>NC_053022.1:494623392-494993430 GCF_003073215.2 Triticum urartu | reverse complement strand
TCATGTTGATCAAGTCATCAGTCATCAAGCGAGGGCAACCGGGACAAGGTGAGGGGCCACTGGTGGATCAATAACCAACTTATACTAAGCATATAGGATAAGCAGGTAAGGTACAAAAGCGGGCTATGCATCAGAATAGGAGCAATCAAATACCGTAGCAAAATCTAATGCAAGCATGAGGGAGAATGGAATGGGCGATATAGGAACGATCAAGGGGGTCTTGCTTGCCTGGTTGCTCTACAGATAGATACGGATCCTCGACGGTGAAGTGGTCAATCACCAGATCAACATCGGTCTCGGGGTTTATCGGAGAAGGAGGGGGGAAGAAACAATAAATAACAGGCATCCAAAAGCAACAGAGAGCATGGCATGACAGTAGGCTATGCTAGGGGTGACCTAAAGCAGTGCTACATGTTAGAGACAGATCGGGAAAATATCTGGGAATATTTTCCCGGTTTTAGGCATCTGTCAAACAGATGAACCGGAGGGGAAGGTTCCCTGCTGCAGTGTTGTGGGCATGTGACAGGTACAAGGAGGACATATTCGGATTCACCTCGTTTTTCTGATCAACTTTCATGTAGAAAACTTTTTCATCGGAGCTACGATTGAATTTATATGAATTTTCGAAGTTTAAACAATATCATGAAATTCTTGAGTTTTATTTAATTCGAAAAATACTAGGCAGAAAAGGGCTAGGTGCACCCGGTGTAGTGCACTAGAGGTGCACCAGTGAGGCTGACCAGTGGGTCCAGCCAACTGCTGACTCAATGGTTGACTCTCCATGGTTGACCAGCCAACTGGCCGGTGGGACGCGCGTGTCAGCGACCTTTCTTTTTTTTCCTTTTTTAATAGCATTTTATTTAATTTTTAACCGTCCGGGTTAACTAGGCAGCGGGCCCATTGTCAGCGTCACCCGGGGGAGGGGGGGTGGAAGGGTAGTTATCAACGCCATTAGCGGCTAATGACGATGCCACGTCAGCGTCATCGTCGAAATTAACTTCAAAGGTACCGATCCGAAAAACCAGCCAGGTGGGGTTCAAGAAAGACGCACGAGCAACTCGACACGCGCACGCACAACTTGGCAGACGCCGCCACACAAGCGAATGAAACAACACACGCATGACGAGGACAACGTACGGCATACGGGACAGACCTGCGCAAGCCCCAGGGCCATGCGCCATGGACCCCGGGGACGCTGGCTCGGTGAGGAACGCCCAGGCCCGATCGAGCGCGGGGAGGATGCTAGGCAAGCATCGACGCAAGGCGCGCTCGAGCGAGGATGACTACTCCAGCATCCTTTATACGAGTAACTACATAATCGTGCGTACATAAATATTCCAGTAGATTAGCAGGTGATTACCAGCCCATATTAATGCGGGTACGTAAAATACATATCTTATTTGGTAAACATTTATTGACTTACCAAATAATAAATTTTATTTGGTAAGTAAATACTAATAGGCAGGGCAATGAGGTGGTTGTTAGGGTAAACCGATGGAGAAAAGTAGAACTGGGAGAAAATAAAATCAAAACAGATAAAACAAAATGTAGGGAATGTAGGTAAGGTTGGACGATATACGAGTGAAAAGTAAATTTTTTTAATTAGCTTTTATTTATTAGCTTTTGGACATGTGTGAAACTTGTGCCGAACGCGAGGCACTGTTCCAACGGTAACACTAGACGAATCGGGAGGGGAAAAAAATGGGGAGGAAATGTGGCAAGTTGCATCGCGTGTCTCCGGGAACCGCTCCGCCCCCACCCCGCCCCCCACCGGCGCCCGGGGCCCACGCGCCCAACGTTCGACTCGCCTCGCGCTAGTAGTAGTAACCGCTCCTCCAGCGGAAGCCCACGCGCCGCAGTAAAACAAACAATCGGCAGGGTTCGCGAAAAAAAGGAAAGTCCTCCCTCCCTCCTCCCCCGCGCCGACCCGCCGCCGTCGGCAGCGCGCCCCGACGCGATGGCCCGCACCAAGCACCCGGCCGTCAGGAAGACCAAGGCGCCGCCCAAGAAGCAGCTCGGGCCCCGCCCCGCGCAGCGGCGGCAGGAGACAGGTCAGCCCTTCCCTCCTTCCTCCCCCCGTCTCCCGCCTCTCGAGCGAACGCCGTCGCCATTTCGTCGCGAGAGATGGACGGACGGACGCCCCACGCATGACGCTAATGTGCTCTTCCTCTCCCTTTGCAGATGGCGCGGGCACGTCGGCGACACCGGTGCGCGGGACCTTCCCGGGTCGCTTCCTTTTCGTTTCGTCTTGTTTTCTGTTTTTTGGTCTGACTTGCTCGTCACCTGTTCGACGGAATGCAGAGGCGAGCCGGGCGGGCGGCGGCCCCAGGGGGGGCTCAAGGTGCGGCCTTCTTTGCGCTTTTCGGTTTTCCGCCGCGTGTTTAGGGCCATTTCCGTCTTGTTTGGGGGTGCGCGGGGCGGGGGGCTTGTTTTTTTTCCTCCCCCCTTCGTTGTTGCGCACATTGCTCGGGAATGCTGCCAGGAGCGGTTGCGGTTCTTCTTTGGCCCTTCGGGAGGGCTGGATCGGCAGTTTCTTCGCTTCCTTGCTCCAGATTTTAGTTCATCTTGTACCAGTACAGTAGCAAGATGATGGATGGGGGCTTGTTTTTTCTTTTCCCTTCCTTGTTCCGGACATTTCTCTGGAGCGACTTTTATGCATTTCCCAGTATTGTCATTTGTCCTTAGAGGGTAGTGGATCGGCAGTTTTCTTCGCCTCATTGGTCCAGATTTTAGTTTATCTTGTACGGTACCAAGATGATGGATGTGGCACAAAGTTCTCAGTTTGGGGGTTGCGCTCTTCCGGGCAGTTGTTATTTTGGTCTGTGATGACTAACTCGTATCTATTCTTGTGGGAGCAGGGGCAACTGGGCAACCCAAGCAGAGGAAGCCACACCGGTTCAGGCCAGGCACGGTGGCACTGCGGGAGATCAGGAGGTATCAGAAGTCGGTCGACTTTCTCATCCCGTTTGCACCATTTGTCCGTCTGGTGGGTACCTCTGTCTGTCATATCCTCTCGCTCTCTCTACAAACGATCTGCAGTGCAGAGTGTAATTGGAATATTTTGTTCCTGACAAATTTGCAGATCAAGGAGGTCACCGACTTCTTCTGTCCTGAAATCAGCCGCTGGACTCCCCAAGCGCTCGTCGCGATTCAAGAGGTCAGTGCTAAAACCTGGCATGTACTATTAGATCTGATGGTTTGATTAGAGTACTACAATGCAGATGAATTCAATATCCGAAAACCATGAACTGTGGGGTAGATACATGTATCGCCTTAATTCATGGTTTCTGAATGCTCTGCTATTAATTCAGTTTGATATATTTATTTAGCAGCATGGTATTGTTTTGGTGGCTGGTAAATCAAAACTGAAATGTGATTACGAGCAAAACGGTATCGATTGTCGATCCTGTGTGTTTGTGCACATCTGGTTGTTTGGTCAAGATGTGTTTGTGCACATCTTGCAACATGATCCTGCCCACACACTCAAAACTGACTATTGGTTAGGTTCCATTTGTCTTATGGAATTTAGGGTGTAACTGAGAGGTGAGCAAGTGGTAGTAACGTTCAATTTTGATTCAGGATGAGGATATTGTGATCCAGAAAATTGCATGTTATGGTTATGTGTCCAAACGCCAAATGATTATGTCTATATCCAGTACTTTAGAACCAGTACAACAACAAAAAGTACTTTAGAACCAGTCAAGTTTATTGTGCATTTATACAAGAGTGTTGTTTGCACAATAGACTTGCTTTAGTCGTCTCTTGCCAGAAATGCCTTCTTCTGCACAACGAGCAAAAATAACATAAAGTTGACTATACTCAGTGTGGCCTAAGAAATGAGTTGTACTTTTTAGTCACTGGCCTGTGTATTTGCTTTGAATTGACACATAATTCCCTTTTCCTTTCCCTCTGCAGGCTGCAGAGTATCACCTCGTCGACGTATTTGAAAGGGCAAATCACTGTGCCATCCATGCAAAGCGTGTTACCGTCAGTAAGTTCTCACTGAATGAAAACTCCCTTTCTTTTACAATATTGCGCAGAAGGAAACATGCCAGTTATGAAAGAGTTTCAATTACAGGATCACCTTTGCTTTTCATTTGATGTGATATCTAGTTTTGATGTTGTTTCAAGGTTCAAGAATTCTAATGATTAATGATAGGATCCACAATTGTTATATCTCTGCAGCTCCTCGTATCTGTTGTCCACGAACAAACATGTCAAACAATTCATTAAAAAGATGAAGAAGTCAAACAAACAGTATATGTGCACTGCATATTAGATATCAAACCTGGTTACTATACGACTGATCTGGCCTGACCCCCGCGTCGCCTCTCCCTGGCGGCACGGGGGGAACCACTCCGGCGCCGCCACCTTCCCTCCTCCCTCCACCCCCCCACCTCGCCGCCGCCTGAGGAGTTCGCCGGCGAAGCCCGGTCTGGCTCCAGGGAGGGTGGCGGCGGGGCATCTCTCTGCGAGGCGTGAGGGCGCATCTCGCGCGCGGGCGCGGCGAGCTTGGGCGGGATCGCGGGCGCGGCTCTGGCTCGGGCTGGTGAGGCTCCGGCGGTCCGAGGGGTGTCGCGGCGCGGCGGGGGGCTCGCTCCAGCGCGGGCGGTCCGAGGGGGCGCGGGATCTGGCGCTCCAGCAGGGTCAAGGGGAGGCGCGGATGCGTGCGGGCGGGCGTCTCGCGCGGTGCGTGCGTTGTGTGCGGCGCAAGTCGGGCGCGTGGGCGGGAGGTGGTTCGGCTCGGGAGGCGCCGGGCAGGGAAGCTCGTCAGGCGGGCGTGACGCGAGGAGGAAGCCGGGGCGGCGGCCCCGGGCTGGAGGGTGTCGTGTGCGCTCGCTTCTCATTCGCAGCTTGAGGTGCTGCTGCTGAGGGTGGTGCGCGGTGAAGCTTGGTGGTCGGCGTTGGAGAGTGCAAGGCGCAACAGGAACGGCTCCAATGATCTCCACGCTTCTGGGTGGATCAGATCTGCGGGCCTCCATAGGGGTGTGTTCCGGGCGAAAGCCTTGACCCGACTTTGTCGGTGCCGTCGATGGCGGCGCTTTCGGGCGTCGTTTCCCTCCTTGGAGGCGTCGTTGTGGAACTCATCTTCTCTATGTGGGGCTTGGGCTCTCCGGGTGAAAACCTAAGCTCCAGATCTTTCGGAGCGGGCGACGGCGGCGTCTTCGTCGTTTCCCTCTTGGGGGCGTTGCTTGGGAGAGTTAGCTTGTGCTTGGTGCGTTTGGTTTTCTCCTACGTCGGGTTTGGTGGATGCCGGGGCAGCGGCCCCGGACGGCTGATGAACGCCGAGGAGGCGGCCTCGGAAAGTGATGCGCGGTGCGGCTCCATGGGGCGGGGCGGTGGCTCGGCCTTCACTTGGGTGGCAATCTTGGGCCACTTGGGTGGCAGGCTTGTCAGTCCGGTCGACGCGTTCCAGAGGGGGCGGTCTGACTTTGCGTCGGGGCGGCGGCTCCAGATGTGGTGCGACGTTCGTGGTCTGCGAGCGGTTGCCTTGAGCAGCGTGGGCTGCGGGCAGCTGGGTCGCGCGGCGTTGCTGCTCGAGCGGAGCGGTGGTACATCGGGGCGGCGGCCCCGGAAGGTGGTGCCGGGTGAAAACCTAAGCTCCAGATCTTTCGGAGCGGGCGACGGCGGCGTCTTCGTCGTTTCCCTCTTGGGGGCGTTGCTTGGGAGAGTTAGCTTGTGCTTGGTGCGTTTGGTTTTCTCCTACGTCGGGTTTGGTGGATGCCGGGGCAGCGGCCCCGGACGGCTGATGAACGCCGAGGAGGCGGCCTCGGAAAGTGATGCGCGGTGCGGCTCCATGGGGCGGGGCGGTGGCTCGGCCTTCACTTGGGTGGCAATCTTGGGCCACTTGGGTGGCAGGCTTGTCAGTCCGGTCGACGCGTTCCAGAGGGGGCGGTCTGACTTTGCGTCGGGGCGGCGGCTCCAGATGTGGTGCGACGTTCGTGGTCTGCGAGCGGTTGCCTTGAGCAGCGTGGGCTGCGAGCAGCTGGGTCGCGCGGCGTTGCTGCTCGAGCGGAGCGGTGGTACATCGGGGCGGCGGCCCCGGAAGGTGGTGCCGGTTGATTGCGCTGGGCGCGACGGAGCGGTGGATGTCGGGGCGGCGGCCCCAAGAAAATCACTATGGCGTCCAGACTTCTGTGGCAACGATGATGGTGGGAGCGATGTCGGTGACGCGGCAATGGTTGCGATAGTCGGCTCTTCTCCGGCGTGTCCACGATATTGCCTCGGTTTGTTTGTTGTTGTGGAGTCGAAGCTGCGGCGGCGAGGCCCTGTGGTATACGATGACTGGTTTCAGGTGTCCTTTCGGCGATCTTCCGTGGCGCCAGCCGTGCCTGGTTTCGTTCTTCTGAGTTCTCCGTCAGAATCGGAGCTGCGTTGTCTGTCCGCAGGTCGACATGTCGTCGAGAAGGGTGGGCTTTGCCCAGTGTGTTTTAGTCTATGCGAGTGGGCTCGGCCCTTGTTGTTCCGGTTTTTGCCCGGTTTTCCGTAATTAACTGGGCAATTCTCTTCTGCTTAATTAATAGATGAGGCAATCTTTGCCTCCGTTTCAAAAAAAAAAACCTGGTTACTATAGCAGGAAATTCAGGGTTGATTACTTTATTTCTTATCTGAAGGATAAACATTGTATCAAATCAGAATTTTATTTGTAAGTTACATTTTTTGTTTACTTATAAAACTTGGAAACTGTTTTACTGTGACAAATAGATGCCACTAGAATCATGATCATCTCATCATGGCTGTTGCTATTCTAACAAATAAATGCTCCTGAACAAATGGGAACTATATATGAAGATGTATGGACCAGCATGTTCCTGTTAACCTGACCTTTTTCCTTTTTTTGCTGCTGCAGTGCAAAAGGACATACAGCTTGCAAGGCGTATCGGCGGGAGGAGGCTTTGGTGATACTTCTGGAAGACGTTTTCTGCATCATAGGGGGGAAAGACTCTGGTGATACTAATGGGAGATGTTTTATGTATTGGGGGTGCAAAGGCAGTGTTCATAGTGGTCCAATATGTTTGACTGTGTCGTTAGAAAGTATTGTAGGTGTATCTTCATTTAGTTAGCTTTGTCTTCGAAGTTGATCTGATTCGTTACATGTTTGGGATCATTTGACTTCACATTCAGGCATTGTTCCATTTGAATTGATTGTGGATATGGGATTTTAAATGACTTGGAATCGGTTGTGGATTTTCCGCATTATTGAAGGAGCGAACCAGAATTGCGCGCAAGCGTTTTCATGCATGTTTTGTTTGTGATCAGCGCCTTTGCAGTTCTTTGCAGTTCTAATGATGCAGTACAACTGCTGTCACACACCGCACCATTTCTTCGATAATGATGCAGTACAACTGCCATCACACACTGCGCCATTGATGATCAAACTTCACGCTGATTTCAAGACTCGTATAGGAATTGGCTGTCAAATTCTCACCCAGATATCTCAGCTAAAACAGCAACGAAAAGACACTTTCTTTGGGCGGCCCCACATACATGACCAATATGATGAGATAGAGACGGACATAACTTATCATGTACAAAGAAGGAGCTCTGATAAAATTAAAACATGTACCTGGCAGATTTACACACACTGACAAAGCCTCGGAACAGACAGATCATCTGGGACATGCTAAGGGCCGCCTAGGGCTGCTACTCATCTACAAACTCTGAACCACCGGGCTGGGACAAGCTACAACACCTCAGGCTACCAACTGTTTCTACCACAACCACGGAAACCATATGAGCGGTGTAATTCTACAAAATTTACTATCGACGTCAAACAGGGGCAGAACTTGTTCTCCGGAGTTGATACTTGGGTTCTGGGGGAGGCGCGGAGGTTATCATCATGTCCAACTCCTGAAATTATCATGAAATGGAAGGCGTCAGACATGACATCAATATAACATAATATGAAATGGAAGGCGTCAGAAATGACATCAATATAACATAATATAAGCTACTTGGCATCCAAAAGAAGTGTGGGGATATTGTTTAGAGAGGGAGTGCTTAGCATCCAAAAGAAGTGTGAGGATATTGTTTGCTGAATTGAAGAACAAGAGTCAATTACATCATGCTGACAAAAAAATATTTATAGCGACAAAGTAATGACCAATGAAATCTCAGTATCATTGTGTTTGGCAAAAAAAGAACAGGACTACAAATATTGCTAGATATGATTAATATCACCAGCATCATCTTTAGGTGATGTAGTCTTAACAGATAAATGGCAGGCACCCATTGCAAGGACCAAATGGAATTGCACTCTCTGTGGTTTTCTTTTACCCGGTGCTCTGTTGCTTCACGTGTGATTATGATTTAGTGAGTACAAAGTCTAATGTACTCATTTCCAATGTTGATCTGTTTGTTAAGTGTGGTTCCTGTCAATGTTCATGATATGTGTTTATTTTACTTTCATGAAGGACTGCAATCTGTTGGGTAACTCCAGGTTTGTCAATTGTATAAAGAACTGGGTTTTCATTTTTAGATTGTACGGAGGACTACAGGGAAGCAATTCTATTACACTGCTAACTCGCCAAGTATAAAGCCATGATTCATTGATTCAAACAAAAGTTCATCAAGATAACCTATCTATATATTCAATTCTCAGCAGCAACTTAGTTTTGATCAACCAAAGCAAATGCCTTAAGGGCGCCAAGCATCTTACTGAATTGCTACACTGTAGAGAAGGGCAATAAAGTTCTATGAATTAATGCTGCAGTTCTTCGTACAAACTGCTTATTAGGAATAGCATGTAGTGCTGAAATCACTCGCATTGTTAACTAATAAGAACTACTAAGAAGCAACCGAAACAATAGAGTACAACATATGTGCTTGCAACTATATATCTTATATAGACAAACCCCACTACAAGTCATTAAATAGCAGTTTTTCTGCTTCCATATCATTAAAATTGTTGTAGCCATGCACATATCAAGTTCACCATGCAAAACATCGACATGCTTAGCCTAACTACATCGGTCAATACATTCAGTAGGGTATATTCAATTAAATAAGATGCTCGAGAACTTCATAAGAGTTTCCTCTAAATTCGAATGACCAGCTGCTTATATCTCCAAAAATTACTAAGTTCAAGCTAACAAAAACTAGCTCCATTCAGTTGATTTATATACATTATGGTATGTTTGGCCTTGTAAAAAAGTGTAGCACAAAGTCAATGCCAAAACTTAGTTAGTGTAAGCAAGAAAAATAACTTTGAGACTCCACTTTCATTACATAGCCTCCAATAGATATTTGAACATAAAAAACAAACAATGAGATCACTGCATCTGTCTGTCACCTGGTAACTAACATAGTTTTCTCAACAATACTGGACAAAAAAAAGTAGCAATGATCATATGGGGTTCAGCAGTGACAATATAGATACAGGTCTGCAAATCATACTAAATGAGTTGTGTGGGTGGTCGTACTATGGAATTAACTAACATGATCACATCAGTATAGTGCACTTATTACACATGATATTATTGAGCCCAAGTAAAAAAGAAGTTGAACGATCGACTAGTGTGAAACAAAATAGCTTACTACCTGAATAAAAACATTGTTACAATAACTTGGGTTCACTACAATGCATAGTGGAATGCTGTAGTTAAATATCCCCTCCACCAAAAAGAAGGGGCGAAAAGTAACAGTGTTACAGTAACAGAAGACAAAGTACCTTCTGCTTCTTCAACCTCTCGTTCTCCTCTTCTAGACGAGACACCTTGTTTTCAAGCTCATTAGTATAAGCCTGCCAAGTAGAATGCAATAGGTTATTGCTATATTTTTTATTAATATAGTAGAGTGACATGGAATGAGAATAACTCAATAGGCTACTCCAGTGGCATAGTCGATTCTTTTTACTCTGCATATAAGTTTAGTCTGAAGTCAAACTTTGTAAATTTTGACCAACTTTATAGGAAACAAATATCAACATTCGCAATACAAAATCAATATCATTAGATGCATCATGAAATTAATTTTCATACTGTATAACTTTAGTATTGTAGATGTTGATATTTTTTATATAAATTTGCTCAAACTTTATGAAGTTTGACTTCAAACAAATCTTATATGCGAAGTAAAAGAAACGGAAGGGAGTACCTAATGATACTCTTGCAATTTGAGACTAAAAAATGTAATACAAATAGTTAAATTGATACATTCAACAATAACTTTTCACAAAGTTTTGATGCTGCAATCATAACATTATAACAGGGCATAAACAATGCGTAGGAAAACAGGAATAGACAGGACAATAGCTGTAGACCTGCTTCCTCGCTCTGGACCGTGCAGCTGATTCCCTGTTTTTTATCATTCTCTTCTGCCTTCTTTCTACGACTTTATCAGTTACACCATCTGAGGCACCACGCTTGCGCCTAGCTGTCTGAGGATCAGAAAGCGCATCGAGCATTGGTGACGTAATCTGGCCATCCGGGTAAATTGGTTCCATGATAGCACCTGTAGCAACAGACAATGGCTGAGGACCCAAATGACTTGCCATGAAAGGACCTGCCATGCGTGGATGCTGGGGCTCCAGGTACTGCTGTAACCAATGCGCTCCGGGGTTCAAACTGGGCGCAGCAGCCTCAATTACACTGCTCCCAACCGCACCCATGTTAGCTGGCAAGTCAATCGGATCCTTCAAATGCCCTTCAGCGACAACTCCAGCTTTCACCAGGAAATCCTCAAGTGTCATCTCCCCAAAGGTCGGCTGCCTCTCCCGCCTCCGCCGACTACCCTCCTCGCCACTTCTCTTCGGCGAATCCTGGATGCCCTTCCACACCTCGTCCACCGTCTTCTTGCTCAGCTCCGGAGGCATGGTGATGCTCCCCTGGCGAAGCAGGCCCGGGGCCGGCTCAGACTGGCCGGCGACGCCGCCGACAGGATCCACGCCGTCAGGAAACACGCTCTTGAGCAGCTCGTCGAGGTTCATACTAAGCAAAGGCTCTGTCAGCTGGCTCTGCACCTCATCGAGGGTAAGGCTGTACAGGGAACCTTGCCTCGCCAGGCCCTGCTGCGCCTGCCCGCGCTGCCCTGGGCCGGCATAGCCGCCGCCGCCGCCGCCGCCGCCTCCTGCCTGCGACTGCGACGCCATTGCCTGAATCATGAACCGGCGCTCTCTTGGACTGGTCGCCCCTATGGGGACAAACACCTCGGGAACAACGGTGCCCAAAGCAGCCCCCTTTCCACCGGCAAAGACCCGGTCACAAGTCGCCGAACCGCAGATCCACGAGACGGCGCACTGCGGCAGCACGCGCCGGCGAACGAACCTCCTATGAGACAGTAGCATGTTTGCATCAGACAGAATCGCACACCCGTTCATGAACAGAGTGGCATGGGAAGGAAAACACGAGCACAGACGGGACGAGCGCGCAAGGAACGTTAACCCAACCTCGACTTGTCTTCCGGAGACGACGGCGACCAGCGGATTGGAGGCAAGTCCGGCGACCGGATCTCCGCCGCTCCGACCTCCCAGCTGGAGTCCGCGCCGAATTGAACGGGGCACCCGCGCGATTCCCGCCCGCCTGGCGCCGGATCAAGGCCCCGCGCGGCGGTCAGAGCTGGCTGAGGCTGAGGCTGGCGCCTGCCATTGGGGAAGGGAGGAGGAGGCGACGGCGGAGGCAGCCACGGTGGGAGTGGAAGTGGAGGAGAAGGAAGAAACTGACGGGAGGGCCCTGATGCGAAACCGTGGGCGACGGGGGGCAATGGGCCCACCAGAGGACGGAAATGGGCCTGGGTGTTTACGCACCCCCGCCTATCGGATAAAAAGTGCCGGATCCGGAGCGTGTCGGGTGCCAGTTTGAGCTTCCAACAAAGAAAACATTAACGATGCAAAGTGAGGTTTTTTTTGTCGATGCAAATGGAGCTGCTAGTACGATGTCGATGGGCTAAGAGCATCTCCAACGGCAACTTGTAATTTTCCTTCCACATACGTCCGCGAGTAGAAGGTGATCAGTCCGCAGACACGGATACGGAAAACCGTCATTCAACCATAATAACCGCATACATTTCAAACTCTTTTTTAACAAACTGAATGAAATTCGTGATCGGATTTCATATAAATATGGGGATTTCTATTTTTGTGCCCTCGGTTACTTAGTATTCCTTAATTTTGCCCTATTCAGGTAGTGTCCCTCACTTCTGCTCTCCATCACTCGTCCCACACTCAAAAATATCCAAAACGGAGTGATTCCGTCGAGTCAATGTAGGTGTCTGTTACCTGGCGCATATACTGACGCATGGGGCATCCAGGACTCACGTGTAATAGTGAAATATATAGACATGTAGGACACCTCGGGGCCTGCATGTCAGTGTCTGATTTATTTGCAAAACGAAGGGTGAAATATAATGCCGTTAATGGGGGTCGAACACAGGAGCAACGATTGAATAGGCATCGTGCGAGCCATCTCAGCCGTGTGCGTTTGTGTCCTTATGGGCAGACCCTCGGCTATGACTTGATATTTTCTACGTTACACAAGGGCTCACGAACCAGTGACCCTGAAAAGATAGACCACGGCAGTGAAAATTACAGTAGATTTAGAGGTTCATATAAGATTAATAATGACCTAAGCGATCAAAAAAAGATTAATAATGACCCACAGGTATACATTGTAGTCTTTTCGATAAATAAGAGTATTGAACCCAACGAGGAGCATAAGGAAATAACAAACGGTTTTCTGCAAGGTATTCTCTGCAAGTACTGAAAGTAGCGGTAACAGATAGTTTTGTAGCAAGATAATTCGTAACAAGTAGCAAGTAACAGTAGTAACAAAGGGCAGCAAGGTAGCTCAATCCTTTTTATAGCAAAGGACAAGCCTGAAAGTTCTCTTATACAGAGTAGTAAGCAAAGCGTTCTCGAGGACACATGAGTATAGGTTCATACTAATCAAATGTACAAGTAACTGACCCTTATCAAGCTTTACACACATAGTGTTTTGATCTAAGATTGCAATTCTTCCATGTTTCCGCAGTAGCATATTGTTCCATGGAGCTAGGGTCCAAAATAGGAATCAACAACTGTTTCCACGACTCTACCGCCCAGCCAATCCTGTTCCACTGAATCCCCTCCCTTTTTCATGGCCACATATCTTTATGGCTAAGGAGTGGGAAATCTTTCTCCTGTTACACAAATCAAATGTTTCATTTGGGAAAAGCCACCTCTTTCTCCACAAACAATGCCTTTGTCATTTGATCAAGTTTTTATCTGTTTGATAGGAACAACTTTGCTAAATATTGAGAACTCTCGGATAGAGTATTAGAATGAAAATACCATTAATTATATAAGGAAGAACCCAGGGTTCTAGCACATCTCCATTCCTTAGTCGTGCAGGCCTCTTCACGACTCAAAGGAGAGTCCCATCCGAACATGTATAAAAATGATGAAAGGTGGCTTTGCCACTGAGGGAGTCCTGGATTATGGGGTCCTCGGGTGGGCTGTGTGATATGGGTCGGATTGATGGGTGGTGAAGATATAAGGTAGAAGGCCTTCCCCCATGTCCGGATGGGACTCTCCTTTGAGTGGATGGCAAGATTGGCGTCTGGGTGTATAGTTTCCTTCCTCTGTAAACCGACTCTGTACAACCCTAGGCCCCTCGGTATCTATATAAACTATAGGGTTTAGTCCGTAGAGGCTATCGGAATTCATATAGGCTAGACAGCTAGGGTTTAGCCATTACGATCTCGAGGTAGATCAACACTTATAATCCATATACTCATCAAAGTCAATCAAGCAGGAAGTAGGGTTTTACCTCCATTAAGAGGGCCCAAACCTGGGTAAACTTCAGGTCCCCTTTGTCTCCTGTTACCTTTGATCCTCAGACACACAGTCCGGGACCCCCTACCCGAGATCGGCCGGTTTTGACACCGACATTGGTGCTTTCATTGAGAGTTCCACTATGTCATCGGCAGAAGGTTCGATGGCTCGTTCAATCGTCAACAACAATGCTGTTTCTGGGGAAACCTTCCTCCCCGGTCAACTTTTTGTGTTTGGCGGCTTCGCTCTGCGTGCTAATTCGATTGGTCACCTCAAACAGATCGACAACTACGCCCCTGGTCATCAGATCAGATTCGGGAGCCTGAATTACGTTGCCGACATCCGAGGAGACCTGATCTTTGAAGGGTTCACGACCTCGACAATTGTTCCTCTGCTCCAAGAGGAAAACCTATCGGACCCGTCACCATGCACCACTCAAGGACCAACTATCATCCCTGCCCTAGCCTTAGATCCAGGGTAGACTACTTCATCCGAAGATGGGTATCTGAAACCCACCGGACTCTCTCCTACTATGGAACTTTTCTCCAGAGACCCGGAGGCAACTATGTCTTCGGCGAGCCTGGAATCAAGCAGGACCCTCCCTGTCATCGGGGAGCCGAACCCGCCTCAGGATGCAAACTCCGAACTATCAAGGTCTGAATCTAGTGAGCACAGCCTGGCAGAATCTGTTGTGCCTAGCCCTACAGGTCCTCGGCTCCCCGTCCGGCCTTCGCTCTTAAACGAGGCCTTGGACTTAATGCGATCCCTCGCCATTACGGAAGTATCGCCTCCTAACTACACCCAACCAGGACTAGGGGCTGAGAGCAGGGAATTTTACATCCCACCCACCACCCACTTAATAGCCATTGTCGAGGATTTGACTGACATGCTAGACTACGCCTCCGAAGACATCGACGGTGTGGACGAAGATGTCGGAGACAAACAAAGCCAAGACCCGCAATTCACCAGGCATTGGACGACTACCTACACATATGATGTTTATATGGTGGATACACCCAAAGAGGACGACGAAGAAGGTAGGAAAGATCCGACCAAGGACAAGCCCGCTGAGGTACCACCAAAGCGTCGACGTCAGAGGCGCCGCTCAAAATCGCGTCGCCAAAAGGAAAGCGACACCGGCAGCGGAGAAAATAACACGCCGGGCGATGCCAAAAATCCCGAAGACTCGGTCGAGCCTGCGTCCGAGCAGGATGAATGGGAGGAGGGACAAGTCAACCCCGACGAGCCGGTCAGGAATGAGGACTCGGAAGATAGTAACTATCTACCGATCTTCGAGGATGACATCAGCCTCGGCAACGAAGACTTCATCGTGCCAGAGGAACCCCTCGAGCAAGAGCGCTTTAAGCGTCAGCTAATCGCAACTGCGCAAAGCCTAAAGAAGAAGCAATAACAGCTCTAAAGCTGAACAGGATACCCTCAACGGCAAATGGACCCAAGTCCTAGCTGGCGAAGAATACGGCCTCGAGCGCCCAACAAAGAGTTATCCGAAGCGTCGGTTACTACCACAATTTGACGACGAGGCCCTTGAGCCAATACCGTCGAGATATGACCACGCTGATGAACCAGACCGACCACCACGTGGGCGAGATAAAGCGGCTGCTTGTGCCGAACACCAACCCCTACCACCTCGCCGTCGAGGCAAAGAGGTAGCAGCTCCGGGCTATACCTACGACTTACGCTAGGACCTGGACAATAGAGTCGGTCAGGCCAAATCAATCTATGGATCGAGGGGGCGTGCCCCAACGCGAGACGACGGTCATCAAGCCTGGCGCGACAAGCATAACCTCTCCCCAGCCGAAAACCGAATATGGATGTCATCCGAACTCCGTCACGACGTTGCCCGATACAGAGGCGCCGCACACCCCTTATGCTTTACCAATGAGGTAATGCAACACCAGTTCCCAGAAGGGTTTAAATCTGTAAACATTGAAGCATATGATAGAACGACCGATCCCGCGGTATGGATTGAGGACTTTCTTCTCCATATTCACATGGCTCGCGACGATGATCTCCACGCCATCAAATACCTCCCCTTAAAGCTGAAAGGACTAGCACGACACTGGTTAAACAGCCTCCCAGAGAACTCCATTGGTAGCTGGGAAGATCTGGAGGATGCCTTTAGAGACAGCTTTCAAGGTACCTATGTCCGGCCTCTGAACGCCAATGACCTTAGTCATATAGTCCAGCAACCCGAAGAGTCAGCCCGCAAACTCTGGACTAGGTTCTGATACGTCTCCGTCGTATCTACTTTTCCAAACACGTTTGCCCTTGTTTTGGACTCTAACTTGCATGATTTGAATGGAACTAACCCGGACTGACGATGTTTTCAGCAGAATTGCCATGGTGTTATTTATGTGCATAAACAAAAGTTCTCAGAATGACCTGAAACTTCACAGAACGTCTTTTTGGAAATAATAAAAAGTCCTTGCAAAAGATGAAGACCATGGGGCCCACACCCTAGCCACGAGGGTGGGGGCGTGCCTGCCCCCCTAGGCGCGCCCCCTACCTCGTGGGCCCCCTGGAGCTCCTCTGACCTCAACTCCAACTCTATATATTTGCTTTCGGGGAGAAAAAATAAAGGAGAAGGATTCATCGCGTTTTATGATACGGAGCCGCCGCCAAGCCCTAAAACCTCTCGGGAGGGCTGATCTGGAGTCCGTCCGGGGCTCCGGAGAGGGGAATCCGTCGCCATCGTCATCATCAACCATCCTCCATCACCAATTTCATGATGCTCACTGCCGTGCGTGAGTAATTCCATCGTAGGCTTGCTAGACGGTGATGGGTTGGATGAGATTTATCATGTAATCAAGTTAGTTTTGTTAGGGTTTGATCCCTAGTATCCACTATGTTCTGAGATTGATGTTGCTATGACTTTGCTATGCTTAATGCTTGTCACTAGGGCCCGAGTGCCATGATTTCAGATCTGAACCTATTATGTTTTCATCAATATATGAGAGTTCTTGATCCTATCTTGCAAGTCTATAGTCACCTACTATGTGTTATGATCCGGCAACCCCGAAGTGACAATAATTGGGACCACTCCCGGTGATGACCGTAGTTTGAGGAGTTCATGTATTCACCATGTGTTAATGCTTTGGTCCGGTACTCTATTAAAAGGAGGCCTTAATATCCCTTAGTTTCCACTAGGACCCCGCTGCCACGGGAGGGTAGGACAAAAGATGTCATGCAAGTTCTTTTCCATAAGCACGTATGACTATATTCAGAATACATGCCTACATTACATTGATGAATTGGAGCTAGTTCTATGTCACCCTAGGTTATGACTGTTACATGATGAACCGCATCCAGCATAATTCTCTATCACCGATCTATTGCCTACGAGTTTTCCATATATTGTTCTTCGCTTATTTACTTTTCCGTTGCTATTGCTATCATCACTACAAAATACCAAAAACATTACTTTTGCTACCATTACTTTTGCTATCGTTACCACTATTATCCTATTACTTTGTTGCTAAATACTTTGCTGCAGATGTTAAGTTTCCAGGTGTGGTTGAATTGACAACTCAGCTGCTAATACTTAAGAATATTCTTTGGCTCCCCTTGTGTCTAATAAATAAATTTGGGTTGAATACTCTACCCTCAAAAACTGTTGCGATCCCCTATACTTGTGGGTTATCAAGACTATTTTGTGGCGCCGTTGCCGGGGAGCATAGCTCTATTCTTTGAGTCACTTGGGATTTATATCTGCTTATCATTATGAAGAACTTGAGAGATCCAAAAACCAAGATTTATCCCTCAACTACAAGGGGAGGTAAGGAACTGCCATCTAGCTCTGCACTTGATTCACCTTCTATTTTGAGTAAGCTTGCGACACCTAAACCTGCTTCTGCTATTCATTCTGATATGTCGCATGTTATTGATGATGCCACTTCTTCTATACATGATACTTATGATGAAACTGCCTCTATGCTTGATACTACTATGCCACTTGGTGAATTTCTTGATGAACAACTTGCTAGGGTTAGAGAGAATGAAATTATTGAAACTGATAATATTGATGAAAGTGATGATGAAGACTCTCCCCCTAATAAATATGAATTACCTGTTGTTCCTGAGGGTTATGTTCTGGATGAAGAATCTGCTAGAGCTATTTTAGCTTGCAATGATAGATATGATCTAAAGAGGTTATTAGCTAAATGGAAGCAGCAATCCCTTAATGCTAGAATGAAACCTGACCCTGCTTTTGCTACTTCACCTATCTGTGTTACCGATAAGGATTATGAATTCTCAGTTGATCCTGATATAATTACTTTGGTTGAATCTGATCCTTTTTATGGCTATGAATCTGAAACTGTTGTGGCACATCTTACTAAAATAAATAATATAGCCACCCTATTCACTAAAGATGAGAGAACTCGCTACTTTTATATCCTTAAAATATTTCTGTTCTCATTAAAGGGTGATGCTAAGATATGGTTTAATTCTCTTGATCCTGGTTGTGTGCGTAGTCCCCAGGATATGATTTATTACTTCTCTGCTAAATATTTCCCTGCTCATAAGAAACAAGCTGCTTTAAGGGATATATATAATTTTGTGCAAATTGAAGAAGAGAGTCTCCCACAAGCTTGGGGGAGGCTTCTCCAATTACTTAATGCTTTGCCTGATCATCCGCTTAAGAAAAATGAAATACTTGATACCTTTTATAATGGACTATCCGATGCTTCCAGAGATTACCTGGATAGTTGTGTTGGTTCTGTTTTCAGGGAAAGAACACCAGATGAAGCTAAAATTTTATTGAATAATATGTTGACTAATGAAAATAATTTGACACTTCCTGAGCCTATTCCTAAACCAACTCCGAAGAAGAGAGGTGTTCTATTTCTCAGTCCTGAAGATATGCAAGAGGCAAAGAAATCCATGAAAGAAAAGGGTATTAAAGGTGAAGATGTTAAGAATTTACCTCCTATTGAAGAAATACATGGTCTTGATAACCCGACACAGGTAGTAAAGGTAAATTCTCTCTATAGATATGATAAAGCTGAAATCCCACTTACTAAGTTTGCTAGCACATGCTTAGATGAGTTTGATAAATTTATGGTTAAGCAAGAAGACTTCAATGCTTATTTTGGTAGAGAATTAAAACGCAGTGCTGATATGCTTGAACACTTGGGTGATTATATGGCTAATGTCAAAGGTGAACTTAAACTTATTAGTAAACATGCTTCTATGGTTACCACTCAAGTAGAACAAGTACTTAAAGCTCAAAATGATTTGCTCAATGAATTGAATAATAAGAATAATGATTATGTTGTTAGAGTGGCTACTAGAACTGGTAGAATGACTCAGGAACCTTTGTATCCCGAAGGCCACCCTAAGAGAATTGAGCAAGATTCTCAGAGAAATAATGTAGATGCACCTAGTACTTCTAAAAGGAAGAAAAAGAAAAATGATAGGACTTTGCATGCTTCTAGTGAACCCATTACTGAAACAGCTGAGAATCCAAATGATATTTCTATTTCTGATGTTGAAACACAATCTGGTAATGAACCTGAAACTAGTGATAATGTTAATGATAATGTTCATGTTGATGCTCAACCTAGTAATGATAATGATATAGAAATTGAACCTGCTGTTGATCTTGATAACCCACAATCAAAGAATCAACGTTATGATAAGAAAGACTTTGTTGCTAGGAAACATGGTAAAGAAAGAGAACCATGGGTTCAGAAACCCATGCCTTTTCCTCTCAAACCATCCAAGAGAAAGGATGATGAGGATTTTGAGCGCTTTGCTGAAATGATTAGACCTATCTTTTTGCGTATGCGATTAACTGATATGCTTAAAATGAATCCTTATGCTAAGTACATGAAAGGAAATGTTACTAATAAAAGAAAGATACCGGAAGCTGAAATTTCCACCATGCTTGCTAATTATACTTTTAAGGGTGGAATACCAAAGAAACTTGGAGATCCAGGAGTACCCACTATACCATGCTCCATTAAAAGAAACTATGTTAAAACTACTTTATGTGATCTTGGAGCCGGTGTTAGTGTTATGCCTCTCTCTTTATATCGTAGACTTGATTTGAATAAGTTGACACCTACTGAAATATCTTTGCAAATGGCTGATAAATCAACTGCTATACCTGTCGGTATTTGTGAGGATGTGCCTGTTGTGGTTGCAAACGTTACTATTTTAACGAACTTTGTTATTCTTGATATTCGCGAGGATGACAGTATGTCCATTATTCTTGGAAGACCCTTTTTGAATACTGCAGGGGCTGTTATTAATTTCAACAAAGGCAATGTCACTTTTCATGTTAATGGTAATGAGCATACGGTACACTTTTCGAGGAAACAACCTCAAGTCCACAATATCAATTCTGTTGGAAAAATTCCATCAATTATTTTTGGAGGTTTTGAATTTCCTCTTCCTACTGTCAAGAAGAAATATGATATTCTTATTGTTGGAGATGTGCATATCCCCGTTGAGGTAACCTAGTGTTATTCGAAAACTCTCCGGTTTCATGTTATTCGGAATGAGTTTGTTAACAAGACTTGATCAACCTTGTTAATGGATTCCTTTTGATGATCATGAGATGGATGAAGTTAGAAAGCACAAACCCGTGTACCCTCCTTTTACTTTCTGTTATTTATATTAAATAAAATAAAAATAGTTTTTTCGTCTGTTGCCTGAATTATCTATGCAATATAAAAATACCCCGAAAATAAAAAGTTCTCCAAATGCCCTGAAATTTAAATATGATTTTTTCTGGAATATTTGAGAATATTTGGCACTGAGAACACAGCATGGGGGGCATCCACCTGGCCACGAGGGTGGAGGGCACGCCCTACCCCGCTGGGCGCGCCCCCTGCCTCGTGGGCCCACGGTGGCCCTCCTCCACTTATTCCTGCACCCACACACTCCTTCCTCCCACAAACACCATTATCCAGTTCAAACCCGAGTCCAAGCTCATTTTGCTGTGATTTTCGATCTCCTTGCTCAAATCACCTCTCACAAAACTGCTTTAGGGGATTGTTCCTTGGTATGTGACTCCTCCGTTGGTCCAATTAGTTTTTGTTCTAGTGCTTTATTCATTGCATATTTTTGCTGCTTAGGTGACCATGTTCTTGAGCTTGCATGTCAAATTTATATGGTTCCAAGTAGTTTTGATGCATGATATAGGCACTAGGCACTTGTATGAGTAGTTGCTATCAATTTTGTTGAGTTTGGTTCACTTTTATTTTGAAGTTACTAAAAATTTCAGAATTTTTCAGAAAATAATGAAGAGATTTTTGAGGGGCTCATCGAGCCGAAGCTCAAAGGAAAAGCAAAATGAAGAAGCAGAGAGGCCCAAATATAATCTGCCTCGCACCGCGGAGGTTCGGCCGTGTGAATGGCCTTCCGATGATTTCTTGAGAGCAGCTGGGATTTATGATGATTTTTATGAATTGGCTGAGAATGCAGGCCTCACTGCCTTCCTCCACGACCAACGCGAACAGTATCTCTTACTCACCAATATTTTTGTGCAAAACTTTCATTTCCATGCTAGGAGCTCACCACCTACGGTGGAGTTTTATTTATATGATGAGCATAAGGAGATGTCACTTTATGATTTTTGTCGGGTTTGTTTGATCCCTTTCGAGGGCACAATACAGGAACCACATCACGGCGATGTGGATGGGTTTATTGACACCATCACTATAGGGGAAACGAGGAAGGTGTAGGATCAAAAGTATGTCTAGAGGGGGGTGATTAGACTACTTGACCAAATAAAAACTTATCCTTTTCCCAATTTTAGTTCTTGGCAGATTTTAGCTACTTTGGACAAGTCAAGCAATCTTAACACAATTCAAGCAAGCATGCAAAGAGTATATGAGCAGTGGAAAGTAAAGCATGCAACTTGCAAGAATGTAAAGGGAAGGGTTTGGAGGATTCAAACGCAATAGGAGACACGGATGTTTTTGTCGTGGTTCCGATAGGTGGTGCTATCGTACATCCACGTTGATGGAGACTTCAACCCACGAAGGGTAACGGTTGCGCGAGTCCACGGAGGGCTCCACCCATGAAGGGTCCACGAAGAAGCAACCTTGTCTATCCCACCATGGCCATCGCCCACGAAGGACTTGCCTCACTAGCGGTAGATCTTCATGAAGTAGGCGATCTCCTTGCCCTTACAAACTCCTTGGTTCAACTCCACAATCTTGTCGGAGGCTCCCAAGTGACACCTAGCCAATCTAGGAGACACCACTCTCCAAGAAGTAACAAATGGTGTGTTGATGATGAACTCCTTGCTCTTGTGCTTCAAATGATAGTCTCCCCAACACTCAACTCTCTCTCACAGGATATGGATTTGGTGGAAAGAAGATTTAAGTGGAAAGCAACTTGGGAAGGCTAGAGATCAAGATTCATATGGTAAGAATGGAATATCTTGGCCTCAACACAAGTGTAGGTAGTTCTCTCTCAGAAAAAGTAAGTTGGAAGTGTATGTTTGTTCTGATGGCTCTCTCCATGAATGAAGAGGTGGTGTAGGGGTATATATAGCCTCCACACAAAATCTAACCGTTACACACAACTTGCCAATCTCGGTGGGACCGAATAGTTAAACTCGGTCGGACCGATTCAGCAAAGCTAGTGACCGTTAGGGTTTTTGGTGGGACCGACATGCAACTCGGTAGGACCGATATGATTAGGGTTAGGGCATAACGTAATCTCGGTGAGACCGATTACACAAACTCGGTGAGACCGATTTTGGTAATAAGCTAACCAGAGAGTTGGTCAGGTAAACTCCGTGGGACCGATCACTCATTTCGGTGAGACCGAAATGTTACGAAGGGAAAACAGAGAGTTTACATTGCAATCTCGGTGGGACCATCGCTCATCTCGGCAAGACCGAAATGTTACGAAGGGAAACAGAGAGATTACAATCCCATCTCGGTGAGACCGAGATCCCTATCGGTGAGACCGATTTGCATAGGGTTTGTGGCAGTGGCTATGGCATTTGAAACTCGGTGGCGCCGGATACAAAGAATCGGTGGGGCCGAGTTTGACTTTTGGTTTAGGTCATATGTGGATGTGAGAAAGTAGTTGAGGGTTTTGGAGCATATTACTAAGCATTTTGAGCAAGAGCCTCATTAAGCAACACCTCATCCCTCCTTGATAGTATTGGCTTTTCCTATAGACTCAATGTGATCTTGGATCACTAAAATAGAAAATGTAGAGTCTTGAGATTGGAGCTTGAGCCAATCCTTTGTCCTTAGCATTTTGAGGGGTCCACTTTTCTCATCCATGCCATGCCAATCATTGAGCTTTCCTGAGATATTCATCTTGAAATGGCATTAGCTCAATGAGCTATATGTTGTTAGGAATTACCAAAACCACCTAGGGATAGTTGCACTTTCAATCTTCCCCTTTTTGGTAATTAATGACAACATATAGATCAAAGCTTGGACAAATGATAATAAGAGTGAAAAACATTGTCGCTTTGGGAAGTATGTGAAAAGCAAGAGCTCCCCCTAAATTTGTGCATAGTTTACGATTTGCTTTGGACTGTAAATGCACAATGAGTTAGGATCATGGGTTACTCTTCCACGTCACATACATCTTGGTGGAGCGCTCAAAATGATAATAATTAAATACATGCACTCATCACCAAGCAAAGTGAATGATCATATAAAAGGATAATGTCATCCAACAAGCATTAAGGTAGCATATGATCAAACACATGATCATCCAAGTATCACACACAAGCATAAAGTATCGCAAACAAGCAAATAAGCAAAGTTTAACCACCAAACAAAAAGAGAGAATAAAAAGCAACACTCTCTCTCGAAGCCTATGATCTATACATTTTCTCCCCCTTTGGCAACAAGTTACCAAAAAGTTCATAAAAATGCATAGTGCTAGATCGACTCTCAGGCTTGGTCTTTAGGTGGTGGTGTAGATAACACGCCAAGGACGAAGGCATCAGTTCATGTAGATGGAGCTGGTGGAGTGGGTGCTGGAGCTGGTGGCACTGAAGCTGTAGCTGGTGCAGATGAAGTTGCTCCGGTGTCTGTAACAGGCACTGCAGCAGATCTCTATCCTCTGGGCACTCTAGCAAAAGCATCAGTGGTAGTCGTGCCCTTCTTCTCCTGCACTTCATCCTGAAGTTGCTCAACGACTGACTGGATCTCGGTGACCTTCACATCTAAATCATAGAACTTTTGTTCCACGATCCTCTCCAAGCTCTCCTGGTTTTGAGTCAGGGTGGCCAATCCCTTCTCAATCCTCAGAGTGGAGGTAATCAAGTAGCCAAGATGATCTTGCTTGCTCTTCAGAAGATACTGAGATGCCTCATCTGTGGTTGGAATCTTTGCAGCCTTTTCAGCCCTTGCCTTCTCCCTCTTTGCTTGTGCTTGCACAGAAGATGGTTCATTTTCATCCATCACCACAGTGTTGTCCTCAAAGTCTGGGTAGATGGGCATGTGTTCCTTGTCCAGGAGATATGTGCCAGTGCCCATCTTGGAGTTGATTAGCTCCTGGATCTATGGGGCATACCCACAACTCCTCTTTTGATCTGCAGCTGTTCTCTTAATGGTTTCCACAATTAGGCTCATGACTTTGAACTTTTGAGGCACATCAAATATGTGAAGCAGGTTGATTGCATGGCCTCTGATCATCTTGTGATCACCTGACTTTGGCAGAAGAGTGTGCCTGAGGATCCAGTTGATTGTTGGCAAACCTGACAGAAGGTAATGTACTGATCCAAACTTGTGTGTCTCAAGAGCAGCATCTCGGATCTCTTTGTACATATGTGCCATGGTTCTGTGATCCTTCTTCTTCTTGGCATAGACATCCAAGTCATCTTCACTCTCCTCAGGAGCATTAATCAATTTTGCCCATTCTTCAACTGTTGACTGGTACCTAGTACCTTCAGACATCCAGACAATCCCTCCATCTGGGTAGAAATGAGCTGTGGAGTAGAACTGCATAATAAGCTCATCATTCCACTTTGTGAGCTTCTGAGTTACAAACTCATCGACTCCACATGCCTTGAAGCTGTCATATACACCAGGGAAGTGATCCTCATTTTTCTCAATGAATTTCCAATCAACCCATCTCATGTCACGCACTATGGGCTTCTTGTCAAGTAAAATAGTCTCATAGAAGTCCTGTTGTTCCTTTGTATGGAACCTGTAGTCCACAGTGGTCCTTCTCCTGGTGGCATATGGATCAGACTCTCTCCATAGCCTTAAACCTGAATCCTTCTTGATTTTCATATTCTCTGCAACTGGATGAGCATCGTTGTGATCTGGAATTTTGAGCTTCAACTTCCTCAGAACAACAGAATCATATTCTTCTTCAGCAGCTTGTGTTGGAAATATGCCCTAGAGGCAATACCAAATTAGTTATTATTATATTTCATTGTTCATGATAATCGTTTATTATCCACGCTAGAATTGTATTGATAGGAAACTCAGATACATGTGTGGATACATAGACAACACCATGTCCCTAGTAAGCCTCTAGTTGACTAGCTCGTTGATCAATAGATGGTTACGGTTTCCTGACCATGGACATTGGATGTCGTTGATAATGGGATCACATCATTAGGAGAATGATGTGATGGACAAGACCCAATCCTAAGCCTAGCACAAGATCATGTAGTTCGTATGCTAAAGCTTTTCTAATGTCAAGTATCATTTCCTTAGACCATGAGATTGTGCAACTCCCGGATACCGTAAAAGTGCTTTGGGTGTGCCAAACGTCACAACGTAACTGGGTGGCTATTGGAAATATGCCCTAGAGGCAATAACAAATTAGTTATTATTATATTTCATTGTTCATGATAATCGTTTATTATCCATGCTAGAATTGTACTGATAGGAAACTCAGATACATGTGTGGATACATAGACAACACCATGTCCCTAGTAAGCCTCTAGTTGACTAGCTCGTTGATCAATAGATGGTTACGGTTTCCTGACCATGGACATCTGATGTCGTTGATAACGGGATCACATCATTAGGAGAATGATGTGATGGACAAGACCCAATCCTAAGCCTAGCACAAGATCGTGTAGTTCGTATGCTAAAGCTTTTCTAACGTCAAGTATCATTTCCTTAGACCATGAGATTGTGCAACTCCCGGATACCATAGGAGTGCTTTGGGTGTGCCAAACGTCACAATGTAACTGGGTGGCTATAAAGGTGCACTATGGGTATCTCAGAAAGTGTCTGTTGGGTTGGCACGAATCGAGACTGGGATTTGTCACTCCGTGTAATGGAGAGGTATCTCTGGGCCCACTCGGTAGGACATCATCATAATGTGCACAATGTGACCAAGGAGTTGATCACGGGATGATGTGTTACGGAACGAGTAAAGAGACTTGCCGGTAACGATATTGAACAAGGTATCGGGATACCAACGATTGAATCTCGGGCAAGTACTATACCGCTAGACAAAGGGAATTGTATACGGGATTGATTGAATCCTTGACATCGTGGTTCATCCGATGAGATCATCGTGGAGCATGTGGGAACCAACATGGGTATCCAGATCCCGCTGTTGGTTATTGACCGGAGAGTTGTCTCGGCCATGTCTGCATGACTCCCGAACCCGTAGGGTCTACACACTTAAGGTTCAATGACGCCAGGGTTTATAGGGAAAGTATGTACGCGGTTACCGAATGTTGTTTGGAGTCCCGGATGAGATCCCGGACATCACGAGGAGTTCCGTTATGGTCCGGAGGTAAATATTTATATATGGGAAGTCCCATTTTGGTCACCGAAAAAGTTTCGGGTGCTATCGGTAACGTACCGGGACCACCGGGAGGGTCCCGGGGTCCACCAGGTGGGGCCACCAGCCCTAGAAGGCTGCGTGGGCCAAGTGTGGGAGGGGACCAGCCCCAGGTGGGCTGGTGCGCCCCCACCAAGGCCCAAGGCGCAAGGGAGAGTGGGAGGGGGCAAACCCTAGGTCCAGATGGACCTTAAGGCCCACCCTAGGTGCGCCCCCTCTCCCCCCCTTGGCCACCACCCTAGATGGGTATTGGGGCTGCCGCCACCCCTAGGGAGGGAACCCTATATGGGGGCGCAGCCCCTCCCCTTCCCCTATATATACTTGAGGTATTGGGGGCTGCAAGACACACGAGATCATCTCCCTCTTGGCGCAGCCCTACCTCTCTCCCTCCTCGTCTCTCGTAGTGCTTGGCGAAGCCCTACTGGAGTTCCGCGCTCCTCCACCACCACCACGCCGTCGTGCTGCTGCTGGACGGAGTCTTCCCCAACCTCTCCTTCTCCCCTTGCTGGATCAAGGCGTGGGAGACGTCACCGGGCTGCACGTGTGTTGAACGCGGAGGCGCCGTTGTTCCGCGCTTAGATCGGAATCAACTGCGATCTGAATCGCTGCGAGTACGACTCCTTCATCCGCGTTCTTGCAACGCTTCCGCTTAGCGATCTACTAGGGTATGTAGATGCACTCCCCTTCCCCTCGTTGCTAGATTACTCCATAGATTGATCTTGGTGATGCGTAGAAAATTTTAAATTTCTGCTACGATCCCCAACAGCTTGAGGCACTGGGGCCTTGTTCTTCTCCTCAGCAGGGATGTTCCTAGTGCTCCTCTTGGGTTTTGGCTTTGGAGCTGGAGCAGCAGTCTTAGGCTTAGATGGAGCAGCCCCTGCCCTTATAGCATCTCCCATAAGCTTTTGAGCTTTGGGTGCTAGTGTTGCATCCTCTTCCTCTTCCTCTTCTTCAGAGTCTCTCATTATTGAGGATCTGCCAAGCACTCTGGCAGTGGTCTTCTTGACCCTTTCCTTCCTTTTCTTGCCTTCTCCAACTGCCTCTTCTGATGGCTTGGAGGTTTCAGCAGTGGATGCTCTGGCCTTTGACATAGGCACTCTCTTGGCAGGAATCTTTGTCTTCATTCCTGGCTTAGTGGTAGCAGTTGTGCCATATTCCTTTTTCAGAACTCTCTTCTTTGAGGTGGCCTCTTCCTCAACAGCCACATAGTCCTCATCCTCAAAATCTGAGGTTCTCTTCTTTTTGGTCCTGGTGGCTGCCTTAGGCAAGTTGCTGGGTGTACTCCTGCTTCCCTCATCAAAGCTGCTAGAGGGACTAGTGCCCTCACTCATGTTCACTTGCTCCTCAGACTTGTTCTGACTGTCACTCTGATCTGACATGATGCAAACACTGACAGCAGACCCTGTGAATAGATTATAGATGAGGTAGATTTGATAAGCATCACAAAGTACAGAGGTTTTTGCAAAAGAATGAGTTAAAACTTAGTTTTAGTTTTCCACATAAAGCATTTCGGATCTACCGATTTGCATACTCGGTGATACCGAAGCAACTTTTGGAACCTAAACTAGTGAACTCGGTCAGACCGAGTCACAGTTCGGTGGCACCGAGACTGCTAGGGTTTCACAAAGTATTGAACTCGGTCACACCGATTTGCAATTCTCGGTCAGACCGAGAATCACATGTGCAATGGCCTTAGCCAAATCGGTGGAACTGATTTCAACAACTCGGTCGGTCCGAGATGGTTTCGGTGGAAACCTAACCCTAAATTTTCAATCCACGACTAAACTACGGAGTGATTTCGCTGGATAGAATGATCTCAATCGTGGCAAGATACATGGCAAAACAATGTGCTAAGAATCGGAGGGGGGAATAGCAAAAGGATCAAGTCCATACCCTAGTGCGGCGATGGACTTGCTACGACGGCAACGGCAGAGATGATTCCCGTTGACGGCGGCGGAGACCAGCGGCGGGAGGCAGCTCGCGATGAGGAGGACGATCCGGAGACCCAGGAAGGAAGAGCAGGCTGAGCGCGGGTGAAGGGATTCGGAAAATTTTCCAAATTTTGGCCCGGGGATATATATAGCCTGACCCTGTCGGTGTGACCGAGTGGAACAACTCGGTGTGACCGAAAAGTTCAAATCGGTTGCACCGAGATTGAAAACCTAGATCGACTTAGTGATCTCGGTATGACCGAAATGGATGAATCGGTCAGACTGAGATGCACAAAGAAGTTTTGGATTTTTAAGTCTATGACGAATCGGGGACTCCGAGTGCTCCTCACACAGAGTGGTTCGAATCTGACTTGATCAAACTTTGTGATGTAGCATGAAAAGAGTTTGAGACAAGAAAAGCATAGATAGCTAGAGAGGGTTCTTAGACATTCTTGTCCATCCACTTGGCAAAAGAAAAAGGAACCAAACAATCAAAACAACAAGTGGATGTCCTCGAATGAGTAAATTATGCAACCAACATGCTCACACAATAAAATGGCAAATGAAATATGTGGCAAAGCATGCACAACCAATTCTAGCATCTATCAAGCAATTGGCGATGACTAGGTCATCTATATATGAGTATATTGACTTAGGAGTCAAATGAGAACATTTGATCATAGGTCATACTCATCGTTTAAGCACAAATGGGGTTACCATTTTTACATAAAGCGTTGTTGTGTTCACACCATTAGAGTTGCTTTAGCTCAATTTTAGAGTAAAGCTCCCCTAGATGTGAGATCCCCCTTAAGAGGGATGAACTAACCTTGGGTTTTGTCGATGATGACTTCATGTAGGTGTTGAAGATGTGGATGCTCAATGTTGATGTAGATCATTTGGAGCAATCCTTTGGAGTGAGTTGCACTTTCAATACCTACATGGGTTAGTCCCAGAAGGAACAAACAAGGATATCCAAAGACATAGAGTGATGCACACATAAGATGATGTCTATGAAAGAATTGGGTCACCTTGTCCCTTGTCTTACCAACAAGAGGGTTTGTGACTCCTTGAACTAGTGCAAGATGTGGAAGTTGATTACACTTGTTCTTGCCAAGATGATAAGAGTGAGGTATGTTGGCGGAGTCACGCTCAAGAACTCTCTAGTTCTTCTTCTTCGGGATCCACATCATCTTGATGGGAATCCTTGGAGTTGTAGTCGTACTTGATGAGGTAGAACTTGATGTAGTCTTGGGAACCCGCTTGACCAAGGCCTTGGGTGCTTCTTCACATGCATCAATTTCCTCTTGAAGCTTATGCTTGCCTTTTTGCTTGTGGTCTTGTGGTGGAAGATCATCTTGAGCTTGTGTCCCTTTGAAGGAAGTAGGATCATACTTCTCTTGTTGAAACAAACTTCGTCTTGGGGTATTGATCTTCTTCCCACTCAACTCCATTGGCATTGAACTTTCGTTCAAAACCAACAACTTGGTTCTTCCGGTGCCTTCCTTGCTTGCGTACAATTTCCTCGAATTGCTTACTCCCGGCAAGGCTTTTGTAAACACCTTTCTCTATAATTCCCTTCAATAAGCTATTTTCTTGCTCAAGTGTAACTTGGCTAAGAGAATCATTAGTGGAATCAAGAGAACTACTAGAAGCAACAACATTAGATTTAGCATGATTATTATTACTACTAGAGGAAGAATCTTTCTTGTTCTTGTTACTAGACTTGACTTGAGGCATGTAAGTGGATAAGAGTAAACGCTTGGCAATGTAAGAAGAACTTTTCTTGCGAAGATCATCATTGATTGCCTTTAAGAACTCATGCTCTTGCTCAACGTTGAGCTTTTCAAAACGTAATTTCTCATGAGTCCTTAAAAGTTCTCGATGATCTCCTAAGATAGTTTCATGAGCTAACTTAAGAGTGTTTAGTTCTTTAGTTAGAAACTCAATCTTCTCCTTATCATTGTCATTCATTTTATCTTGATTAGCATGATTAATTGACGTTTCATCATAGTATTCATCACTAGAGTTGTCAACAAGTAAATCATCATCACCTAACAAGTCATCTTCATCACTATTGAAATCAACATACTCAGGGTGTGATACCTTTGGGCCTTTAGCCATGAAGCATCTTCCAAGTCCTTCATTTGGTGAATCAAATATGTCGTAGGAGTTGGTTGACACAAGTGCTAGACCGGCAACACCTTCATCTTGAGTATATTCAGAGTCGGAGTGATAGCTTCTCTCGGAGTGATTGTCGGAGTCGGAGCCGGATACCCATTCACCAACATGAGCTTGATGTCTTCATTTTGCGTAGCTCCTTGATGACTTGTCCTTCCTTTCTGAATCTTTGCTTCTCCAGGATGTTCTTCGTTCATAACGATCATCTCTACTCCTTCTCTCTCTTGATGGTGATTCTTCTCTTCTACTTCTTATTTTTGGAGAATCTTCTCTTCTTTTGTAGGGTGTCGTACACTCATTGGAATAGTGTCCAGGTCTTCCACAATTGTAGCAATTTCTCTCTCGACTAGAAGATCTTTTGTCATTGTAGGACCTTGACTTGGAACTTCTCTCTTTGCTTCAACTCTTGTAGAACTTGTTGAAGTTCTTCACCATTAGGCTCAATTCATCATTGAAGGTTTGTTTCTCACTTGATGATGTGGGAGCTTCACATGAGGCTTTGTAAGCACCACTTGACTTGTTATGGAGCTCCTCCTTATCCTTGAGTGACATCTCATGAGCAACAATTCTTCCAATGACTTCCGTTGGCTTGAGATCTTTGTAATTGGGCATCATTTGAATCAATGTGCAAACGGTATCATATTTTCTGTCCAAAGCTCTTAGGATCTTCTTGATGATGAATTTGTCGGTCATCTCTTCACTTCCTAAGCCGGCGATCTCATTTGTGATAAGAGCAAGCCTAGAGTACATTTCAGCGACACCTTCACCATCCTTCATTTTAAACTTGTCAAGATGACTTTGAAGCACATCCAACTTGGATTCCTTGACGGAGTCGGTACCTTCGTGCATATCAATCAAAGTATCCCAAATTTCCTTTGCATTCTCAAGATGGCTGATTTTGTTGAATTCTTCGGGGCACAATCCGTTGAAGAGGATATCACAAGCTTGAGCATTGTATTGCAGCATCTTCAACTCTTCCGCGGTAGCTTCACAATTCGGTTCTCTCTCATCAAAGAATTCACCTTGCAAGCAAATACACACAGTAGCCCATACGGCGGGATTATGTACAAGAATATGCATTTTCATCTTATGCTTCCAACTAGCAAAATTAGTACCATCAAAGTAAGGACCTCTACGGTGGTAATTTCCCTCGCTAGATGCCATACTCTCCTAGGTTGTGAAACCAAGGCTATGACGACCAAAAGCTATGGAAATCAAAGCAAATGGAGACCAAAGCTCTGATACCACTTGTAGGATCGAAAGTATGTCTAGAGGGGGGGTGATTAGACTACTTGACCAAATAAAAACTTATCCTTTTCCCAATTTTAGTTCTTGGCAGATTTTAGCTACTTTGGACAAGTCAAGCAATCTTAACACAATTCAAGCAAGCATGCAAAGAGTATATGAGCAGTGGAAAGTAAAGCATGCAACTTGCAATAATGTAAAGGGAAGGGTTTGGAGGATTCAAACGCAATAGGAGACACGAATGTTTGTGTCGTGGTTCCGATAGGTGGTGCTATCGTACATCCACGTTGATGGAGACTTCAACCCACGAAGGGTAACGGTTGCGCCAGTCCACGGAGGGCTCCACCCACGAAGGGTCCACGAAGAAGCAACCTTGTCTATCCCACCATGGCCGTCGCCCACGAAGGACTTGCCTCACTAGCGGTAGATCTTCACGAAGTAGGCGATCTCCTTGCCCTTACAAACTCCTTGGTTCAACTCCACAATCTTGTCGGAAGCTCCCAAGTGACACCTAGCCAATCTAGGAGACACCACTCTCCAAGAAGTAACAAATGGTGTGTTGATGATGAACTCCTTGCTCTTGTGCTTCAAATGATAGTCTCCCCAACACTCAACTCTCTCTCACAGGATATGGATTTGGTGGAAAGAAGATTTGAGTGGAAAGCAACTTGGGAAGGCTAGAGATCAAGGTTCATATGGTAAGAATGGAATATCTTGGCCTCAACACAAGTGTAGGTAATTCTCTCTCAGAAAAAGTAAGTTGGAAGTGTATGTTTGTTCTGATGGCTCTCTCCACGAATGAAGAGGTGGTGGAGGGGTATATATAGCCTCCACACAAAATCTAACCGTTACACACAACTTGCCAATCTCGGTGGGACCGAATAGCTAAACTCGGTCGGACCGATTCAGCAAAGCTAGTGACCGTTAGGGTTTTCGGTGGGACCGACATGCAACTCGGTAGGACCGATGTGATTAGGGTTAGGGCGTAACGTAATCTCGGTGAGACCGATTACACAAACTTGGTGAGACCGATTTTGGTAATAAGCTAACCAGAGAGTTGGTCAGGTAAACTCGGTGGGACCGATCGCTCATTTCGGTGAGACCGAAATGTTACGAAGGGAAAACAGAGAGTTTACATTGCAATCTCGGTGGGACCGATCGCTCATCTCGGCAAGACCGAAATGTTACGAAGGGAAACAGAGAGATTCAATCCCATCTCGGTGAGACCGAGATCCCTATCGGTGAGACCGATTTGCCTAGGGTTTGTGGCAGTGGCTATGACATTTGAAACTCGGTGGCGCCGGATACAAAGAATCGGTGGGGCCGAGTTTGACTTTTGGTTTAGGTCATATGTGGATGTGAGAAAGTAGTTGAGGGTTTTGGAGCATATTACTAAGCATTTTGAGCAAGAGCCTCATTAAGCAACACCTCATCCCTCCTTGATAGTATTGGCTTTTCCTATAGACTCAATGTGATCTTGGATCACTAAAATAGAAAATGTAGAGTCTTGAGCTTGGAGCTTGAGCCAATCCTTTGTCCTTAGCATTTTGAGGGGTCCACTTTTCTCATCCAAGCCATGCCAATCATTGAGCTTTCCTGAGATATTCATCTTGAAATGGCATTAGCTCAATGAGCTATATGTTGTTAGGAATTACCAAAAACACCTAGGGATAGTTGCACTTTCAGAAGGTTTCCGATGCATGAATCACTAGCATACATTTTCCTGTTTTACACTACTTTGCAATATTTGCTAGTCGTTGCTTAAACGGTCGGGAAACTGTGGAAACCTTAGTGTTCCTGATATTATTATTTTGTTCCACGGTTTATTCTGTGATAACTCTGTTAGTATGGGCGGTATTGTTGCTAAATGGTTAAGTCTGAACCGTACAAAGGGCCCCATCTTTGGAGGCATCTTTGCTTCATGCCTAGCTGCACATTTTAACATACCTATTAGGCATTATGAAAAGGAAGAAAAATTGTTGCCTCCTGTTTATTTAGATTATAAGAGTATGGTGGCACACGATTTTATTGTTAAGAATAGGGAAGGGGAGCTTAAATACAAATTGTTCTTTGATAAACATCATCCTGAGACTATTACCCTGCCTGCCCCTTCCTTGTTTGATTTATCTGCAGGCAAGTACCTTGTTCCGTTAGAAGCTATTCACGCCTACCGGAACCCTACATCAGCCACAGAGCCAGAGTCGGAACCACAAGTTGATCCTCCACGACAGTCTAATTACCAGTGGAATCCAGAGATGATTGCCAACCAATGGCAATCAGAGTCTTCTTCTTCGCAGTACAACCCCAACCTATTACTATGGATATCCACCAGGCCAGCCGTGGCCATAGACCAACTTAGGCTAAAATCCTAAGCTTGGGGGAGTACGTATTTCTCACCGACATTACATTCATGTTCACACACTCATTGCTAGATGTCGGTGCTCATACTTTTTCATTGTATAATCCATTCTAGTTTATTTCCTTTTATGCTTTCTTCTTGTGTGTTTGATAAACCTTAAGAAAAACAAAAAAATTAGCTCTAGCTTTTAGCTAGTTTTAATTTCCATGCTTGTAGTAGTAATTAAAAAATAAAACCCAAAAAGATTTCCTCTTCTTCTTTTTGCTTGTTGGGAGCTTTCCCGTGTAAATAGTTTTATTTATTTTCTTTTCTTTGGGGTTGATAGGAGAAGACCATAATTAAATTGTTGAAGTGGCTCTTATATGCATTATTGTTGATCTGACAAAAGAGCCCATATTGCCTTGTCTCCTCCTGTTTATTGAATGCTTGCAGATTCCAGCTTAGTCCAATGCACGCGCACTATTATTATTATCCACATCGTTCGGTCATGCAAGTGAAAGGCAATTATGACTGAGGGAGTCCTGTATTAGGGGGTCTCCGGACAGCCGGACTATTGGACTATGAAGATACAAGATTGAAGACTTCGTCCCATGTCCGGATGGGACTTTCCTTGGCGTGGAAGGCAAGCTTGGCAATACGGATATGTAGATCTCCTCCCTTGTAACCGACTCTATGTAACCCTAGCCCCCTCCGGTGTCTATATAAAGTTTAGTCCGTAGGACAACATACAATCATACCATAGGCTAGCTTCTAGGGTTTAGCCTCTACGATCTCGTGGTAGATCAACTCTTGTAATACTCATATCATCAATATCAATCAAGCATGACGTAGGGTATTACCTCCATCAAGAGGGCCCGAACCTGGGTAAACATTGTGTCCCCTGCCTCCTGCTACCATCCGCCTTAAACACACAATTCGGGCCCCCTACCCGAGATCTGCCAGTTTTGACACCGACATTGGTGCTTCCATTGAGAGTTCCACTGTGCCGTCACCATAAGGCTCGATGGCCCCTTCAATCAGCGGTAACGATGCGGTCCAGGGTGAGGTTTTCCTCCCCGGACAGATCTTCGTATTCGGCGGCTTCACACTGCGGGCCAATTCGCTTGGCCATCTGGAGCAGATCGAGAGCTACGCCCCTGGCCATCAGGTCAGGTTCGGAAACCTAAACTACACTGCCGACATCAGCGGAGACTTGATCTTCGACAGATTCGAGCCCATATCAGGTGCGCCGCACAATCACGACGAGTATGACGTAACTCTGCCGTCGGACAGTGTTCGGGAGATCGCATCTGCAACTACTCCGGCCTTCAATCCGGAGCAAATTGCACCATCCGAGGATGGAGGGCTAGACCCCGTCATGGAGGCCGCACTCTCAATGGCGATGGGGCCGGATACTGACTTCACCCCTTACGAGAGCCGTGTCGCCGAACCACTGGATTCGTCTCCGGCCATGGACTCCGAGCCGCCTGCATCCGTGCCTATCGAATCCGACTGGGCGCCGATCATGGAGTTCACCTCCACGGATATATTTCAGCACTCGCCTTTCGGCGATTTGCTAAATTCCTTAAGGTCTCTCTCCTTGTCAGGAGAACATTGGCCGAACTGTGTCCGACTAGAATGGGATGCGGACGATGAAGAAATTCGCTGCCCACCCACCACCCACTTAGTAGCCACTGTCGAAGATTTAACCGACATGCTCTACTTCGACTCCGAAGATATCGACGGTATGGACGACAATGCGGGAGACGAACAGGAACCACCGCCCATAGGGCGCTGGACTGCCACCTCATCATATGATATATACATGGTGAACACCCCCAAAGAAGGCAATGGCGACGAGACAACGGAGGATGACCCCTCCAAGAAGCAACCCAAGCGCCGACGTCAGCGGCGCCGCTCTAAGTCCCGCCACAGCAAAAGTAGTGATACCGGCACAAGAGACAATAACACTCCGGATAGTGCCGAAGACAACCACAATCCCCTCCAGCACAATGTAGAGCAGGAGGATGAACAAGCTAGCCCTCCAGAGCAGGCAGCAGAAGGAGAATTGGAGGAGGACAATTACATGCCTCTCTCCGAAGACGAGGTGAGCCTCGGCGACGAAGAATTTATCGTGCCTGAGGATCCTGTCGAGCAGGAGTGCTTCAAGCGCCGGCTTATGGCCACAACAAATAGCCTGAAGAAAAAGCAACAACAGCTTCAAGCTGATCAAGACTTGCTAGCAGATAGATGGACCGAAGTCTTGCGGCCTAGGAATACGAACTCAAGCGCCCCTCCAAGAGTTACCCAAAGCGCAGGTTGCTACCTCACCTCGAGGAGGAAGCATTGAAACCTCCATCACCAGTGTACGATGCGACTGACCAGCCACCGCGTGGCCGAGCCAAAGGCGTTTCACCCTGAAGTTCAGCCTGCACCTCGCCGCCACTCAATCAAAAATACCAAGGCCTGGGGCAACACATGGGACCTGCGAGACGTACTGGACAGCATGGCAAAACATGCAAGGTCAATATACGGGTCACGGGGGGGGGGCGCCAACGCGGGACGATGACCGTTGCGTCGGATACACTAACAGTAAATCCGGCCGGGCCGAATATAGCAGACAAGACTCATATGAACTGCGTCGGGATATAGCCCGGCAAAGAGGCGCCGCACACCCCCTATGCTTCACTGATGAAGTTATGGATCACGAATTCCCGGAGTGTTTTAAACCCGTAAATATCGAATCGTATGATGGTACAACAGATCTCCTTGTATGGATTGAGGATTTCCTCCTTCAGGTCCACATGGCTCGCGGTGATGATCTACATGCCATCAAGTACCTCCCACTAAAACTCAAAGGACCAGCTCGGCATTGGCTGAATAGCTTGCCAGCAGACTCCGTCGGCAGTTGGAGGATTTGTAAGACGCATTCCTTGACAACTTCCAGGGCACTTATGTGCGGCCACCGGACGCTGATGACTTGAGCCATATAACTCAGCAGCCAGGGGAATCGGCCAGGCAATTCTGGACACGGTTCCTAACTAAGAAAAACCAAATTGTCGATTGTCCGGATGCAGAAGCCTTAGCGGCATTTGATGTCTACTACACAACCTTCTTCTTGTAGACGTTGTTGGGCCTCCAAGTGCAGAGGTTTGTAGGACAGTAGCAAATTTCCCTCAAGTGGATGACCTAAGGTTTATCAATCCGTAGGAGGCGTAGGATGAAGATGGTCTGTCTCAAGCAAACCTGCAACCAAATAACAAAGAGTCCCTTGTGTCCCCAACACACCCAATACAATGGTAAATTGTATAGGTGCACTAGTTCGGCGAAGAGATGGTGATACAAGTGGTATATGGATGGTAGATAAAGGTTTTTGTAATCTGAAAATATAAAAACAGCAAGGTAACGAATGATAAAAGTGAGCGTAAACGGTATTGCAATGCGTTGAAACAAGGCCTATGGTTCATACTTTCGCTAGTGCAAGTTCCCTCAACAATACTAACATAATTGGATCACATAACTATCCATCAATATGCAACAAAGAGTCACTCCAAAGTCACTAATAGCGGAGAACAAACGAAGAGATTATGGTAGGGTACGAAACCACCTCAAAGTTATTCTTTCCAATCAATCCGTTGGGCTATTCCTATAAGTGTCACAAACAGCCCTAGAGTTCGTACTAGAATAACACCTTAAGACACAAATCAACCAAAACCCTAATGTCACCTAGATACTCCAATGTCACTTCAAGTATCCGTGGGTATGATTATACGATATGCATCACACAATCTCAGATTCATCTATTCAACCAACACATAGAACCTCAAAGAGTGCCCCAAAGTTTCTACCGGAGAATCACGACGAAAATGTGTGACAACCCCTATGCATAGGTTCATGGGAGGAACCCGCAAGTTGATCACCAAAACATACATCAAGTGAATCACGTGATATCCCATTGTCACCACAGATACGCACGGCAAGACATACATCAAGTGTTATCAAATCTTTAAAGACTCAATCCGACAAGATAACTTCAAAGGGGAAACTCAATCCATTACAAGAGAGTAGAGGGGGTAGAAAACATCATAGGATCCAAATATAATAGCAAAGCTCGCGATACCTCAAGATCGTATCACCTCAAGAACACGAGAGAGAGAGAGAGAGAGAGATCAAACACATAGCTACTGGTACATACCCTCGGCCCCGAGGGAGAACTACTCCCTCCTCGTCATGGAGAGCACCAGGATGATTAAGATGGCCATCGGAGAAGGATTCCCCCTCCGGCAGGGTGCCGGAACGGGTCTAGATTGGCTTTCGGTGGCTACGGAGGCTTCTGGCGGCGGAACTTCCGATGTATTGTGCTCCCCGATCGTTTTAGGGTATATGGAGATATATATGCAGAAGAAGTACGTCAGGGGAGCCACGAGGGGCCCATGAGGGTGGAGGGCGCGCCCTAGGGGGGTGGGCGCGCCCCCTACCTCGTGGCTTCCTTGTTTCTTTCCTGACGTGCACTCCAAGTCTATCAGGTTGCTTTCCTTCCAAAAATGAGTTCTGTGAAGTTTCGGGTCAATTGGACTCCGTTTGATTTTCCTTTCTGCGATACTCTAAAACAAGGGAAAAACAGAAACTGGCACTGGGCTCTGGGTTAATAGGTTAGTCCCAAAATCATATAAAATAGCATATAAATGCATATAAAACATCCAAGGTTGATAATATAATTGCATGGAACAATCAAAAATTATAGATACGTTGGAGACGTATCAGCATCCCCAAGCTTAATTCCTGCTCGTCCTCGAGTAGGTAAATGATAAAAACAGAATTTTTGATGTGGAATGCTGCCTAACATATTCATCATGTATTTCTCTTTATTGTAGCAAGAATATTTAGATCCATAAGATTCAAGACAAAAGTTTAATATTGACATAAAAATAATAATACTTCAAGCGTACTAACAAAGCAATCATGTCTTCTCAAAATAACATGGACAAAGAAAGTTATCCCTACAAAACCATATAGTCTGGCTATGCTCCATCTTCACCACACAAAATATTTAAATCATGCACAACCCCGATGACAAGACAAGCAATTGTTTCATACTTTTGATGTTCTCAAACCTTTTCAATCTTTACGCAATACATGAGCGTGAGCCATTGACATAACACTATAGGTGGAATAGAATGGTGGTTGTGGAGAAGACAAAAAGGAGAAGATAGTCTCACATCAACTAGGCGTATCAACGGGCTATGGAGATGCCCATTAATAGATATCAATGTGAGTGATTAGGGATTGCCATGCAACGGATGCACTAGAGCTATAAATGTATGAAAGCTCAACAAAAGAAACTAGTGGGTGTGCATCCAACTCGCTTGCTCACGAAGACCTAGGGCATTTTGAGGAAGCCCATCATTGGAATATACAAGCCAAGTTCTATAATGAAAGATTCCCACTAGTATATGAAAGTGACAACATAGGAGACTATCATGAAGATCATGGTGCTACTTTGAAGCACAAGTGTGGTAAAAGGATAGTAGCATTGTCCCTTCTCTCTTTTTCTCTCTTTTTTTATTTGGGCCTTCTATTTTTATGGCCTCTTTTCTCTTTTTTTATTTGGGCTTCTTTGGCCTCTTTTATTTATTTATTTTCGTCCGGAGTCTCATCCCGACTTGTGGGGGAATCATAATCTCCATCATCCTTTCCTCACTGGGACAATGCTCTAATAATGATGATCATCACACTTTTATGTACTTATAACTCAAGAATTACAACTCGATACTTAGAACAAGATATGACTCTATATGAATGCTTCCGGCGGTGTACCGGGATGTGCAATGACTCATGAGTGACATGTATGGAAGAATTATGAACGGTGGCCTTGCCACAAATACAATGTCAACTACATGATCATGCATAGCAATATGACAATGATGAAGCGTGTCATAATAACGGAACGGTGGACAGTTGCATGGCAATATATCTCGGAATGGCTATGGAAATTCCATAATAGGTAGGTATGGTGGCTGTTTTGAGGAAGGTATATGGTGGGTGTATGATACCGGCGAAAGGTGTGCGGTATTAGAGAGGCTAGCAATGGTGGAAGGGTGAGAGTGCGTATAATCCATGGACTCAACATTAGTCATAAAGAACTGACATACTTATTGCAAAAATCTATTAGTTATCGAAACAAAGTACTACGTGCATGCTCCTAGGGGGATAGATTGGTAGGAAAAGACCATCGCTCGTCCCCGACCGCCACTCATAAGGAAGACAATCAATAAATAAATCATGCTCCGACTTCATCACATAACGGTTCACCATACGTGCATGCTACGGGAATCACAAACTTTAACACAAGTATCTCTCAAATTCACAACTACTCACTAGCATGACTCTAATATCACCATCTTCATATCTCAAAACAATCATCAAGTATCAAACTTCTCATAGTATTCAATGCACTCTATATGAAAGTTTTTATTATATCTCTCTTGGATGCCCATCATATTAGGACTAGTTTCATAACCAAAGCAAACCACCATGCTATTCTAAAGACTCTCAAAATAATATAAGTGAAGCACGAGAGTTCATCTATTTCTTCAAAATAAAACCACCACCGTGCTCTAAAAGATATAAGTGAAGCACTAGAGCAACAACAAACTACTCCGAAAGATGTAAGTGAAGATCAACGAGTAGTCAAATAATTATGCAACTATGTGAAGACTATCTAACATTTAAGAATTTCAGATCTTGGTATTTTATTCAAACAGCAAGCAAAACTAAAAAAATAAAATTATGCTCCAAGAAAAACACAAATCATGTGGCGAATAAAAATATAGCTCCAAGTAAAGTTACCGATGAACGAAGACGGAAGAGGGGATGCCTTCTGGGGCATCCCAAGCTTAGGCTCTTGGTTGTCCTTGAATATTACCTTGGGGTTCCTTGGGCATCCCCAAGCTTAGTCTCTTGCCACTCCTTGTTCCATAATCCATCGAATCTTTATCCAAAACTTGAAAACTTCACAACACAAAACTTAACAGAAAACTCGTAAGCTCTGTTAGTATAAGAAAATAAATCACCACTTCAAGGTACTGTAATGAACTCATTATTTATTTATATTGGTGTTATACCTACTGTATTCCAACTTATCTATGGTTTATAAACTGTTTACTAGCCATAGATTCGTCAAAATAAGCAAACAACACACGAAAAACAGAATCTGTCAAAAACAGCACAGTCTGTAGTAATCTGAATCAAACGTATACTTATAGGACTCATAAAATTCTCAAATAAATTTCTGGACCTGAGGAATTTATCTATTAATCATCTTCAAAAATAATTAACTAAATAGCACTCTCCAAATAAAAATGGCAGCAATTCTCGTGAGAGCTAAAGTTTCTGTTTTTTACAGCTTGATCAACAAGACTTTCCCCAAGTCTTCCCAAAGGTTCTACTTGGAACAAACACTAATTAAAACCATAAAACCACATCTAAACAGAGGCTAGATGAATTATTTATTACTAAACAGGAACAAAAATAAAGTTGGGTTGCCTTCCAACAAGCGCCATCGTTTAACGCCCCTAGCTAGGCATGATGATTTCAACGATGCTCACATAAAAGATAAGAATTGAAACATAAAGAGAGCATCATGAAGAATATGACTAGAACATTTAAGTCTAACATACTTCCTATGCATAGGGATTTTGTGAGCAAACAACTTGTGGGAACAAGAATCAACTTGCATAGGAAGGTAAAACAAGCATAACTTCAAAATTTTAAGCACATAGAGAGGAAACTTGATATTATTGCAATTCCTACAAGCATATGTTCGTCCCTCATAATAATTTTGAGTAGCATCATGAATAAATTCAACAATATAACCAGCACCTAAAGCATTCTTTTCATGATCTACAAGCATAGAAAATTTACTACTCTCCACATAAGCAAGATTCTTCTCATTCGGAATAGTGGGAGTATCATGAGAGACTCGGATACTATAAATTGTTTCTACATTAAAAGAGTAATGTTCAGAAAAGGGGTAACCATAATCATGACAAGTTTTATAAATATAATCACTACTTCTTATAGCATAAGTATCATCACAATAATCATCATAAGTAGGAGGCATGTTATCATCATTATAAATTTGCATATCAAAACTTGGGAGACTAAAAATATCATCTTCATCAAACATAGCATCCCCAAGCTTGGGACAAACATTAATTGCAGCAAATATATTCTAAAAAACATCATATTCATCAAACATAGCTTCCCCAAGCTTGGGCCTTTTCATATCATAAGCATAATCACTCTCATCATTAATAGTATAGATAGCACCAATAGTATAGCAATTATCATATTCTTCCAAGCAAGTGCCAAAAAGATTTTCAAGATCATAAGAAGTATCATTATTTTCCACAATTATATTTTCATGAGGCACAATAGTAATAGGAGCAGCATTATTTGGGAGAGATATCTTTTTACCCCTCTTCCTTTTTCTTTTCTTCTTATTCACCACATCATGTGTGGGTTCAATCCTCTTTTTGGAGCTCCTTATTAATGAGATTGGTTGAATAGGAGGCTCCTCCTCGTTACTTGATTCATCATAAGAAATGATAGAAGGGTATTGGGAAGTCTCTTCCCTTTCATTAGTATTATCTTCATCTTCTATTTGTTTTCTTTTCTTTATGTAGTTGGCAATATAAGGATTTTCAATGAAATTTACCGCACAATACATATAAATGAAGAACTCTATCAAGGGAAAAATTTGGAATATCCTTAGTTATATGTTTCATTTCTTCGTAGCCCATAAGCAAACTAAGTTCATTATAATGTGCAAGGGAAATCAAGTCATCACAATTTTTGGACACGATTAGATCATGAAACAATTTGCATCGGATAGTTAAATGACCACGTTCATTACAAAGCTCACAAGTATGGCCAAGAAAATTTAAATCTTCAGCACAAACATCTAGCCTCTCTTGCAACAATTTAGTTTCTAAGTACTTATGCCTCTTGCAATATCTATCTTCCCTATTTGGTGTGTACTTGCAAACCCAATGCACTCCACAAAAATTGGCATGTTTATAGGAGACATTTTCATCATAACTAGTGCAATCATCATTAGTATCATGGATATTCAAAGAATTCGTACTAACAACATTGCAATCATGCTCAACATTCACATATTTTATGCCAAACATTCTATGTAATTCTTCTTCTAGCATTTGAGCACAATTTTCCTTTCCATCATACTCACGAAAGATATTAAAAAGATGAAGCGTATGAGGTAGACTCAATTCCATTTTTTAGATAGTTTTCTTTTCTAGACTAAACTAGTGATAAAACAAGAAACTAAAAGACTCGGTTGCAAGATCTAAAGATATACCTTCAAGCGCTAACCTCCCCGGCAACGGCGCCAAAAAAGAGCTTGATGTCTACTACACAACCTTCTTCTTGTAGACGTTGTTGGGCCTCCAAGTGCAGAGGTTTGTAGGACAGTAGCAAATTTCCCTCAAGTGGATGACCTAAGGTTTATCAATCCGTAGGAGGCGTATGATGAAGATGGTCTCTCTCAAGCAACCCTGCAACCAAATAACAAAGAGTCTCTTGTGTCCCCAACACACCCAATACAATGCTAAATTGTATAGGTGCACTAGTTCGGCGAAGAGATGGTGATACAAGTGGTATATTGATGGTAGATAAAGGTTTTTGTAATCTGAAAATATAAAAACAGCAAGATAACGAATGATAAAAGTGAGCGTAAACGGTATTGCAATGCGTTGAAACAAGGCCTAGGGTTCATACTTTCGCTAGTGCAAGTTCCCTCAATAATACTAACATAATTGGATCACATAACTATCCCTCAATATGCAACAAAGAGTCACTCCAAAGTCACTAATAGCGGAGAACAAACGAAGAGATTATGGTAGGGTACGAAACCACCTCAAAGTTATTCTTTCCAATCAATCTGTTGGGATATTCCTAGAAGTGTCACAAACAGCCCTAGAGTTCGTACTAGAATAACACCTTAAGACACAAATCAACCAAAACCCTAATGTCACCTAGATACTCCAATGCTACCTCAAGTATCCGTGGGTATGATTATACGATATGCATCACACAATCTCAGATTCATCTATTCAACCAACACATAGAACCTCAAAGAGTGCCCCAAAGTTTCTACCGGAGAATCACGACGAAAATGTGTGCCAACCCCTATGCATAGGTTCATGGGAGGAACCCGCAAGTTGATCACCAAAACATACATCAAGTGAATCACGTGATATCCCATTGTCACCACAGATACGCACGGCAAGACATACATCAAGTGTTCTCAAATCTTTAAAGACTCAATCCGACAAGATAACTTCAAAGGGGAAACTCAATCCATTACAAGAGAGTAGAGGGGGGAGAAAACATCATAGGATCCAAATATAATAGCAAAGCTCGCGATACATCAAGATCGTATCACCTCAAGAACACGAGAGAGAGAGAGAGAGAGATCAAACACATAGCTATTGGTACATACCCTCAGCCCCGAGGGAGAACTACTCCCTCCTCGTCATGGAGAGCACCAGGATGATGAAGATGGCCATCGGAGAAGGATTCCCCCTCCGGCAGGGTGCCGGAACGGGTCTAGATTGGCTTTCGGTGGCTACGAAGGCTTCTGGAGGCGGAACTTCCGATGTATTGTGCTCCCCGGTCGTTTTAGGGTATATGGAGATATATATGCAGAAGAAGTACGTCAGGGGAGCCACGAGGGGCCCACGAGGGTGGAGGGCGCGCCCTAGGGGGGTGGGCGCGCCCCCTACCTCGTGGCTCCCTCGTTTCTTTCCTGACGTGCACTCCAAGTCTATCAGGTTGCTTTCCTTCCAAAACTAAGTTCTGTGAAGTTTCGGGTCAATTGGACTCCGTTTGATTTTCCTTTCTGCGATACTCTAAAACAAGGGGAAAACAGAAACTGGCACTGGGCTCTGGGTTAATAGGTTAGTCCCAAAATCATATAAAATAGCATATAAATGCATATAAAACATCCAAGGTTGATAATATAATAGCATGGAACAATCAAAAATTATAGATACGTTGGAGACGTATCAGCATTCAAGCACAACATCCGTGACGAGTGGCTTGCCCGGCACCTCGGCCAGGAGAAGCCGAAGTCTATGGCAGCCCTCACGGCACTCATGACCCGCTTTTGCGCGGGCGAGGATAGCTGGATGGCTCGCAGCAACAACACATCAAGGAATCCGGGTACTCTGGATACCAAAGATGCCAACGGCACACCACGTCATAACAGACAAAAGCGCTGCAACAACGGCGATAACACCGATGATACGGCAGTCAATGCCGGATTCAGAGGCTCTAGATCTGGTCAGCAGAAAAAAGCCATTTAAAAGAAGTACTCCGGGCCCGTCCAGTTTGGATCGCATACTGGATCGCTCGTGTCAAATCCACGACACCCCCGATAAGCCAGCCAATCACACCAACAGAGAATGCTGGGTGTTCAAGCAGGCCGGCAAGTTAAACGCCGAAAACAAGGACAAGGGGCTGCAGAGTGATGACAAGGAGGAGCCCCGACCGCCGAACACGGGAGGACAGAAGAGGTTCCCCCCACAAGTGAAGACGGTGAACATGATATACACAACCCACATTCCCAAGAGGGAACGGAAGCGTGCACTAAGGGACGTCTATGCAATGGAGCCCGTCACCCCAAAGTTCAACCCATGGTCCGCTTGTCCGGTCACCTTTGATCGCAGGGACCACCCCACTAGTATCCGTCATGGCGGATCTGCGCATCTGCCGCACTGGTCCTAGACCCCATAATTGACGGATTCCACCTCACTCGAGTCCTTATGGACGGCGGCAACAGCCTGAACCTGCTCTATCAGGATACAGTGCGCAAAATGGGTATAGATCCCTCAAGGATCAAACCCACCAAAACCACCTTTAAGGGTGTCATCCAAGGTGTAGAGGCCCATTGCACGGGCTCAATCACACTGGAAGTGGTCTTCGGATCTCCGGACAACTTCTGAAGCGAAGAGTTAATCTTCGTTATTGTCCCGTTCTGCAGCGGCTATCACACACTGCTCGGGCGAACCACATTTGCAAAATTCAATGCGGTACAACATTACGCATACCTCAAGCTCAAGATGCCAGGACCTAGGGGGGTCATAACAGTCAGTGGAAACACAGAACGCTCGCTCCGCACGGAAGAGCACACTGCGGCCCTCGCAGCAGAAGCACAAAGCAGCCTTTTAAGGCAAACCACCAATTCGGCGATATAGCCCCCGGACACCGTCAAGCGAGTCCGGAGTACATAATTACGCACTAGCAATTCGGCCCCCGTCCCAGTCCCAGCCAAGCAACGAAATCCGTGCCGCGCGTACATAATTACGCACTGAAAATACCATGGGCATAGGCGGGGGCACGATCAGGGCACGTCCCGCAATGCGGCTTAACTGCCCTAGGGGCTGTATACCTTTATCATTTTTCTCTCTTTCAGGACCTAACTCCCTGGAAGCCCTTTCCGGCAGTACGATTGCTGGACACATTACAGGAAGGAACATCCAAGGAGGCAAGAAGCTAAGATGTACACGGGAACCCACAGGTGGTCTCTAATAATAATCGATATACCCGCTTTCTACTATTCGTATGCAGCTTACCCTTGGATAGGACATGTCAAATAGTCCTATTTTCTGCTTATTGCACTATCTGTTTCAGTATGCTTCGATGTATTATTTAAAATAATAATGCATAGCATTAGTCTATTATTGCATTATTCATCCTTTTTTCTTATATGTTCATTTACGACAACTTGCACCCGTACATTCTGGTACGGTCAGTACGCCAGGGGCTTTCGTTTACCCCATAATACGGTGTGAGAAGTCCGAACACTTTCGACAGTGCGGCACCCCGAACTGATAGCATTATATGCATCAGCTCCAAATCGCGTCTTGGGTCAATAGTCGGGTTTGCCCCGCTCCCATGCTTTGGTACCTTACGTTCCGCTATATCGGCTAAGGTAGCGCTGGAAGAACTACTGCGATTGTGTCCCGGTTCTTCCGGACAAGCACCTCAGTAGAGAAAGCCGAAAACTGACTATCATGATAGGGCGAGAGCTGGTCGCTGTTCGAGAGGTCTCAAGTCCTTAAAGACTTTTTCCGCTTCGGGCGAGGAGTCGGCCTTGCCCGACTTAGGCGTGTATGGCGCCCCAACTCCGGCCTTCCGAATACTAGGGGCTTTGCCAAAATTTAAAATTGTAGACTTCTATGGCTAAGTGAGAGTGATAAAGCCTTATAGTCTGATTGCCTGGTTCATTGTGCTGAACACCTCCCTCGAAGGACCCAAAATTGGGATAAAGAGTGCTCAGGTTTATCCCGAACACCCCAGTACTAATTACATGGGGGCAGAAGCCGACGACTGGCCAACTCTCAGATTTTATAAACGGTCGCACAAAAGGTAATATTTTAAATTAAAAAAGTGTTGCATAGCACAAATGAACTTGTTTCACATTACAGGATCACATGAGCATGTTCACTCAAAAATTACATCTCTGGCACATTCATCCGCCACAAGGCGGAACCCTTTAGGACACTCTCATAATACATTTCGGGGCAGCGATGCTCCTTGCCCTCCGGCGGCCCCTCCTTCACCAGCTTCATGGCGTCCAGCTTCGCCCAGTGCACCTTCGCCCGGACAAAAGCCCGGCGCGCATCCTCGATGCAGACGGACCGCTTTATGACTTCAAGCCGTGGGCAGGCATCCACAAGCCGCCTCACCAGACCGAAGTAGCTGCCGGGCAGGGGCTCGCCAGGCCATATCCGGACTATAAGACCCTTCATGGCCTGTTCGGCCGCCTTGTGAAGCTCAACCAATTGCTTCAGCTGGTCGCTCAAGGGCATTGGGTGTTTGGTCCCAGTATACTGAGACCAGAACAACTTTTCTGTAGAGCTCCCCTCCTCAGCTCGGTAAAATTCCGTGGCATCCAGCACACTGCGGGGAAGATCTGCGAACGCTCCTGGAGAGCTCCGAACTCGGGTAAGTAAAAGGAAAGTTTCCTTCACATGCTTGCTTTGCATAATGAATGCCTTACCCGCTGCTATCTTCTTCACCGCATCCATCTCCTGGAGGGCCTTGTGGGCTTCAGCCTTGGCGCTCCGTGCGCTTTCGAGCGCCTTCGCAAGCTCGGACTCTCGCGTCTTGGAGTCAAGCTCCAAGGACTCGTGTTTTTTGGCGAGAGCCTCGAGCTCTTACTGCACCTTGCCTACCCGGGCTTCTTACTTTTCCCGCTCAAGGCGCTCCTTGGACGCTTTATCTTCGGCCTCGGACAGCGCCTTCTTCAGGGTCGCCACCTCGGTCGTGGCCCCTGGAAAATTCATGATGATCCTATTACTTCACACCCGAACTTCTTTTTAAATATATAGACAAGGTATTGCTTACCATTGCTCTCCTCGAACTGCCTCTTGGTAAGGCCGAGCTCGTTCTCGGACCGCTCCAGGTCCTGCTTCAGTGCAGAGACCTCCGCAGTACGTGCGACAGCGGCCAACAGTGAAGCATGCACATACACATAGACATATTCTGATTAGACTCCTGGGTCATCATTTGATCCTCTATTCGGCCTTTCTTTGCGAACGCCGAACAGAGCATCAGGGGCTACTGTCTATGCGGTAATATTTTCTTATATTTTGATTGCTTACCTCAAAGCCTGTTAGGAGGCTGGCGCAAGCTTCGGGCATTCCGTTTTTGGCAAACTGAACTTTCTCGATCACCGCACTCATGATAGTGTGGTGCTCTTCGTCGATGGAAGCGCCGCGAAGCGCTTCCAGCAAGTTGTCCGGTGCCTCTGGATGGACAGAGGACACCGGCACAGGCGGCTTGCCCCCCTTAACAGGGGATCGCCTACCGGAGTCCGGAACCACCAAAGGTTCCGGAGCAGTATTCGGCTGGGGGCCGAACTTGGAGCCCGTGGGAGTCTTGCTCCCTTTGCACCTAGGGTCCGGAAGGTCGCCTCGAGGCGCCTCCTGGACTACCTCCCCTCGGCTCGGTGCCTTTCGAGACAACACCTCGATGTTGTCCGTAGGGCGAGGGGTGGAGGCGGTCGGAAGAGAACCGCTATTCATATCCGATGAGTCCAATGAACCGCTCGACGAAGATACGTCGAGATGAGCTCGGGACGGACTGCATAATCATGTTCGGCATGAGGAGAAGCAGTGCAATAAAACATACCATGAGTTACTATGGTGTCCACATACTTACAACTTCGCCAGGGGCTTGACCCTGGGTAGCCACTCATCGCCGCTGTAGGCGGCCATCGTGGAGCAGTCCGGAGGGAGGGTCCTTCCCTTCTTGGACCCTTCGGCCTCCCCGGTTGGGTCGGCCTTCCTTTTTTTGTCTCCCCCGACTGGGGGGAGAACTTTCCTCCTCCTTCTCCTCGTTTTCGTGAGAGGAGTGCGCGTCGGAGTCATCGGACGATGAGTCCGATACAACCTTGCGCCGGAGACCCTTTCGGGTCCCCGTGGCCTTCTTCTTGGTCTTCTTCCCCGGCACCTCGTAAGGTGCCGGAGCCAGCATCTCCGCTAGGAGAGCATCTGCAGGATCTTCAGGCAGGGGGGCTGGGCAATTGAGCTGCTCTGTTGTCTTTATCCAGTCCTGTTAATGACATGGAAGCTTAGATCTCGCGCATGATTTAACAGGGGCAAATAAATACCCTGTGAGATACAAAAAGTTACCGGATTGGCATGACGCTTTGCGCTGAGTCCGCGGTCCTCGGTGAGGGAAGGAGGTACCTCGGCGCCCTTGAACTGCACCCTCCAGACGTCCTTGTGTGTCGTGTCGTAGAGCTCTTGCAGCGTCTGGTGCTTGGCCGGGTCGAACTCCCACAAATTAAATGCCCATCGTTGACACGGGAGAATCCGGCGGAAGAGCATGACCTGGACCACGTTGACGAGCTTGATTTTCTTGCTCACCATGTTCCTGATGCAGGTCTGGATTCCGGTCAGCTCTACCGAAGAACCCCAGGACAGGCCATTCTCTTTCCAGGAAGTGAGCCGCGTGGGGATTCCGGATCGAAATTTGGGGGCCGCCACCGAGTTGGTGTCGCGCGGCTCGGTGATGTAGAACCACCCCGATTGCCACCCCTTTATGTTCTCCACATAGGAGCCTTCGAGCCAGGTGACGTTAGGCATTTTGCCCACCATGGCGGCTCCGCACTCTGCTTGCTGGCCAACCACCACCTTCGGTTTGACATTGAAGGTCTTCAGCCACAGGCCGAAATGGGGCCTGATGCGGAGGAAGGCCTCGCACACGACGATAAACGCCGAGATGTTGAGGATGAAATTGGGGGCCAGATCATGAAAATCCAGCACGTAGTAGAACATGAGCCCGCGGATAAACGGGTGGAGAGGAAATCCCAGTCCACGGACAAAGTGGGTAAGAAAAACTACCCTCTCATGGGGTTCGGGCGTAGGGATGATCTGCCCTGCATCTGGCAACCGGTGCGCGATATCCGCGGCCAGATATCCGGCTTCCCATAACTTTGTGATGTTCTCCTCCGTGACGGAGGAGACCATCCACTTGCCTCCCGCTCCGGACATGCTTGTAGTGGTTTGAGAAGAAAGACGCGAACTTGGGCGCTGGAGCTCAAGTGTGCGAGAATGGGTAAGCAAGGCGGAAGAAGGCGTGGGTGAAAAGAGTGAATCCTAATCCCTTTATAAGGGCAGAAGAGGCGATGCGCCTCCCCACTTGCCTGGTAAAATCGCTTATTCCCCAAAGCGTCGTAATTGATGGCGCGGTTGGGTTACCCACGTCCGTATTGATGAGAATCCCGTAATAAGGGGACACGATCTCTGCTTTGACAAGACGTGTCAAGAAAATTGCCTCGCGATATGTGCGGTGCTGGTTGAGAAAAATGGTTCGAATAATGACCAAGCCATGACGTGATGTCATGCTGTCAAAACGTGTCAGCAGATTAGATTTGTGGAAATATTATTCTCTCTACGGTGGTACGTGGAACTTGTTTTGCAGAGCCGGACACTATCCTTGTGTTCAAAATCTTCCATGGAGTATTCGGAGGAGGAACCCGCCTTGCAATGCCGAAGACGAAATTGCGCGCCGGACTCATCATCATTGAAGCTTGGTTCAAGGGCTACTGAGGGAGTCCTGGATTAGGGGGTCTTCGGACAGCCGGACTATATCCTTTAGCCGGACTGTTGGACTATGAAGATACAAGATTGAAGACTGTGTCCCGTGTCCGGATGGGACTTTCCTTGGCGTGGAAGGCAAGCTTGGCAATACGAATATGTAGATCTCCTCCCTTGTAATAGACTCTATGTAACCCTAGCCCCCTCCGGTGTCTATATAAACCAGAGGGTTTAGTCCGTAGGACAACAGACAATCATACCATAGGCTAGCTTCTAGGGTTTAGCCTCTACAATCTCGTGGTAGATCAACTCTTGTAATACTCATATCATCAATATCAATCAAGCGGGACATAGGGTATTACCTACATCAAGAGGGCCCGAACCTGGGTAAACATCGTGTCCCCTGCCTCCTGTGACCATCCGCCTTAGACGCACAGTTCGAGACCCCCTACCCGAGATCCGCCGGTTTTGACACCGACAATGACGATATATGATGGACTGGTTGAGATGAGAAAAGCTGGTATGAACTCGACCTCTCTTGTTTTTGTAAATATGATTAATTCATCGTTCCTAATTTAGCCTATTATGAATAAACATGTTTGCAATGACAATTAGAGATTATAGTTGTTTATGCCATGCTTAATTAGCTAGGAGCTTATAATGGTTTACCTTGCGTGCCAACATGCTATTAAAATGGTTGTGATGTGGTATGATAGGGTGGTATCCTCTTTTGAACGATTCGAGTGGCTTGACTTGGCACATGTTCACGCATGTAGTTGAAACAAAATCAACATAGCCTCTGCGATATTTAAGTTCATGGTGCATTATATCCTACTCATGCTTGCATTCGGTGTTGATTAATTTTAATGCATGTTCATGACTGTTGTCGCTCTCTAGCTGGTCGCTTCCCAGTCTTTTTCTAGCCTTCACCTATACTAAGCGGGAATACTGCTTGTGCATCCAATCCCATAAACCCCAAAGTTATGCCATATGAGTCCACCATACCTACCTATTTTCGGTATCTACCTGCCGTTCCAAGTAAATTTGTATGTGCCAAACTCTAAACCTTCAAATAAATATCCTGTTTTGTATGCTCAAACAGCTCATGTATCAACTAGGGTTGTCCATATCTTCCATGTTAGGCGGGTTATTCTCAAGAGGAGTGGACTCCGCTCCTCACTCACGAGAAAATGGCTGGTCACCGGGATGCCCAGTCCCATGCTTTATGCAAACTAAATCAAAATAATTGCAAACAAAACTCCCCCTGGGACTCTTGTTAGTTGGAGGCACTCGTTGTTTCAAGCAAGCCATGTATTGATGCTTGTTGGTGGAGGGGGAGTATAAACTTTACCATTCTGTTTGGGAACCGCCTATAATGTGTGTAGCATGAAAGATATCGCCATCTCTTGGTTGTTATGTTGACAATGAAAGTATACCACTCAAAATATTATTCACCTCTATTTCAAAACTGAGCTCTGGCACCTCTACAAATCCATGTTTCCCTCTGCGAAGGGTCTATCTATTTACTTTCATGTTGAGTCATCATCCTCTTATTAAAAAGCACCAGTTGGAGAGCACCACTGTCATTTGCATTCATTACTGTTAGCTTACATTGAGTATGACTTGACTGGATCTCTTTTGCCATGAATTACAATGTCTAGTCGATCCTTGATCTTTAAAGGTGCTCTGCATTTATGTTTTGCGGTCTTAGGAAGGGCTAGCGAGATACCATCTTGTTATATCATATTATGATTGTTTTGAGAAAATGTTGTCGTCTGAGATTTATTATTATTGCTCGCTAGTTGATTATGCCATTGATATGAGTAAACATGAGACCTAAGCGTTATTGTGAATATGGTTAGTTTATAATCTTTGCTAAAAACTTGAATGCTGGCTTTACATATCTACAACAACAAGAGCAAACAGAGTTTGTAAACGTTTTTCTTTATCACTTTTAGTTTGTTAACTGAATTGCTTGAGGACAAGCAAAGGTTTAAGCTTGGGGGAGTTGATACGTCTCCGTCGCATCTACTTTTCCAAACACTTTTGCCCTTGTTTTGGACTCTAACTTGCATGATTTGAATGGAACTAACCCGGACTGATGTTGTTTTCAGCAGAATTGCCATGGTGTTATTTATGTGCAGAAACAAAAGTTCTCGGAATGACCTGAAACTTCATGGAATGTCTTTTTGGAAATAATAAAAAATCCTTGCAAAAGATGAAGACCAGGGGGCCCACACCCTAGCCACGAGGGTGGGGGCGCGCCTGCCCCCCTAGTCGCGCCCCCTACCTCGTGGGCCCCCTGGAGCTCCTCCGACCTCAACTCCAACTATATATATTTGCTTTCGGGGAGAAAAAAAATAAAGGAGAAGGATTCATCGCGTTTTACGATACAGAGCCGCCGCCAAGCCCTAAAACCTCTCGGGAGGGCTGATCTGGAGTCCGTCCGGGGCTCCAGAGAGAGGAATTTGTCGCCATCATCATCATCAACCATCCTCCATCACCAATTTCATGATGCTCACCGCCGTGCGTGAGTAATTCCATCGTAGACTTGCTGGACGGTGATGGGTTGGATGAGATTTATCATGTAATCGAGTTAGTTTTGTTAGGGTTTGATCCCTAGTATCCACTATGTTCTGAGATTGATATTGCTATGACTTTGATATGATTAATGCTTGTCACTAGGGCCCGAGTGCCATGATTTCAGATCTGAACCTATTATGTTTTCATCAATATATGAGAGTTCTTGATCCTATCTTGCAAGTCTATAGTCACCTACTATGTGTTATGATCCGGCAACCCCGAAGTGACAATAATCGGGACCACTCCCGATGATGACCGTAGTTTGAGGAGTTCATGTATTCACCATGTGTTAATGCTTTGGTCCAGTACTCTATTAAAAGGAGGCCTTAATATCCCTTAGTTTCCGCTAGGACCCCGCTGCCATGGGAGGGTAGGACAAAAGATGTCATGCAAGTTCTTTTCCATAAGCACGTATGACTATATTCAGAATACATGCCTACATTACATTGATGAATTGGAGCTAGTTCTGTGTCACCCTAGGTTATGACTGTTACATGATGAACCGCATCTGGCATAATTCTCTATCGGCATAATTCATCACCGATCCATTGCCTACGAGTTTTTCCATATATTGTTCTTCGCTTATTTACTTTTTCGTTGCTATTGCTATCATCACTACAAAATACCAAAAACATTACTCTATTGTTACCTTTTGCAGTTACCACTACTATCATATTACTTTGCTACTAAACACTTTGCTGCAGATATTAAGTTTCCAGGTGTGGTTGAATTGACAACTCAGCTGCTAATACTTGAGAATATTCTTTGGCTCCCCTTGTGTCGAATCAATAAATTTGGGTTGAATACTCTACCTCGAAAACTGTTGCGATCCCCTATACTATGGGTTATCAGGCTTCTTAATAAAAAGAACCAAATCGTCGATTGTCCGGACGCCAAAGCCCTCGCGGACTTTAAACATAGCGTTCGTGACGAATGGCTCGCCCGACACCTCGGCCAAGAAAGGCCAAAGTCCATGGCAGCCCTTACTGCACTCATGACCCGCTTTTGCGCGGGAGAAGAGCTAGTTAGCTCATAGAAGAAACTGTACCAGCGACCCTGGCACCTCGGAAGCCAGAGACAGCAACGGCAGGCCACGACGCCACAAACACAAGCGTCGAAACAACAATGAAGATACCAAGGACACGACGGTCAATGCCGGATTCGGGCTCTAAACCCGGTCAGCGGAAGAAGCCATTCAAAGGAAACAGGGACGACCCATCCAATTTAGACAAAATACTTTATCGGCCTTGCCAGATTCATGGTACGACAAGCCTGCAAACCACTCCAACAGAATTGTTGGGTCTTCAAACAGGCCGGTAAGTTAAATACCTGAACACAAGGGGAAGGGACCGCCAAGCGAGGACGATGATGAGCCCCGCCCACCGAACACAGGGGGGAAGAAGAAATTTTGGGCAGAAGAAATTTCCCCCTAAGGTAAAAATAGTGAATATGATATATGTCACTCATATCCCCAAGAGGGAGCGCAAGCATGCACTAAGGGACATTTGATAACCCACAAGTATAGGGGATCGCAACAGTTTTCGAGGGTAGAGTATTCAATCCAAAATTATTGATTCGACACAAGGGGAGCCAAAGAATATTCTCAAGTATTAACAGTTGAGTTGTCAATTCAACCGCACCTGAAAGACTTAATATCTGCAGCAAGGTATTTAGTAGCAAAGTAATATGGAAGTAACGGTAACGGTGGCAAAAGTAACAATATTGGTTTTGTAGTGATTGTAACAGTGGCAACGGAAAAGTAACTAAGCAAAGATCAATATATGAAAAGCTCGTAGGCAATGGATCAGTGATGGATAATTATGTCGGATGCGATTCCTCATGCAACAGTTATAACATAGGGTGACACACGCTCCAGTTCATCAATGTAATGTAGGCATGTATTCCGAATATAGTCATACGTGCTTATGGAAAAGAACTTGCATGACATCTTTTGTCCTACCCTCCCGTGGCAGCGAGGTCCTATTGGAAACTAAGGGATATTAAGGCCTCCTTTTAATAGAGTACCAGAACAAAGCATTAACACTTAGTGAATACATGAACTCCTCAAACTATAGTCATCACCGGGAGTGGTCCCGATTATTGTCACTTCAGAGTTACCGGATCATAACACATAGTAGGTGACTATTGACTTGCAAGATAGGATCAAGAACTCACAAATATTCATGAAAACATAATAGGTTCAGATCTGAAATCATGGCACTCGGGCCCTAGTGACAAGCATTAAGCATAGCAAAGTCATAGCAACATCAATCTCAGAACATAATGGATACTAGGGATCAAACCCTAACAAAACTAACTCGATTACATGATAAATCTCATCTGACCCATCACTGTCCAACAAGCCTACAATGGAATTACTCACACACGACGGTGAGCATCATGAAATTGATGATGGAGGAAGGTTGATGATGACGATGGCGACGGATTCCCCTCTCCGGAGCCTCCAACGGACTCCAGATCAGCCCTCCCGAGAGAGATTAGGGCTTGGCGGCGGCCCTATATCGTAAAACGCAATGAATCCTTCTCCTTGATTTTTTCTCCCCGAACGTGAATATATAGAGTTGGAGTTGAGGTCGATGGAGCCTCAGGGGGCCCACGAGACAGGGGGCACGCCCCCACCCCCGTGGACAGGGTGTGGCCTGATGTCTACTACACAACCTTCTTCTTGTAGACATTGTTGGGCCTCCAAGTGCAGAGGTTTGTAGGACAGTAGCAAATTTCCCTCAAGTGGATGACCTAAGGTTTATCAATCCGTAGGATGCGTAGGATGAAGATGGTCTCTCTAAAGCAACCCTACAACCAAATAACAAAGAGTCTCTTGTGTCCCCAACACACCCAATACAATGGTAAATTGTATAGGTGCACTAGTTCGGCGAAGAGATGGTGATACAAGTGGTATATGGATGGTAGATATAAGTTTTTGTAATCTGAAAAATATAAAAACAGCAAGGTAACTAATGATAAAAGTGAGCGTAAACGGTATTGCAATGCTAGGAAACAAGGCCTAGGGTTCATACTTTCACTAGTGCAAGTTCTCTCAACAATAATAACATAATTGGATCACATAACTATCCCTCAACATGCAACAAAGAGTCACTCCAAAGTCACTAATAGCGGAGAACAAACGAAGAGATTATGGTAGGGTATGAAACCACCTCAAAGTTATCCTTTCTGATCGATCTATTCAAGAGTCCGTAGTAAAATAACACTAAGCTATTCTTTCCGTTCAATCTATCCTAGAGTTCGTACTAGAATAACACCTTAACACGCAAATCAACCAAAACCCTAATGTCACCTCAAGTATCCGTGGGTATGATTATACGATATGCATCACACAATCTCAGATTCATCTATTCAAACCAACACAAAGGTACTTCAAAGAGTGCCCCAAAGTTTCTACCGGAGAGTCAAGACGAAAATGTGTGCCCACCCCTATGCATAGGTTCATGGGCGGAACCCGCAAGTTGATCACCAAAACATACATCAAGTGGATCATAGAATACCCCATTGTCACCACAGGTATCCCACGCAAGACATACATCAAGTGTTCTCAAATCCTTAAAGACTTTCCGATAAGATAACTTCAAAGGGAAAACTCAATCCATTACAAGAGAGTAGAGGGGGAGAAACATCATAAGATCCAACTATAATAGCAAAGCTCGCGATACATCAAGATCGTGCCACCTCAAGAACACGAGAGAGAGAGAGATCAAACACATAGCTACTGGTACATACCCTCAGTCCCGATGGATAACTACTCCCTCCTCATCATGGAGAGCACTGGGATGATGAAGATGGCCACCGGAGAGGGATTCCCCCTCTGGCAGGGTGCCGGAACGGGTCTAGATTGGTTTTCGGTGGCTACGGAGGCTTCTGGCGGCGGAACTCCCGATCTATTATGCTCCCCGAAGTTTTTAGGGTATATGGGTATATATGGGAGGAAGAAGTACATCAGTGGACCTCCGGGCTGTCCACGAGGCAGGGGGGCGCGCCCCCACCCTTGTGGGCAGCCCGGGACTCTCCTGGTCCAACTCCGATACTCCGTGGGCTTCTTCTGGTCCAAAAATAAGCTCCGTGAAGTTTCAGGTCAATTGGACTCCGATTAATTTTCCTTTTCTGCGATACTCTAAAACAAGGAAAAAACAGAAACTGGCACTGGGCTCTGGGTTAATAGGTTAGTCCCAAAAATAATATAAAAGTGCATAATAAAGCCCATAAACATCCAAAACAGATAATATAATAGCATGGAACAATAAAAAATTATAAATACGTTGGAGACGTATCATGCCCCCCTGGTGTTGATTCTTTTGCCAGTATATTTTATGAATTCCAAAAATATTCTCCGTGAAGTTTTAGGTCATTCCGTGAACTTTTATTTCTGCACAAAAATAACACCATGACAATTCCGCTGAAAACAACGTCAGTCCGGGTTAGTTCCATTCAAATCATGTAAGTTAGAGTCCAAAACAAGGTCAAAAGTGTTTGGAAAAGTAGATACGATGGAGACGTATCAACGTCTACGCCATAGAGTCGGTCGCCTCAAAATTCAACCCCTGACCGGCTTGTCCAATCACCTTATATCGTAAGGACCACCCGACCAGTATCCGTCATGGAGGTTCGGCAGCCTTGGTCCTTGATCCAATCATCGACGGATCCATCTCACCCGAGTCCTCATGGATGGCGGCAACAGTCTTAACTTGATTTATCAAGACACGGTCCGCAAAATGAGTATTGACCCATCAAGAATTAATCCTACTAACACCACCTTTAAATGAGTGATACCCGGCGTAGAAGCCCGCTGCACGGGCTCAATAACATTGGAAGTAGTCTTCGGTTCACTGGATAACTTCCGAAGCGAAGACTTGATCTTCGACATTGTCCCCTTCCATCCGTAGTTAGTAGCTAGATGGATTCCTCTCTCTCTCTCTCTCCTCTCCCTCTCTCTCTCTCTTGATTCTCAATACAATGGTCTCTTGGAGATCTATTTGATGTAACTCTTTTTATGGTGTGTTTGTTGGGATCCGATGAAGTTCGAGTTTATGATCAGATTTTTATCCATGAATATTATTTGAGTCTCCTTTGATCTCTTATATGCATGATTATTTATAGCCTCGTATTTCTTCTCCGAATCTTTGGTTTTGTTAGGCCAACTAGATTGATTTTTCTTGCAATGGGAAGAGGTGCTTTGTGATGGGTTCGATCTTGCGGTGTCCTTTCCCAGTGACAGAAGGGGCAGCAAGGCACGCATGTATCGTTGCTATTAAGGATAACAAGATGGGGTCTATTCCTACATGAATAGATCTTGTCTACATCATGTCATCGTTCTTATTGCATTACTCCGTTTCTCCATGAACTTAATACACTAGATGCATGCTGGATAGCGGTTGATGTGTGGAGTAATAGTAGTAGATGCAGGCAGGAGTCGGTCTACTAATCTTGGACGTGATGCCTACATATTGATCATTGCCTTGGATACCATCATAATTATTTGTTCTTCTATCAATTACCCAACAGTAATGTGTTTACCCACCGTGTGCTATTTCTCGAGAGAAGCCACTAATGAAATCTACGGCCCCCGGGTCTATCTTTTATCATAATTGTTTTCCGATCTATCTTTTCCCATATTTATTTTCAGTATTTCCAAAAATCCAAAAACACCTTGCTGCACTTTTTCTTTCTTTATTTTATTTTGTGTTTTATTGAGATCTATTTATGCAATCTACCACAAAACAATTTATCTTTTTACTAAGGAGGGATTGACAACCCCCCTTACGCGTCAGATTGCAAGTATTTGTTCTGTGTGTGCAGGTACAGTTTACATAGTTTTGCACTTTTGCTTGGTCCTCCTACTGGATTGATACCTTGATTTCATAACTGAGGGAAATACCTACCGTAGATGCGTTTCATCATCTCTTCCTCTTTGGAGAAATACCGACGCAGTTTCAAGCTGCATCAGGGGCGCCCCCTGAGCTTGTGGCCACCTCGTGGCCCTTCTGGCCTCCTCTCGAAGTTTCCAGGGTGTCTTCGTTTGGTATTGATTTTTTGTAAAGACAAAAACAAGCGAAAATTAACAACTGGCACTAGGCACTACGTTAATAAGTTAGTCCCAAAAAAATGATATAAAATAGCATAATAATGCATATATAACATCCAAGATTGATAATATAATAGCATGGAACAATCAAAATTTATAGATACGTTGGAGACGTATCAGCAACCTACCTGATAAGGGTAGCGCGCACACATAACCTTCCCTAGTTGGAGGTACCGGCGAGAGGCATGACAGTAAATTGAATTAGGACTTCCCCATTTAGGCAAGTGTGGTTGCACTAGTGAGCTCGATTTGGTGGCACTATGACTCACCGAACAGATTTGTTCAAGTTCGATTAATGTCAAGTTTAACTTATATGGTGATGATATGCCATAGAAAAATAACATGATCAATGCTTATGAGTAGGATATCAACATAAACATGGATGGGCAACATAACCATTTAACATATGCATCTTAAGGTCAACAACAATAAATCATTAGTTTATTGAATGCAAAAGAGCATGGCATAAAGATGATCATGAATCTCACAAGTATTTTCATAACGAACCATAACAATTCGTATGAGCATATCATTAACACTAGCATATGCATTGATTACAAGAATTAAACATGAGAATAATGATACTAGCAAATAATCATTTAACTTACTAGATGCAAATGAGCATGGCATAAGAACGAGCATGGATTTACAAGCATTTACCAAATAATTGCATGAACACACAATTATTTAATCATTCAAGTGAAACCCATGGCTATTGCAATGCCATCATGCAAGTTGCTATTGTGGCTTACCCGGGTTGAAGGATTCACTGCGAAGAAATGCGAGAAGCTCGCGGAAAGATTTGTCGAAAATGTTTTTGTCTCAAGAGGGACTGAACAAGGGCAAGGGAAAATGGTCATTTTCAAAATGTGACAACATCATGAAAATGGTACCAACAGAACGGCTTGACGAATAGAGAACATGGGCTTCTAAATCACCTGAAATGGAGTTACGTTTGCAGAGATATGACTGTTCGTTCGTTAGGTAGAAAATAAATAAACTTGTGTTCATTTCTACTCTCAATGAACGCCCGCCCGCTATTTAACAGTTTCGGCCGGCGGGGTGAAACAGAAAGCGTACTTCAGGAAAATACGCTTTGAGCATACAGAAAACGTATTCTTAGCCGAAGTAACAACATAATACGCTTTCTCGAATGAAAAACGTAATCTCCTAAATGCGTTCCACTTAAAAGTACACTGGCCCTGGGTCAACGCCTTGTTAGGCTAACCGGTGGGGCTCGTGAGTGCTGAGATCAAACGCTCGATTGAAGATAGTATTTTTACTCCTGTTAAAATTTCTAGTGACAAAATAGGGTTGTAGATTGCGTGGCGAACTTTAGGCGTAGCGGGGAAAAAACCGCGCGCTGGCTTAACCACCCCATCTATTTTGCGGAGCTTTTCGGTGCAAGGACATGTTCTCTCCCTATTGACGTCTTTTTTTATCCGGTTTCATTAGTAAACCGAATCAACCTTTTTTTTGAATAAACTGAATCGATATCTTTTTGAGCCATCCCTTATGTGTTATTTTTAAAAAATACTTCCTCCTACGGAGGTTGTACTACTTCATCTGTTTTTATCTAATGTGCATATTAGATTTGATTGAAGTTAAACTTTATAAAGTTTGATCCAATATATAAAAAAAATAACATAAACATTTACCAAAATAAAACTATATGATGTGAAAGTACATTCAATAATGAATATAATAGTATTGATTTGTTATTATAGTAAGTATATGTTAATATTTTTAGCTTTAAACTTTGTCAAAATTTATAAAGCTTGACTTTGATCAAAGCTAATACACGGAGCAAATAAAAACGGAGGGAGTACTAGGCAGGAAAGATCTCTATCTCTAATGTCAAAAGAGAAATGAATCTTGAATCACCGCTATTTTCTGCTACCTGATTCTCGATGGACACGGTCCACATTTACCGCCCAAGTTAATGGCACCGCACGCAGATGGACCCACGCACCAGCTGGCCCACGCTGCGTGCCCTCTATGCGCCTTCCACGAAGGAATCCGGCCCCACCTGCCGGTGACCCTCCAAGCAGCTCCCTATATAGACTTGCTCGTGTGCGGCCATCTCGGCCTCCCTCTCTCTCCTCCATTTCTCTCCTCCTCCTTCTCCTGCCACCGATCCCGAACCAGGGAGGAACCCGGCGCGAGGAGGGCAAAGGAAGAGAAGAGGAGACCGCCGAGCCCAGCGCGCGCACACGACAGCAGGCGCCGCGATCTCGGTAACCACCATTCGCCGGATCTCTCCCCTCCCCCCGTCGACCCTCCTCTGATCCGATCGGCGGTTTGGTCGGCCGATTCGTGATCTTATTTTGCCGTTGCCGTGATCGCGTTCAGTCCGCGTGGTTCTGGTGGATCGGGGGCGTTCGATCTCATTCATCGTCCCGTCGGTGTCCGGTAGATGCGGTCGGTTTTTTTACGGTGTGATTTGAGGAATCCGCTGCGCTTGACCGGCTTCGGTCGGCCCAGCTTTGTTTCCACGCGGGTGCTCGGGAATCCGGCACGATTCCCGCGCGAGTTGGTCGCGAATCTGGTCCGGTTTGGCGCTGTTCGTGCGCGGTGCGGCGGATCTGGTTGCTGCTCGCATCAGATCTCGTAGATCTAGTTGGGTGGCTTCGATTCTGGAGATTTTTTATAATTAATAATAATACTAATTCTTATAACGAGCCTGTGTCTGTGTGGATCTATGGGGTTGACGCTTTGGCCTCAATTTTGTTTCGTTTGGTTTCAGCGCAGGAGCGGAGATGGGGCTCACGTTCACGAAGCTGTTCAGCCGGCTCTTCGCCAAGAAGGAGATGAGGATCCTCATGGTCGGTCTCGATGCGGCTGGTAAGACCACCATCCTCTACAAGCTCAAGCTCGGAGAGATCGTCACCACCATCCCCACAATCGGTAAGCCCACGTTCTGTGTAAACTTTCTGTACAGCATGTTGTTTATCTTGCTGTTACTTTGTAAATATATAGTCTCAATATGTTGTGGCAGCTTTAGCTTCGGACCGTGTGCATGTAATGAGTGTTTCATGGTAGGCAAGTTAGAGACCATTTTAGTGCAGAGACGGTCTTGCCTGCCTTAGGAATAACATTAATGCTTTTGGTAATGAAGATTACTTGAAGCTGATCACGAGTTGATTATATGTTTCATTTGTATCTTATTTTGGTAGCTTATGTATGTGCTATTTTCTGTAAACGAACTTCACGTGCCATGTTATTTGTACGTACATTAAAGCTTCTATATTTGAAAAGCAACAAGTTGTCCAAAAGAAGCCTAATGGAAGACAAACCATTCATGTTTAAGGTTGCAAGTTGTCTGCTAATTGTTTTGCATATCTGCAAGTTCAGTTTGATAATTGAGCTTGGGAGTTCAGTCAAGTCAGGATAGAGTGTCTGCACTGTAATTGTGATCACACAGATCCAGGTGTGTTAGCTCTATCATAGTGATCACACAGATTCAGGCGTGTCAGCACTGTCATAGTGATCACACAGATTAAGGCGTGTCAGCACTGTCATAGTGATGAGTGATAACACTCATTCATGTCATTTTTTTTATTGTCATGTATATTGGATGAAAACAATTATGTTTAGTAACCATTAGCAAATGCTGAATCATTCCAAAGTGGCAACTCATGAGCCGCATAACCTCCTGTAAGAGTTCTGACTAGTGTCTGACCTTGACATGCTTGATATTTTTCTATTAACAAAGATATGCATCTCATGCTGTTGCTGTGTGTTCAGATGCTTATTTATCAAGGATTTTGACCATGTTAATGTTCTAGAACTTTACTCTGCTACTTTGACATCACTGTCTACATATGCTGATGAAATCTGAATGTTTTTGGATATGCAGGGTTTAATGTCGAAACTGTAGAGTACAAGAACATTAGTTTCACCGTTTGGGATGTCGGGGGTCAGGACAAGGTAAGCAAAGTTCCTGAAGGCCAATAATTTTTGTTTGGCCACATATACCTTAGTTTAGTCATTTATATAGCAGTTGCACTATAGGAATTACACTGAGGGGCATGCCTTCTTTGAATTGCCGTTAACTTCATCTTCTAATTGGAATTTTGGAACATGCCATTGTGTTGTACTCCCTCCGTCCGGAAAAACTTGTCCCTCAAATGGATGTATCTAGCACCAAGTTAGTGCTAGATACATCCATTTGAGAAACAAGCTTGGGACAAGCTTTTTCGGACGGAGGGAGTATTGAATATTTCTATCTTCATGTTGTGATCTATTTTCCTTGTGTGCTTCTCATCTAATGTTTTGTGCACTTGCTCAATACAGATCAGGCCCCTGTGGAGGCACTACTTCCAGAACACCCAGGGTCTCATTTTTGTCGTGGACAGCAATGACAGAGAGCGTGTTGTTGAGGCAAGAGATGAGCTTCACCGGATGCTGAATGAGGTATCACTATAGGAAATAAAGCAATGTCAACACATAGACTACTATTTAAATTCATAAGTGGCTTATGTTTTGTAGATTCCTTCACTAGGTTGTCGGATACTTATTGGATGTAATCTCTTGTCTATTATACTTAGCATAATAGTAAATGTACTAGTGTCTCTCTGACAAGGGAATATTACTGTTTTAAGATGCTGCCTTGTGGAAGGTTAGCTCTTATCATCATTTCAGTGGCACACTTATTAATGATGGCAATGCTGTATTATTGTTATAGGATGAGCTGCGCGATGCTGTGCTGCTGGTGTTTGCAAACAAGCAAGATCTTCCTAATGCCATGAATGCTGCTGAAATCACTGACAAGCTTGGCCTGCATTCCCTGCGCCAGCGACACTGGTATGGTTCCTAATCTATGGTGAATGGAAGTTACCTTGTTTGACAATAGTTTTATGATTGATCTCCAATAACACGACTATCTTAAATAAGTACAGCTATTCTCTCTGTTCCTAAATATAAGTCTTTTTAGAGATTCCAATATGGACTACATATGGAGCAAAATAAGTGAATCTACACTCTAGACTACGTCTATATATGTACATCCATATGTAGTCCATATTGAAATCTCTACAAAGACTTGTGTTTAGGAACGGAGGGAGTATATTTTAATATATGGGAAGCAACAAAACTTGAATATGTGTAATAATAGTCTTGTCTTGAGGTGGTGATACACTGGTACTACTATTGTTACACAAATTAACATCTATTCACAAGCCAAGTACTCATTTTGTACCACCGAACCTATGTTTTATGGCCTTTTCTATGAAGACTCAATTTACAATAACTTGCTCTGAACTTATGTTTTGCTACTTGTTTCAGGTACATCCAGAGCACATGTGCTACCTCTGGGGAGGGGTTGTACGAGGGCCTTGACTGGCTGTCCAACAACATTGCCAACAAGGTGCGTCAGCTGGCCTTATTACTATGTGCCTTGTTTTTTGACCAATTGTTCGAACATCCATACTTATGGCAGCTAGGTCCATTCGATACTTGATGGTTTTGAAATAGTGCAAACACACATGATTTCCCAAGCTGCCACCTGGAACATGGAAATAAACTGTACCTGGCAGCTTTAGTATATGAAAATTCTCCAGTTTGCATCTTTCTCTTCTGTTGTTGCTACTTAGTTCTACTCCGTATTTACTCCCTTTGGTGTCTTTTTGGATTGGTTTCTGCAACTAACCACCTGTGTGTAATTTCCTGATATATAGGCTTGAAGCATCTCGGCAGGGGCTTCTATGGATCTGGATAAGCTGGATATTCGGACTAATACTGCCTTTACGTATTATAAACTATATAGTCTTGACAGATAATGTGGGTGTTTTGGAAAGATAAAGCTCTCTGTCAAAGAGCTAGCTATCAGATTGTTTTCGTGGGTGTTAAATTGTCCGTGGCGCTGTTTGTTTGCCCATCATGGTTTTACTATGTCCGCTCTGTACTCTGTACTCGCCACTCCGTCAGACTTGATACATTGTAGTATTGACTTGTCTTGGCATAGTTTGTCACCGTGTCTTCTGAATTGCTATCTCTTGTGTTGATTTCATGTGCAAAGTATGTTTTCCATCCCGAAACAACGTGATCAACTGGAAATGCTGTGCAAGGGGCATTCCATGGTCTCTTGATGACCAAATTTTCTTGTATGTTAGGGAAGGCAAAAAATGGTTTAGACAGTAATATTCCCCTTCCCCAAGCTATTGGAAATAGGAAACGATACAAACACTTGCATCATGTGGAAGGCGTGGCTGCGGACATCCTGGCTGCCTGCGTTTCCACGGTTGCTGAAGCGGAGCACCTGGTTCAATTGCCGTTGAGCCATATGAAAAAAAGGTCAATTTATGTCATTTTAGGCTAGACAGTGCAGAATTCACGGCCAGTAAGCACCACTTAGCTCGTTAAAGAATCTGAAGTGTTATGTGGGGAGAAAGAAAACACGTATACTAAGAGCATATAGAGCCGGGCGCCTCAACACCTCGGCGTACGGCCTGGTCACTGACCAGTAAAAAAAAATCCGATCCAGACAGACGTCTCAAACTGGCCTCAAATGCCGACGCTCACCGGCATCCCTTCTATCCAGCCTAAATCTGGGGCAGATACGGGGTTGTTCGGACGGATGGCCCGGTCAAAAAAAAAAAAACCCGATCCAGACAGGCTCCTCAGACCAATCTCAAATGTCCAGGCTGGCCGGCACCCCTCATATCCAGCCCAACTTTAGGATGGATATGGGGTGGTTTGGGCGGACGGCCTAGTCAATGACCGGTCAAAAGAAAAGCAATCTAGATGAGCTCCTCAAACCGGCCTCAAACGTCCGGGCTGACTGACACCCCTCATGTCCAGCTCAAAGCTGGGGTGGATATGGGGTGGTCCGGACGGACAGCCCAGTAAAAAAAAGCGATCTAGACGGGCGCCTCAAACCGGCCTCAAACGCTCGAGCTGACTGACACCCCTCGTATCCAACCCAAATCTGGGGCGGATATGGGGTGGCCCGGGGGCGCCAGGCGCGTCTGCCACGTCGACCTGATCCATGCTGGTCCATCTGACCCCACATATATCCGTCCCCATCCGCTCCATGGAAAAAAACCCTAGCCACTTCACTTCAGTCCACTTCACTCCACTCCGCCCCAAAGCTTCCGTCCGGCGATCTCCAGCCTTCCCCACCATGGCAGGCTGCGAATCTGACTCCAACCAGTCCAGATCCGCCGACTGGGGTGTCGTCTCGTGCGGGCTGGAGGAGACTATGGCCGTCCGCATTGCCCTCCGTCGCTCCCGGGAGGACCGGACCCAACCGACGATGGGATCTGTCCGGCGCGAGACCATTGCGTCGGCACATCGGGCGCTCGGATCCTCCCGGGAGCCTTCCAATCTCCCTTTCCCCATCACCGGTCCGCTGGAGTATGAGTGCTAGCGGGGCCGGTGTGCCCGCGCGTGGGAAGGAAAGGATGAGAGTGGCCGAGGCCCGCCTTGCTACCGACATGACGACGACAGATGCGGCGGCACACACTGCTTGAGAGGAGGAAGCAATCCGTGCCCGCATCTTAAGGAAGCGGCATCAGAGGGAGCGACGGGTCGGACAACTCCGGCGAAGAGCAGATCTGTAAGTGCATCTAGTGCCCCTTAGTGATTTTGGTGTATTGAAGACTTATAGGTTAAGGGACTAATGCATTTGTGAGTGTACACAGGTCTATAAGTCTATGAGGAGTTTGAAATTTACAGAGAAAGTCGACCCCTAAAAATGAAGCTCTTCGACTGAAGACTTTGGCTTTTTGAAGACTTTGAAAGTGAAGAAATTGGTGTGACCTTGAAGACTTGATATTCATTCGAGGAACATGAAGCGTGAAGACTTTTGTTTTCGTAGTTTCATTTTCTCTTTCTTGAGTCATAGGAAACACCGTACTGTTAAAGGGGGTCGAGGAAATACTAAGGAAAAATTTCCATGTGATGCTCAACTCAAAATCCTACACCTACCAATACCTTCGAGTGAAGCCATTGGAAATCTCATACAGTCCAGTAATATTCTTCAGTGACAGAGACGAAGTTCTTCTGGTCTCTGAGGAATTTGTTCTGACTGAGGAGTTAGAAATTCGCCAGTGTGGATTGTCTACACAGTGAGGAACATGATAGCCCTGAGGATTTTGCTACTCAAAATTCCGACCGTTGCTGTGCTATGCGAGCTGTCCCAAAATATCTATCCACCTAACGGTCATATCATTGAAGGGCATTTATGTCTTATCACGTCGGGCTGCTTCCTAGGCTATAAATAGCCGCCCCCTACAACCACTAGCTGGTTGGCTGCTCCGAGAGAAACTGACACTTGTCCTTTGAGAGCAAGCCATCCTCCGAGGACTTTGAGAGAAAATCATCAAGTGAGGAAAAATCCAAACCCAAACACCTACAAACCCCAAGTGATTGAGCATCACTGAAGAGATTGATCCTGCGTGGATCCGACGCTTGTTACCTTTGAAGACTGTGCTTCTTCCAGACGGTTAGGCGTCATGGTCTAGAGCATCCAAGAGGAATTGTGGATCACCGAGTGACCAAGTCTGTGAAGGTTCGGAAGTCACCTGAAGACTTACCACGAGTGATTGGACGAGGTCTGTGTGACCTTAGTTCAAAGAGAATACGGTGAGGACTGGGTGTCCCGAGCTGCGTGTTCAGGACCGGGTGTCCGGGACTGTGTGTCCTCGAGTTTAAATACTCAGCCGCTCCAACCAGACGTACAACTGAGACAGCAGTTGGAATTGGTCTACCAAATCATTGTTTTCACCAAGCTTACTGGTTCTATTCCCTCAACTCTTTCATTTCCTCATAACTGTGTTGTGTGTTTGTTCATATCTGTGTTTGAAGACTTTGACTGAAGACTTTTTCAATTTCCTTAGTTCAATTTCTTCAGTCTGTTTGTCTTCATCCTGTGTTATCCTGTGCTTACGCTTCCTGTACTCTGTGTTTGTCTTCATTTCATCATGATGACTATGCTTGTATTCTGTTATGTTTACTTTTGAGTACTTATTCCGCTGCTAGTAGTTCTTCGCTAAGGAATTTCCTCACCGGCAAATTCCTCAGTGAAGAATTTCATAAAAATTGCCTATTCACCCCCCTCTAGTCGATATAACGCACTTTCAATTGGTATCAGAGCAAGGTGCTCCCTTGTTCTGTGTGATTTTGGTTTAACCGCCTGGAGTTTTAGTTATGTCGACCGCAGGTATGAAGAAAGTGACATGCCCCATTTTTGACGGTCATGAGTATCCCAAGTGGAAGGCCATGATGAAGAAGCGCCTCATGGCGATGAACAGCGAGCTGTGGACCGTCACTGAGATTTGTCTGACCGATCTGTGCAAGATGGGGGAAGCAAATGACATTCGCAAGTACACTCTTCTCAACCTCACAGCGAAGGACGTCATCTGCTCCTGTCTGTCTCAAAATCAGTTCAGGAATATCATGCATCTCGATCATGCGAAGCTTATCTGGGACCGTCTCTTTGAGGTCTATGAAGGTCATCGAACCTGTCATGATCCTTGGTTTGAGGACTTCAAGGAATCTCTCAAAGCGATGACATTTGAATCAGAATCATCATCTTCTGCATCATGCCTTAGGCAAAAGATGCTGAGGTAACTGAATGCTACCTACCCAAGTCTAGTGATGATGAATCTGGTGATGAATTTGGACCCAGCTATGTCAAACTTGCTTCCCTTGCCACTAAACAACAAAGAGCTTTGGAAATAGTCATTACATGCTAAATAAGAGCGATGATATGTTGGGTGAAGAAATGGATCAGTCAAAAGCTTTGGCTGAAAGTCTTCACATACTTCATACCAAGTATGACACCCTTCAAGATCATCATAACACTCTCTTATCCGATCATCAGAAGCTTTCTTATAAATTTCTTCAAAGAAAGCAAGATCTTGAGAAGCTAAGAGTGAGTTATGAAGACCTTCAGAAGGAGCGCGATTCATTATTTGCTCAACAAATCAACGCTTCTCAGGAAGAATTTGTTCCTCCATGCTTGAAGTGCATTGAACGTGAATCTGCTAATTCTTCACCTGAATGTTCAAATGCTGCTAATGTTTCAAATTCTTCACATGCCTCTGCTATCACTAATTCCTCATCTGAGGACATTGCTAGTATCACTGACAATGCAGGGCTGAAGGAATTGTACATGACAGGCATGTACAAAAGCCTCAAAGGGCATCAGACTCTTTGTGATGTGCTTAAAAAGCAGATCCTCAACAGGAACCCTAGGAAAGAGGGTATTGCTTTTGAGAGGAAACTCAATGCTGATGGTACATATTGGAAGCCTGAGCAGTACCCCAAAACTACATGGGTTGCTGCAAAGGGACCTCCAGTTGATCCATCTAACTTATCTGGATTTGCATGTGAATCTCCTCGTTCTGATGACGAGTCATTTGACTCCAACTATAAACTGTTCAAAAATCAGAATAGTGAAGTATTTGCTAGATATGTTGGCACTAACTGCAGGAATGGTTCCCCTATGAAGAAAATCTGGGTTCCCAAAAGATGCCTTGAAAATCTTCAGGTGAATGTCATCATGATGCCACCTGTGAAGAATAGGAACCCCAGATCAAATTCTTCATATGGATCCAAGTCCTCATACTGACCAAACTCTTCACATGGATCATATTCCTCAAAAGGATCAAAGTCCTCATATGAACATCATCGTGCTAACCCGTCTGTTTCGCAGGGAAGTTCTAAGGATTATGGATATGTGCATTATTCTTAAAATCATTATGTCCATAAGTCCTCGAAGAATTTCTCTGCTTACTCTTATGCTTACTCTAACCCCTCTTATGTGAAACGAAATGGACTGGCTCCTATGCCATCCTTCTCGTATGGAGCTCGCAGAGTGATGAACTCTTTGCCACCCCTTCAGATGTGGGTGGTGAAGAAAAAGAACTAATCTCTTCTGCAGGGTCAGGTCTCCAGACGTACATAATCGTCTGAAGAATTTGCCGGAGACCTGAGTATGCTTGATAGGACGCAGGCTAATCATGAAGAAATGAACTTTCCTTTCTCACGTCCTCATACTGCTTTATCTGTTCTGTTTCTTGATGAAATTGATCTGATGAATGGATGTCATATTCTTCACTGATGAAGTATATAAGTTTGTAAACTGCACTAATTCATCTGTAGGATGATCAACCCAAAGCCACTGAGTGGGTCCTCGATAGTGGATGTACAAATCACATGACTGGTGACAAGAATCTATTGATGGATGCTCCATTATCTCCGTCGCATCTGAAGCATATCATCTTTGCCGACAAAGGCAAAAGTCAGGTATTGGGTCTAGGTAAGGTTGCGATCACAAAGGATCGACACATGGACAAAGTCATGCTTGTCGAGTCCTTAGGATACAACCTTATGTCTGTCTCAATGCTTTATGATCTTGATATGGTTGTTGTCTTTGGCAAGTATCGTTGTGTTGTGGTTATGGAAGCTGACAATTCCAAAGTCTTCGAAGGCTTTAAGAGAGGAGACCTGTATATTGTTGATTTCTCTACAGGACCACAACCAGCCGTGTGCCTACTTGCAAAAGCTTCAGAAGGCTGGCTCTGGCATCGACGACTTGATCATGCAGGCATGAGGAATTGGCATCGAGAATGTAAAATTCCTCAAGGATCACCTATGCGGAGCCTGTGAAGCTGGGAAGATGACAAAGGCCAAGCATCCAGCGAAGACTATCATGACCACTACTCGCCCATTTGAATTGCTTCACATGGATCTCTTCGGTCCTAATCATTATTCTGCTGTTTCAAATGAAGCATCTCAATATGGCTTTGTTATTGTTGATGATTACTCTCGTTACACATGGGTACACCTTGTTACTTACAAACATGAAGTGCGGGAAGTCTTCAAACGATTTTCCTCGAGGGCTTCAACCAACTTTGGTGTGAAGATCAAGCACATCAGAAGTGACAATGGAACTGAGTTCAAGAATTCTGGTCTAGATGACTATCTTGATGAACTTGGTATTACTCATGAGTTATCTGCTCCTTATACTCCTCAGCAGAACGGCGTCGTGGAGCGCAAGAACAGGACTCTTGCTGAGATGGCTCGCACAATGCTTGATGAATACAAAACGCCTCGTCGTTTCTGGACTGAGGCAATCGATACTGCGTGCCACATCATCAACAGAGTATATCTTCACAAATTATTCAAGAAGACTGCCTATGAACTCCTCACTGATAAGAAACCCAATGTAAGTTATTTCAAAGTCTTCGGTGCTAAATGTTGGATTAGAGATCCTCATCACAACTCAAAATTTGCACCGAAAGCACATGAAGGTTTTATGCTTGGTTACGGAAAGGACTCGCACACCTACAGGGTCTTCAACAATGTTCTTAAAAAGGTTGTTGAAACTGTAGATGTGCGGTTCGATGAAACTAATGGATCGCAAAGAGAGCACCTACCTACTGTGATAGATGAACCAGCACCTGAGGAAACTATCAAGTTCAAGGCTACTGAGGATGTCATTCCTACTGAAGAAAACACTGAAGAAAATGGTGCTGAAGAGAATGCTGATCAAATTCCTCAACGACAACCAGCTCATCCTCGCATTGCAAAACAAGTCCAAGTTGAAAAGATCATCAATGACATCAAAGCGCCAGGTCCTCTCACACGCTCAAAAGCTTCACATTTATCTAACTTTTGTGGGCACTATGCTTTTGTCTCTATCACAGAGCCCACTAAGATAGATGAAGCATTTCTGGAACCTGAGTGGATTCAGGCCATGCAAGAAGAATTACATCAGTTCGAGCTCAACAACGTCTGGGAACTGGTCAAACGTCCAGATCCTCGCAAGCACAATATCATTGGCACAAAGTGGATCTACCGCAACAAACAAGATGAAAATGGCCTTGTGGTGAGAAATAAGGCACGGCTTGTAGCTCAAGGCTACACACAGGTTGAAGGAATTGATTTCGATGAAACTTTTGCACCTGTTGCTAGACTTGAGGCTATTCGCATATTACTTGCTTATACTAACCATCATGATATCACTTTATATCAAATGGATGTGAAAAGTGCATTCCTCAATGGTAAGCTTGAGGAAGAAGTATATGTTGCTCAACCCCCAGGTTTTGAAGATTCAAAGAATCCTGACAAAGTCTTCAGACTCAACAAGGCCCTCTATGGCCTCAAGCAGGCCCCTCGGGCATGGTATGATACCTTGAAGGAATTCTTCATGAAGAGAGGCTTCAAACCCGGTTCACTCGACCCTACTCTTTTCACTAAATCTTATGATGGTGAATTGTTTGTGTGCCAAATATATGTTGATGATATTATCTTTGGCTGTACTGACCAATGTTATAGTGATGAATTTGCCTATATGATGAGTGAAGAATATCAAATGTCTATGATGGGAGAGTTGAAATTCTTCTTAGGTCTTCAAATTCGTCAACAACGCAATGGCATATTCATATCTCAGGAGAAATACCTCAAGGATGTACCGAGGAAATTTGGCATGCAAGATTGCAAAGGCGTCAAAATTCCTATGCCCACAAATGGCCATCTGTGCACTGATGAAAATGGTATTAACTTCGATCATAAGGTATACCGCTCCATGATTGGTTCTTTATTGTAGTTATGTGCATCTAGGCCAGATATAATGCTTAGTGTTTGCATGTGTGCCCGATTTCAAGCTACATCGAAGGAATCACACCATAAGGCTGTGAAGCATATTCTTCGATATCTAGCTCACACACCAACACTTGGATTATGGTACCCCAAGGGCTCGGCTTTTGATCTCATTGGATATTCTGACTCCGACTATGCTGGTGATCGTGTGGACCGCAAGTCAACATCTGGTACATGTCATTTCCTCGGACGATCTTTGGTCTGTTGGTCCTCGAAGAAACAAAACTGCGTATCACTATCTACTGCTGAAGCTGAGTACATTGCCGCTGGTTCTTGCTGTGCTCAATTGCTATGGATGAAGCAAACTCAAGGACTACGACGTCAAAATGAAGAATGTGCCTCTCTTCTCTGACAATGAGAGTGCCATCAAGATTGCTCACAAGTCAGTTCAACACTCGAAGACTAAACACATTCAGATTCGTCATCATTTTCTTCATGATCATGTGTTGAAGGGCGACATTTCTATTGAGCATGTGAAGACTGAAGAACAGCTAGACGATATCTTCACAAAGCCCTTGGATGAGAAGAGATTTAGCAAGTTGCGGTGTGAGCTAATATCCTAAAATCTTCGAATGTTCTTTGAAAAGGAAACTCATCCTAGCACTTATGCAAAATTGATGACTTAGATGTGCAACACATGAAGAAACGTTTTTCTTCAATCAATGAAGAATAACACTCTTAGTGTGAAGAAATTAACGAAGAATTTGATTCTCAGAACCCTACGATAATTGTACGTGGTGTCTGAAATCATCATTCTTATACGGTGGGTCACGCCACCACCAAAAGTTGAAATTCCTCAGTTGTTCATATTCTTCAACTTTGCATTGTCTTCACTGTTTCCGTCGTTTTTCTTCATTGTCTATATATTTAGTTTATGTCCTCTACAGCATTCACTTATTGCTAATTCTTCAAGTTGGTTTTTCTGCTAAGTGAATGTGATCGGACCCTTCCCCATCTATGCTAAACTCAACCCAATCTGTTCACAAATTCTTCATGTGCGTTCTATTTGAAACTCGTTCAAAATCTTCACGGTGTCCTTGTCAGCTGAAGAAATTGCGAGCGGAACTTTAAAACCTATCTTATCTAAATTTTCGGCTTTGCCGCTCAAACCGTTCCGCATCCCATGATACACTTATCCATTCACCCACGATCGTACACGATCTCCACCTCTCAGTACGTGGGTGACACATGTCAAGCGAATGAGAAGGGTCAGGGGCACGTTCGTCCAATTTCTTCGGGCGAACAATTTTTCACCGTGGCTATAAATACCCCTCTTCCCCTTCCTCACTTCTTTTACTCCGCTCGACCTCTCTCCAGCTCAACCTTCTCAAACCCTAGCGCCGCCGCTACTTCATCATCGCCGGTGAGGAAGTGCTTCACTGCCTCGACCTCGTCGCCACCGTACTCGCGCCGGCCGCGGAAATCTTCTCTCCGCCGCCGCCGTAGCCGTCTTCCTCCACCAAGTTAGGGCGTGGAAGATCTACACAGACGAACTTCACCTATCCACCTCACTGTTCGTCGTGTTCTTCATCCAGGGTAATTAAAAGTTACTTTTACTGCCCTTGTTGATTCAAATGATTATCTACAAAATCTTCAAAGGTGTTTTTCTTCATATCTTCACACACTAAAACACCTCACATATCATCTGTTCTTGATTCGTTTCTCTAAGCTATGTTTTTCTTCAAGATTCCTCAAATGTGTGGATTTTTGATCTACACATCTCTGGAACCTAAGACAAAGAACGCTTAGTGAAATTCTTCAAGACTCATCTGGTCAAATTCCTCAAACTCGTTCTTTATAAAACCTTCTAAGAACGCATAAGACCTCTCCAAATTCCTCGCAACTATACTCTGTTCACAGGTACTCATGTCAGCTGCTGAATCACTAGGTTCTCATCAAGTTAACTCATTTGCAGCGTTCCTCGAAAAAAAGTTGCATACTTCTTCAGAGAATTCAATTGTTCAAATTCCTCAACTGAAGAAAATGGCTGACGGTAAGAAGCCACAGAAAGGAGGAAAGAGGGCTGAGGTCAACACAGCGTTTGAGATCCCTGATGATATATATGCTGGGTACTGCACACCTCCTAAGGAAGACAAAAATCAGTGCAAGGTGCGCATTCAGAAGATAGAGAGGAGATGGGCAAGAGAGTGGAGGGAGTACAGGTATGTTACTCCCAAGTACATGAAGAAATTCGCACTCAATCCTCCATGCCCAAGACCTCCATTGGCACCTGGCCAAATAGCTGATCCCACCGGCCTCAAGCGTGGTGAGGACTATCCTGATGAATGGGCCAAGCGCCAAGCCAAGTTGGCTAAGCAAGCCAGAGAAGTAGTGAGGAAATTCAATGAAGACTCTGCTGCTGCTGCTGCCTCTGCTGAGGCCTCTGCTGTCAAGCCGAAGAAGGCTATGTCAAAGAAGCCTGCGCGCAAGCCAAGTGCTTCACCAACAGTGCCCTCAAGGCCAAGTTCCTCAGCAATGCCCTCACGGCCAGAATCCTCAAAGCCCTCACGGCCAATCCCTCATGCTGCTCCTGTTCCTCAAAAGTCCTCAGCTCCTCCGCCAAAGTCTTCGGCCGCTCCGACAAAGTCCTCTGCACCTGTGCATCTTGCCACGTGTCAAAGGACCACAGGCGTCTCAATTGCCTCAGGAGCTTCAGCTAGTTCCTCAGCTGCACCAAATTCCTCAATGGGACCCTCTCTACTGAAGACAAAGGCCACTGCTGGACGAGATCCTCGCCCTAGTCCTCAGAAGAAGCAGGTCGCCTTCCAAGTGCTTGTTGGGTTTCGTAGTAATTTCAAAAATTTTCCTACGCACACGCAAGATCATGGTGATGCATATCAACGAGAGGGGAGAGTGTTGTCTACGTACCCACGCAGACCGACTGCGGAAGCGATGACACAACGTAGAGGAAGTAGTCATACGTCTTCACGATCCAACCGATCAAGCACCAAAACTACGGCACCTCCGAGTTCGAGCACACGTTCAGCTCGATGACGATCCCCGGACTCCGATCCAGCAAAGTGTCGGGGAAGAGTTCCGTCAGCACGACGGCGTGGTGACGATCTTGATGCACTACAGCAGCAGGGCTTCGCCTAAACTCCGCTACAGTATTATCGAGGAATATGGTGGCTGGGGGCACCGCACACGGCTAAGGAATAGATCACGTGGATCAACTTGTGTGTTTCTGGGGTGCCTCTGCCTCAGTATATAAAGGACTAGAGGGGGGAGGCTGGCCGGCCACAGGAGGCACGCCAGGAGAGTCCTACTCCCTCTGGGAGTAGGATTCCCCCCCAATCCTAGTTGGAACAGGATTCCTTGAGGGGGGAAAGAGAGAGAGAGGGGGGGGGGGGCGGCCACCTCTCCTAGTCCTAATAGGACTAGGGGAAGGGGGGAGGCGCGCGGCCACCTTGGGCTGCCCCTTTCTCCTTTCCACTAAGGCCCATCAAGGCCCATATGGTTCCCGGGGGGTTCCGGTAACCTCCCGGTACTCCGGTAAAATCCCGATTTCACCCGGAACACTTCCGATATCCAAACATAGGCTTCCAATATATCAATCTTTATGTCTCGACCATTTCAAGACTCCTCATCATGTCCGTGATCACATCCGGGACTCCGAACAACCTTCGGTATATCAAAATGCATAAACTCATAATATAACTGTCATCGTAACCTTAAGCGTGCGGACCCTACGGGTTCGAGAACAATGTAGACATGACTGAGACACGTCTCCGGTCAATAACCAATAGCGGGACCTGGATGCCCATATTGGCTCCTACATATTCTACGAAGATCTTTATCGGTCAGACCGCACAACAACATACGTTGTTCTCTTTGTCATCGGTATGTTACTTGCCCGAGATTCGATCGTCGGTATTCCAATACCTAGTTCAATCTCGTTACCGGCAAGTCTCTTTACTCGTTCTGTAATACATCATCCTGCAACTAACTCATTTAGTTGCAATGCTTGCAAGGCTTAAGTGATGTGCATTACCGAGAGGGCCCAGAGATACCTCTCCGACAATCGGAGTGACAAAACCTAATCTCGAAATACGCCAACCCAACATGTACCTTTGGAGACACCTGTAGTACTCCTTTATAATCACCCAGTTACGTTGTGACGTTTGGTAGTACCCAAAGTGTTCCTCCGGTAAACGGGAGTTGCATAATCTCATAGTTATAGGAACATGTATAAGTCATGAAGAAAGCAATAGCAACATACTAAACGATCGGGTGCTAAGCTAATGGAATGGGTCATGTCAATCAGATCATTCAACTAATGATGTGACCTCGTTAATCAAATAACAACTCATTGCTCATGGTTAGGAAACATAACCATCTTTGATTAACGAGATAGTCAAGTAGAGGCATACTAGTGACACTTTGTTTGTCTATGTATTCACACATGTATTATGTTTCCGGTTAATACAATTCTAGCATGAATAATAAACATTTATCATGATTATAAGGAAATAAATAATAACTTTATTATTGCCTCTAGGGCATATTTCCTTCAGTCTCCCACTTGCACTAGAGTCAATAATCTAGATTACACCGTAATGATTCTAACACCCATGGAGCCTTGGTGCTGATCATGTTTTGCTCGTGGAAGAGGCTTAGTCAACGGGTCTGCAACATTCAGATCCGTATGTATCTTGCAAATCTCTATGTCTCCCACCTGGACTAGATCCCGGATGGAATTGAAGCGTCTCTTGATGTGCTTGGTTCTCTTGTGAAATCTAGATTCCTTTGCCAAGGCAATTACACCAGTATTGTCACAAAATATTTTCATTGGACCCGATGCACTAGGTATGACACCTAGATCGGATATGAACTCCTTCATCCAGACTCCTTCGTTCGCTGCTTCCGAAGCAGCTATGTACTCCGCTTCACATGTAGATCCCGCTACGACGCTTTGTTTAGAACTGCACCAACTGACAGCTCCATCGTTTAATGTAAACACGTATCCGGTTTGCGACTTAGAATCGTCCGTATCAGTGTCAAAGCTTGCATCAACGTAACCTTTTACGATGAGCTCTTTGTCACCTCCATATACGAGAAACATATCCTTAGTCCTTTTCAGGTATTTCAGGATGTTCTTGACCGCTGTCCAGTGATCCACTCCTGGATTACTTTGGTACCTCCCTGCTAGACTTATAGCAAGGCACACATCGGGTCTGGTACACAGCATTGCATACATGATAGATCCTATGGCTGATGCATAGGGAACATCTTTCATATTCTCTCTATCTTCTGCAGTGGTCGGGCATTGAGTCTTACTCAATTTCACACCTTGTAACACAGGCAAGAATCCTTTCTTTGCTTGATCCATTTTGAACTTCTTCAAAATTTTGTCAAGGTATGTTGTTTGTGAAAGTCCAATTAAGCGTTTTGATCTATCTCTATAGATCTTTATGCCTAATATGTAAGCAGCTTCACCGAGGTCTTTCATTGAAAAACTCTTATTCAAGTATCCCTTTATGCTATCCAGAAATTCTATATCATTTCCAATTAGTAATATGTCATCCACATATAATATCAGAAATGCTACAGAGCTCCCACTCACTTTCTTGTAAATACAGGCTTCTCCAAAAGTCTGTATAAAACCAAATGCTTTGATCACACTATCAAAGAGTTTATTCCAACTCCGAGAGGCTTGCACCAGTCCATAAATGGATCGCTGGAGCTTGCACACTTTGTTAGCTCCTTTTGGATCGACAAAACCTTCTGGTTGCATCATATACAACTCTTCTTCCAGAAATCCATTCAAGAATGCAGTTTTGACATCCATTTGCCAAATTTCATAATCATAAAATGCGGCAATTGCTAACATGATTCGGACGGACTTAAGCATCGCTATAGGTGAGAAGGTCTCATCGTAGTCAATCCCTTGAACTTGCCGAAAACCTTTCGCGACAAGTCGAGCTTTGTAGACAGTAACATTACCATCAGCGTCAGTCTTCTTCTTGAAGATCCATTTATTCTCAATTGCTTGCCGATCATCGGGCAAGTCAACCAAAGTCCATACTTTGTTGTCATACATGGATCCCATCTCAGATTTCATGGCTTCAAGCCACTTTGCGGAATCTGGGCTCACCATCGCTTCTTCATAGTTTGTAGGTTCATCATGATCTAGTAGCATGATTTCCAGAACAGGATTACCGTACCACTCTGGTGCGGATCTTACTCTGGTTGATCTACGAGGTTCAGTAGTATCTTGATCTGAAGTTTCATGACCATCATCATTAGCTTCCTCACTTATTGGTGTAGGTGTCACAGAAACAGTTTTCTGTGATGTACTACTTTCCAATAAAGGAGCAGGTACAGTTACCTCGTCAAGTTCTACTTTCCTCCCACTCACTTCTTTCGAGAGAAACTCCTTCTCTAGAAAGGATCCATTCTTAGCAATGAATGTTTTGCCTTCGGATCTGTGATAGAAGGTGTACCCAACAGTCTCCTTTGGGTATCCTATGAAGACACATTTCTCCGATTTGGGTTCGAGCTTATCAGGTTGAAGCTTTTTCACATAAGCATCGCAGCCCCAAACTTTAAGAAACGACAACTTTGGTTTCTTGCCAAACCACAGTTCATAAGGCGTCGTCTCAACGGATTTTGATGGTGCCCTATTTAACGTGAATGCGGCCGTCTCTAGAGCGTATCCCCAAAACGATAGCGGTAAATCAGTAAGAGACATCATAGATCGCACCATATATAGTAAAGTACGATTACAACGTTCGGACACACCATTACGCTGTGGTGTTCCGGGTGGCGTGAGTTGCGAAACTATTCCACAATTTTTCAAATGTACACCAAACTCGTAACTCAAATATTCTCCTCCACGATCATATCGTAGAAACTTTATTTTCTTGTTACGATGATTTTCAACTTCACTCTGAAATTCTTTGAACTTTTCAAATGTTTCAGACTTATGTTTCATTAAGTAGATATACCCATATCTGCTTAAGTCATCTGTGAAGGTGAGAAAATAACGATATCCGCCACGAGCCTCAATATTCATCAGACCACATACATCGGTATGTATGATCTCCAACAAATCTGTTGCTCTCTTCATAGTACCGGAGAACGGTGTTTTAGTCATCTTGCCCATGAGGCACGGTTCGCAAGTACCAAGTGATTCATAATCAAGTGGTTCCAAAAGTCCATCAGTATGGAGTTTCTTCATGCGCTTTACACCGATATGACCTAAACGATAGTGCCACAAATAAGTTGCACTTTCATTATCAACTCTGCATCTTTTGGTTTCAACATTATGAATATGTGTATCACTACTATCGAGATTCATCAAAAATAGACCACTTTTCAAAGGTGCATGACCATAAAAGATATTACTCATATAAATAGAATAACAATTATTCTCTGATTTAAATGAATAACCGTCTCGCATCAAACAAGATCCAGATATAATGTTCATGCTCAACGCTGGCACCAAATAACAATTATTCAGGTCTAATATTAATCCCGAAGGTAGATGTAGAGGTAGCGTGCCGACCGCGATCACATCGACTTTGGAACCGTTTCCCACGCGCATCGTCACCTCGTCCTTTGCCAGTGCCCGCTTATTCCGTAGTCCCTGTTTCGAGTTGCAAATATTAGCAACAGAACCAGTATCAAATACCCAGGTGCTACTGCGAGCTCTAGTAAGGTACACATCAATAACATGTATATCACATATACCTTTGTTCACCTTGCCATCCTTCTTATCCGCCAAATACTTGGGGCAGTTCCGCTTCCAGTGACCAGTCTGCTTGCAGTAGAAGCACTCAGTTTCAGGCTTAGGTCCAGACTTGGGTTTCTTCTCCTGAGCAGCAACTTGTTTGCTGTTCTTCTTGAAGTTCCCCTTCTTCTTCCCTTTGCCCTTTTTCTTGAAACTAGTGGTCTTGTTGACCATCAACACTTGATGCTCCTTCTTGATTTCTACCTCCGTAGATTTTAGCATTGCGAAGAGCTCGGGAATAGTCTTGTTCATCCCTTGCATATTATAGTTCATCACGAAGCTCTTGTAGCTTGGTGGTAGTGATTGGAGAATTCTGTCAGTGATGCAATCATTTGGAAGATTAACTCCCAATTGAATCAAGTGATTATTATACCCAGACATTTTGAGTATATGCTCACTGACAGAACTGTTCTGCGTGTGCAAAAACTGGCTTGCACCCGTTGTAGATGGACGTAGAGCTTATCACACCCGATCATCACGTGGTGTATGGGCACGACGAACTTTGGCAACGGTGCATACTCAGGGAGAACACTTCTTGATAATTTAGTGAGAGATCATCTTATAATGCTACCGTCAATCAAAGCAAGATAAGATGCATAAAAGATAAACATCACATGCAATCAATATAAGTGATATGATATGGCCATCATCATCTTGTGCTTGTGATCTCCATCTTTGAAGCACCGTCGTGATCACCATCGTCACCGGCGCGACACCTTGATCTCCATCGTAGCATCATTGTCGTCTCGCCAATCTTATGCTTCCACGACTATCACTACTGCTTAGTAATAAAGTAAAGCGTTACATCGCGATTGCATTGCATACAATAAAACGACAACCATAAGGCTCCTGCCAGTTGCCGATAACTCGGTTACAAAACATGATCATCTCATACAATAATATTCAGCATCATGTCTTGACCATATCACATCACAACATGCCCTGCAAAAACAAGTTAGACGTCCTCTACTTTGTTGTTGCAAGTTTTACGTGGCTGCTACGGGCTTAAGCAAGAACCAATCTCACCTACGCATCAAAACCACAACGATAGTTTGTCAAATAGACTCCGTTTTAACCTTCGCAAGGACTGGGTGTAGCCACACTTGGTTCAACTAAAGTTGGAGAGACAGTCGCCCGCAAGCCACCTGTGTGCAAAGCACGTCGGGGGAACCGGTCTCGCGTAAGCGTACGCGTAATGTTGGTCCGGGTCGTCTCGTCCAACAATACCGCCGAACCAAAGTATGACATGCTGGTAGGCAGTATGACTTATATCGCCCACAACTCACTTGTGTTCTACTCGTGCATATAACATCAACATAAATAACCTAGGCTCGGATGCCACTGTTGGGTTTCGTAGTAATTTCAAAAAATTTCCTACGCACACGCAAGATCATGGTGATGCATAGCAATGAGAGGGGAGAGTGTTGTCTACGTACCCACGCAGACCGACTACGGAAGCGATGACACAACTTAGAGGAAGTAGTCGTACGTCTTCACGATCCAACCGATCAAGCACCGAAACTACGGCACCTCCGAGTTCGAGCACACGTTCAGCTCGATGACGATCCCCGGACTCCGATCCAGCAAAGTGTCGGGGAAGAGTTCCGTCAGCACGACGGCGTGGTGACGATCTTGATGCACTACAGCAGCAGGGCTTCGCCTAAACTCCGCTACAGTATTATCGAGGAATATGGTGGCTGGGGGCACCGCACACGGCTAAGGAATAGATCACGTGGATCAACTTGTGTGTTTCTGGGGTGCCTCTGCCTCAGTATATAAAGGACTAGAGGGGGGGAGGCTGGCCGGCCACAGGAGGTGCGCCAGGAGAGTCCTACTCCCTCTGGGAGTAGGATTCCCCCCCAATCCTAGTTGGAATAGGATTCCTTGAGGGGGGAAAGAGAGAGGGGGGGGGGCGGCCACCTCTCCTAGTCCTAATAGGACTAGGGGAAGGGGGGAGGCGCGCGGCCACCTTGGGCTGCCCCTTTCTCCTTTCCACTAAGGCCCATCAAGGCCCATATGGTTCCCGGGGGGTTCCGGTAACCTCCCGGTACTCCGGTAAAATCCCGATTTCACCCGGAACACTTCCGATATCCAAACATAGGCTTCCAATATATCAATCTTTATGTCTCGACCATTTCGAGACTCCTCGTCATGTCCGTGATCACATCCGGGACTCCGAACAACCTTCGGTATATCAAAATGCATAAACTCATAATATAACTATCATCGTAACCTTAAGCGTGCGGACCCTACGGGTTCGAGAACAATGTAGACATGACCGAGACACGTCTCCGGTCAATAACCAATAGTGGGACCTGGATGCCCATATTGGCTCCTACATATTCTACGAAGATCTTTATCGGTCATACCGCACAACAACATACGTTGTTCCCTTTGTCATCGGTATGTTACTTGCCCGAGATTCGATCGTCGGTATTCCAATACCTAGTTCAATCTCGTTACCGGCAAGTCTCTTTACTCGTTCTGTAATACATCATCCCGCAACTAACTCATTTAGTTGCAATGCTTGCAAGGCTTAAGTGATGTGCATTACCGAGAGGGCCCAGAGATACCTCTCTGACAATCGGAGTGACAAAACCTAATCTCGAAATACGCCAACCCAACACGTACCTTTGGAGACACCTGTAGTACTCCTTTATAATCACCCAGTTATGTTGTGACGTTTGGTAGTACCCAAAGTGTTCCTCCGGTAAACGGGAGTTGCATAATCTCATAGTTATAGGAACATGTATAAGTCATGAAGAAAGCAATAGCAACATACTAAACGATCGGGTGCTAAGCTAATGGAATGGGTCATGTCAATCAGATCATTCAACTAATGATGTGACCTCGTTAATCAAATAACAACTCATTGCTCATGGTTAGGAAACATAACCATCTTTGATTAACGAGCTAGTCAAGTAGAGGCATACTAGTGACACTTTGTTTGTCTATGTATTCACACATGTATTATGTTTCCGGTTAATACAATTCTAGCATGAATAATAAACATTTATCATGATTATAAGGAAATAAATAATAACTTTATTATTGCCTCTAGGGCATATTTCCTTCAGCGCCGTCTGAAGAAGACGAAGCTGATGATGATGAACTTGCTGAAATCATCAGAGATAGGCAAGTCAGGGCCGCTAGCGCCAAGGGAACAAATGTGCCACTGCTTTTGGATCCCAAGTTGATCCTCGAATACATTGACGTTTGGCACAAGAACCCCAACACTCCCATGCCTGACTTCAAGATGACTCCTGGCCAAAGTCACATGTTGACTCACTTCATTCAAGAAGAAAAATGGAAATTTGAGAAGGCCAGGCAGATCAAGAAAGCGTAGTACAAGAAGGAGCGCTATCTGAAGAAAAACGTTGTCTCTATGACAACTGAAGAACTTGTCACTACTCAATCTGAGATCAAGAAACTCAGTGATGAATTTGACGCATACCATGCTGATTGGCTTGGAGCCAAAGTTCGTTTTGTGAGACCCGCTGATAACTTCACCTCAAATGTTGCAGCCCCAACGCAACAGGAAGTTCCTCAGGCTGAAGCATCTGCTCAGCCGACTGAAGAACATGCTAGCACCACTGATGAAAATCAGGCTGCTGAAGAAAATGTGAGTTCTAGGGCCGATGACTACATTCCAGCCGCTGAAGAAATTGCCAGGGCATCCACTAGTGGTGCGCCTGAAGAAACTAAAGCAATCAGGGCAACTGCATCAGTTGTGCCTGAAGAAAATCAACCAGATTCCTCTGCTCCTCCTGCGCCAACACCAACTCCGATACTTCCATCTGCATCAGATGTGAAGAAAACCAAGGCTGCAGAGCATGCAGCAGTGAAGAAAAGGAAAGCATCAGCTACTTCAGATTCTTCAGCTCCGAAGAAGATGAAGCCTTTGATCAGTTCATTTGCTAATCCCATTGATGTTGTTCCAATCTCAACCATGCCATCAAAGGACCTTGTTCCTTTTGGTGAAGAATATGAGATCTCTAGCGGACCTGATGAAGAAAATCATTCTGCTGCTTTGTCAGAGCAGATTGATGAAGAAATTGAAGTGGATGCGATCTCTTCAACACCTGTCATCTCCTCGCCCATGCCTCAGTTCACAGCTGAAGAGGCTGGCATTGAAGAAATGGAAGATGAAGATGTGGACGTTGACTGCTCCACACCAGTAATAAGTGATGAATTCTGGGAAAGTCAGCATCCAAACTCTCCAATGTTCACACCGTTGCAGCAAATATCTCAGTCCCCCACACAAACTGTTCAAATAGGCTCTGAAGAAACTCACCCCACTGCATCTGTACATGAGGAAATTCCAGCCACTAGTGCTGAAGAAACTGCTGCTACTGAACATCTGAAGACGCAGTCTGCCACTGAAGAGGAACCAAAAATTCCTCAGCCAGAAGAACCTGAGATTGCGATTCCTGAGGTCGTGATGCAACTCACTGACACTCCTTTGCCCAAGCCAAAGGATCCATTCTCACGCAAGCAAAAGTTCAAGACTGATGATTTCTTCGGCGAGCATGTATTCTTCGAAGACTACAACCCTTATAACTCTGCTCGCATTAGGAAGAGGCGTTTCTGGACTGCTAGTCAAGCCAATTTCTATTCCTCAGTGCTGTTCAACAAAGAGAAAATCTTCTACCATGAGCACATACCTCACGTGGATATGGAATCTCTGCCGTGTTTCACGCCAGTCCTCAGTGTTCTTCACGACGCTGGACTGTTAAATTTTTTGCTCTGACATCTGTGATTGGAATGAAGAACTGATTCTTCAATTTTATGCAACGCTGCACATCACAGGAGATTCTGAAGATGTGAATTCATGGGTGCTGGACTGGATGTCTGAAAACACTCACTACACCGCACCAGCTTCTGAATTGCTTCGTGCCTTAGCACTCAGTCCTCCCCTTGAAGAAGCTCGTTGCATCTACAGTGAACGTGAGCTTACAAATCACTACATGCAGGTTCTGATGAAACCTCTGAAGCCAGGTCAGGCCCCACGAACCAAATTCCTCGTGAAGGAATTACTTTATGTGCCCAGAACTGTCTATCGTATTCTTACGAGTACAATGAGTTCTATCAAAGGCCACGACTCATCTGATGAGGAAATTGTTGGCATCATGAAGAATCTGCTATTCAACATCGTTCATGGCATTCCTGTCAATTATCACAATTTCTTCATGAGGACTCTGGCAAATGTTGCACTGTCTCCGTTTGAGCTAAAGCCTTATGCACCTTGGATTATGAGATTCCTCAGTTTGGTTCATTTCTTCACAACATGACTGCTACACACAATGCAGTGAAGAAAAACCATTACTACCTCCATGAAGTCTTCGGTCGCACCTGGGCAATACTATCACATCTGTATGGTGAAAAAGATCTGAAGAAAATGGGTCTCAAGGAATATTTTGACTGGTCTGCACCTCCACCGAAGAAATTCAAGAAGGTCAAGGTTCCTTCTCTGGTGGCCAGCTCATTTTCATCGCGCAACACTGATGAGAATGAAGACTTGGACGACACTGCGGCAGGCCCTACTACGACAAACGACCCCAACAACGCTGGCGCTCCTTCATCAACTTGATATTCTTCAGGGGCGTTAGTCCTCATATTCGATCCTTTTAGTCATTTGATGACAAAGGGGGAGAATTTTGAGTTAGTCTTCAAGCGGGTCTTTCTATATGGACGTTTTTTTTCAAGTTACAACTCTCGTTCTTCTGAGACTTTATTGGATCGAGTTGTAAACTTAAACCCGACATTTTTCTGCATGCTTATTCCTCGTTAATTTCATTGCACGCATGCTGAATTACATCAGTCACCATATTTCATCATGCATTTCAAATTCTTCACTGTTATATGTCAAATGCGTGTATGAATTACAAGATATAGGGGGAGATCTCCATGATTCAACTCTTCAAGTGTGCATTGCCTCAAAAGCAAATTCCTCACTATGCACATATTCAGGGGGAGTTCTTCTATATCTTGCAATCAAATTCCTCAATATCAGTATTTACACTTCATATGTTTATCCCCGTTAAAAACTTAACCTATATTGTCATCAATCACCAAAAATGGGGAGATTGTAAGTGCATCTAGTGCCCCTTAGTGATTTTGGTGTATTGAAGACTTATAGGTTAAGGGACTAATGCATTTGTGAGTGTACACATGTCTATAAGTCTATGAGGAGTTTGATATTTACAGAGAAAGTCGACCCCTAAAAATGAAGTTCTTCGACTGAAGACTTTGGCTTTCTGAAGACTTTGAAAGTGAAAAAATTGGTGTGACCTTGAAGACTTGGTATTCATTCGAGGAACATGAAGCATGAAGACTTTTGTTTTCGTAGTTTCATTTTCTCTTTCTTGAGTCATAGGAAACACCGTATTGTTAAAGGGGGTCGAGGAAATACTAAGGAAAAATTTCCATGTGATGCTCAACTCAAAATCCTACACCTACCAATCCCTTCGAGTGAAGCCATTGGAAATCTCATACAGTCCAGTAATATTCTTCAGTGACAGAGACGAAGTTCTTCTGGTCTCTGAGGAATTTGTTCTGACTGCGCAGTTAGAAATTCTCCAGTGCGGATTGTCTACACAGTGAGGAACATGATAGCGCTGAGGATTTTGCTACTCAAAATTCCGACCGTTGCTGTGCTATGCGCCAACTGTCCCAAAATATCTATCCACCTAACGGTTATATCATTGAAGGGCATTTATGTCTTATCATGTCGGGCTACTCCCTAGGCTATAAATAGCCGCCCCCTACAACCACTAGCTGGTTGGCTGCTCCGAGAGAAACTGACACTTGTCATTTGAGAGCAAGCCATCCTCCGAGGACTTTGAGAGAAAATCATCAAGTGAGGAAAAATCCAAACCCAAACACCTACAAACCCCAAGTGATTGAGCATCACTGAAGAGATTGATCCTGCGTGGATCCGACGCTTGTTACCTTTGAAGACTGTGCTTCTTCCAGACGGTTAGGCGTCATGGTCTAGAGCATCCAAAAGGAATTGTGGATCACCGAGTGACCAAGTCTGTGAAGGTTCGGAAGTCACCTGAAGACTTACCACGAGTGATTGGACGAGGTCTGTGTGACCTTAGTTCAAGGAGAATACGGTGAGGACTGAGTGTCCTGAGCTGTGTGTTCAGGACTGGGTGTCCGGAACTGTGTGTCCTCGAGTTTAAATACTCAGCCGCTCCAACCAGACGTACAACTGAGACAACAGTTGGTACTGGTCTACCAAATCATTGTTTTCACCAAGCTTACTGGTTCTATTCCCTCAACTCTTTCATTTCCTCATAACTGTGTTGTGTGTTTGTTCATATCTGTGTTTGAAGACTTTGACTGAAGACTTTTTCAATTTCCTTAGTTCAATTTCTTCAGTCTGTTTGTCTTCATCCTGTGTTATCCTGTGCTTACGCTTCCTGTACTCTGTGTTTGTCTTCATTTCATCATGATGACTATGCTTGTATTCTGTTATGTTTACTTTTGAGTACTTATTCCGCTGCTAGTAGTTCTTCGCTAAGGAATTTCCTCACCGGCAAATTCCTCAGTGAAGAATTTCATAAAAATTGTCTATTCACCCCCCTCTAGTCGATATAACGCACTTTCAAGATCCGGCTTGATCCATACTAGGTTTTTGACCGCTACTTCTGCGAGAAGGAAGTCAAGGGCACCGGGAAGGGCAAGGGCAGACATGGACGATCTTCTTCATAGTTAATATGTAGGTAGAACATGCCAAAATTTGGTAGTGTGATGGCATGTCCTGATGTAGTAGCCGAACGATGTGTGTTGTATGATTCTGTATGGATTTGAGGTATGCTAATTAAAATATCTGATTGTGAGAAGGAAATTTGAGATGTGACCGTCAGTTTGCCAAAGTCCGGCTATAAGTGCTCTATGAGTTGCAGCTCTACATATTTGGCCATTTGAGCAGATAATTAAGGACATCGATGATTTTCTTACTAAAAGAAAATGGGCCGAACCTACCGTGAGAAAGAATACCATCTCCTTGTCACAACGATCATACGAAGGTTGGTCTCAAAAAAAAACCCGATCATACGAAGGTTGTTTGCTCTTATTCAGTCTTAACCTTAAAATTCTATAGCCTTGCTTTCTCGAAAACTCAAAACCTAATATAAATACAAAAGACTGCTAAAAGTTCTTGTCGCGTCCACATAAGACAAATGGAGTAAAAATGTATGTAAAAATTCAGTTTCATCGGCTTTGAGTTTTAATTAGAGGATGAGGTCATAACACACGTAAGATAGGGGTAGTTGGATAGTTAGAGGGACAGATATGTCGGCTCTCATAGGAATAGGGTGTGCCGTGTGCGTGTATGTCTTCATGAGGTGAGTGTATACACGTATATATGAGCGCTTGTGTCTGTACTGTGTTAAGAAAAATCAATATGAGAGAAACGAAGAGACGGTAGATAACATTTTACCTGCCCACTTATGCATGCCTGGGTGTTGTGCAATCAGCATGTTGGTGAAAGCAGAGACCGCATATGTTTCCGCTGTCCATTTGCAGATGCCGCTGGCCCTCTATCCGAATGTTGACCTCTCTGATGCTCCTATCAGGGATAATTTGCACCAGTTAAAGCCTGCACTCAATGTTACTACTTTCTTCATGGAATTAATTGTGCTGGTTGCTTATCGAGATATGGGTACACGACTCTTCTTCTCGCATGCGTATGTGCGTGCGTGCGTGCTCTGCGTACGTCTGTGTTCTTGCATCCTGTGTACGTGTGTGCTGTGTGTGTGTGGTGCTACTGTGTGCTCTGCGTGCGTGTGTGTTGGGTGTGTGCTCGGTGTGCTTGTGCTGCTTCGCCACTGCAAATGCTTATGGGTGTTTGATTTGAAGAGAGTCAAATGATAAAAAAAAAGTCCCAAGGTTCAGTTTTTTGTTTGCATTGGCATATCCAAGAAAAACATAGCGTCTTATGTTCATGCAGTTGCAGGAATTTTGACTTGTTATAGCCTCAACCATGGATAGCCATAAGTGAACTGATTTTTGCAACTATCTTTTGTTTACAGAGGGGAAGCAGCAAAGCGGCTGTTATTAATATCATAATAAGCGACGATGGTGTTTTTATCTTTTATAATCGAGGAGCATGAGCTATTTGTGTGGTCAACACAATTTTAGCCGACAAAATTGCAGGTTTGTATGGTGCTTGATTTTTTGGTGTGTAGTATTGTTATGTTACCCGCGGGGAGTATGACTAATTTTAATTATTCTGGGACTGTGAATTGTTGTATCTAAACTGACTACGAAACTACTTTGCGAACGACTGATGCGTGGCCGATTCAGGGCCGATGCAAAATCTGCCGATGTACTGAAGTTTGCTTTCTAGCACCAACGGCTTGATTAACAGTGTCGTCCATAAATCGTGCACATGGGGTCGTGTGTATAGCAATGTTCAACTGACTATGCTTTGTCCTCCATGACATTGCAGATTTTTATAGTTCAGCACCTCAGAATGTAACATTATTAGCTGACTTAACTGCATTCAACCCCTACTGTACTCGCTGTGGACTGATAGGCTCTCGAAGTGTGATTGCTCGCAAGCGATATCTTACTACTTTTCTGCCAGAAAATTATTTTTATTGTTTTAGCTGACTAGCAGATTCTCAACAAATGTGGTAGACAATGACATCAGAGGTGCTTTTCTAGATAACCGTCGGTGCATCAACCGGGCATGCACAATGATGACATATGGATAGAGATGCCCCATGAAAAAAAGTAGCTTGAGGCAACTACACTGATTTTTTCTCCTCAACAGAAGCTACTACTAATGGGCCTCATCAAGGAATAGAAAATAAAAACTTTAATACATATGCATCTCTACTCTTCATTTCATCTTTTTCAGTTTTTTTACATTGAAGCACATTTTTTCTCCTCAAGCACCTGCCTCTTGCAGAGGATCCCGCTTCCCTATCCGAACCTATTTTTCCTGACATCCGATCCTACATGGCACATGAGGCATCACCATGAGGCTATCACATGGTCATGCCCTAACAACTGAAGGGTACAATCACATGAAGGTACAATCACATGGTATAAGTGGTAAGCTATATTGAAAAAAAATACAAATGTCATATTGAAGAAAGGGTAAGAAACACATCGTGAAAAAATACCACCAAATTTGAGTATTTCAACAACACGCCTAAACAAAAAATCTAGGAAAAAAGCCAAAATGGGAGGCCCTGTAGCATTGAGAAAAAGAAAAAGGTATGGCCCAGATGGTGGTAAGAGTGACAAACCATGAGGGGGCCACGGCTCCCTTTCGCCCACCCGGCCACCCCTAGCCCTGCCACCGCGGAAGACTCTAGAAACTCGTGTGGTCGAAATAAGGAAGTTGCAATTGACATCTATAGACGACGAGGGAAATAAATAATCTATACCATCTATTATTTTTTCTCCAAACATAGGAGTAGAGGCTGGAGATTTGCGACCTCAATTAGGTTTTAGTTATTTTAATTTATGCTCATAATATAACAAAAACAAGAGAGCACGGATGGCACATGCCACTAAAATTTCTAATCTTTTGGTCTAAATTGTTTTAGTTTGAACATATTAAAAACTTAACTAAAACAACTTAGATTTCCAAATCATGTATAGATCTATGCAAGGTTTCCCCTAATTAAAATAAAGATTATAAGCCGCTATGCATGAAAAGAATAAAATAAAGATTATAAGCCGCTATGCATGAAAAGAATAAGCGGACCTTGAGGTCGGGGTGTAGGGGGTTTGTCCATCGCTCATGGTATTGCTTCCCAATCCGTCATGGGAGGTGTTTTGAAATCTTTGCCCATTTATGCTTTCCATTCTCAGCCACCAATCTCTTGAGAAGTCTGCAAACAAGACAATACATTGATCAAGGAAATTAAGCAGAACAACATGCATACCACGAGATCGCGCTTGTTTTGATCATCTGCAACTCTGATAGTACCTATGAAAGGTTGATGTATCTTCCTAAAACAAATTATATGTTGATGGATGTGTTGTGTGGCATGTGCTGATCAAGCCTAAACTTTAATTGCCCGAGAATCTCTGAAAATGCTCTAGTTAATTTCAACAAGATCAATCCATAAGTATGATATGGTACAATATGTTACTCAGTTCTTAAGTCATTGACATATACAAGATGGTGTGATGCTCTAATCATGTGTTTTTCCCGTTATTTTTTGGTTTTTGAGAAGAATGCGCTTTTCCCATTCATACATTTTAGCAACCCTTATGGACCAAATTGGCCCAATAAGCTAGATTAACAAAACAAGTCATATTTATAGTTACATAATAAGCGAGTATAAAAATATGAGTTATCATATACGTGTATGTGCAATTGGCACTCATGCTTGCATTTCATGTGAATTTCTCAATATTTCTGACATTACAGGTTATAAAATCAGCTATAAAACATAAGTCCTACTTTAGAATTTAGGAATTCCACAGACATTAATATGTTACTGTGTTGTTAGTTTCTAAGTCATTATTATAAGTGGATTGGTAATGTTCATTATAATAGCTCATACGCTGCGATTTTCTATTGTGTGTTGTCATGTGCTGCAAGCTGGAAAATAAATCACATGAATTTAGGATCCACAATTGCACCGGACGAATTTCATGTCTTGTGCTAGAGAAAGAAAAGAGAACCAACAATGCTTAGTAAGGTAGAGATATGGTTTGCTTCCCTACGGGATAATTGTCCTTAAGGTATCCACTATTTGCCCCCGTGTTTGGATTTGTGCCTACCATTGCTTATAGCATGTGTTTTTTTATTGGTTTTCACTGCCTGGGACCAAGGATTGTTCTGAGGGTCTTGAATCTAAGAAGTAACTTACATGTCATATATCTAACAATACATGGCTAGATTCAACATCCCTTCCCTATCATCAAATATCGACCATCTCTAGTATCCATCGTTAACACATCACACAACACAAGCAAGGTCACCTAGCCAGACCCATTGTGCTATCTAGCTAATAGGTACTCGCACATGCACATGGTCTATGGGGCACGCGGAGTGTTCGACTGCGCAGGGCCCCCAAATTAACAGGGCACCAAATCGTCTATGCAATATAGCATGAATGACTAGATTATATGGGGGTAATCAAGGCATCGATCAAATACTATGTTGGAACCTGGAACAAAAGAACTCCAATGCCCCATCTCACGCACTCCTCCTCCTCTTTTCTCTCCACCCTCTTTCTTTTCTGGAGTAGATCCCTTGCTCTCCCTACAATCCAATCTCGGCCTTGATTCTATTCCAGTTGATCAATTTGTTCATATTTTCCCCAAAACAAATCCTCTAATTAAATGAATTTTGGTACTATTCTACTCTCCGTCCATCTATTTATTTAGTCTACTTTTCCCAGTTTCTCACATATCTCCTATGGTTCTGTCAGTCCCATTGTTGCTTGCCGCTGTCCTACGACATGGGTGCATTGATAGGAGTTGGAGGCATGCCACAAGTGCGAGGTTGCTGATTCACCAAGATGAGCAAGGAGGCAAGAACAAAGAGTGTATCCTTTTTGGCCATATTAAAATTGGAGTGCAGATACAAGTGCTGATGAGGTACATGGCAACAATGGGATGATATTTATACCAAAGCTTTGTTTTTCTTGATTGACATTTGTTATGTTGAGAGCCGGATTTTTGACACCGGGCCTCCATTTTCTCGGGTACGGCCCTGCACATGGTAATCTGTGGGCAAAAGCCATGAGAAGATGGAAGTTGAAGAGAAGATGTAAGTATGTAAATGTTGTCATTGCACGAGACGAGAATGCCAAGTCTCGACTTTACCAGCAAGACCAATTGATGTTATGAGTGAATAGACAAAATGTGGCCAAAAAGGCTATTCTTGCCTAGCCTTATTTGTTGTTATGTAGTCACATGAAACACCAAACAATTAGCAAGAAAAAATCCCACGGCGTTTCATGTGTGCTTGAATTGACAACTCAACTGCCAAAGCCTATAAGTTTTTTCTCGGTCCCATAAAGTCAAATATGAATTAGAGTTGTAATACTTCCCAACAAAGACTGTTGCGATCCCTGCACTTGTGGGTTATCACCTTTATTTTGCCATTTTATGTTCATATTTGCAACAACTTTCAGACATAAGCAAATTTATACATTTTTAAAATTATTAGCTATTAGTGGGCAACTTCAAGTGACAAGTTTAAACTTAGGAAAAGATGAGTGTAAAGTACACTCAACAGTAGGTGACACATTTATTCATTAAGAAGTCTCGTTGTTATACACACGATTAATAATCTAATACTTTCAAAGTTTCACATAGCTATAAATAGGACTCATTGGAAACTTATGATTACCACGTATGTTGTGTAGATAGAAACCACACAATCATTTTTTGAGAAACCATAGCAACCCGAATGTCCCAAAGAATCACCAACCCTGTAGAAAATCCTAAGACCAAGCAGTAGTTGTAGTTGATCAATGTGCAATCTATCTTACGATCTACGTGGAATTGTCGAAGAATGTAGAGAGATGGGTGATGTCTGGAGGGATCTCGTCGACCCCCCCCCCCCCCCCCCCCCCCACACACACACAGAGCAACACCTCATACATGTTTCTTTATTCTACCGCCTTCCATGTGTTGTTGTCCAACTAGGTGAGATAAAGATAGTGTTGTCCAACACATACATATAATCCCTCGGCATCTCGATGCAAACTCTAAGCCCTAGTAACAACAGTCCCGTGCCACCACCCCACCCCCTCTTTGCTTCAGTCTGATTGCAATGATGGCCACCATATCTCCCAACCTTTGCCGACCACCGTCGATGATCCCTTTACCGTGCACTAATACGTCTCCAACATATATCTATAATTTTTGATTGTTCCATGCTATTATATCACCATTCTTGGATGTTTTACAATCATTTTATATCATTTTTTGGTACTAACCTATTGACATAGTGCCCAGTGCCAGCTGTTGTTTTTTGCTTGTTTTTTACATCGCAGGAAATCAATACCAAATGGAGTCCAAACGCAGCGAAACTTTTTGTGGAATTTTTATGGACTAGAAGACATCCAATGGGCCAGAGAAGCACCTGGGGGGGGGGGGGTGCCCCGAGGGGGGCACAACCCACCAGGGCGCACCTGGGCCCCCAGGCGCGCCCAGGTGGGTTGTGCCCACCTCGATGGCCTCCCGCACCGCCTCTTTGCTCTATAAATACCCCGATATTCCAGAAACCCTAGGGGAGGCATTGAAAACCAATTCCAGCCGCCGCAAGTTCCAGAAACACCAGATCCAATCTAGACACCATCACAGAGGGGTTCATCATCCTCATTGGTGCCTCTCCGATGATGTGTGAGTAGTCTCTCTGTAGACCTTTGGTTCCGTAGTTAGTAGCTAGTGGCTTTCTCTCTCTCTTTTGATTCTCAATACAATGGTCTGTTGGAGATCCATATGATGCAACTCTTTTTGCGCTGTGTTTTGTTGGGATCCGATGAACTTTGAGTTTATGATCAGATCTATGCTTTTATCCATGAAAGTTATTTGAGTCTTTTGATCTCTTTTATGCATGATTACTTATAGCCTCGTATTTCTTCTCCGATATTTGGGTTTTGTTTGGCCAACCTAATCTATTTATCTTGCAATGGGAAGAGGTGCTTTGTGATGGGTTCGATTTTACGGTGCTTGATCCCAGTACAGAAGGGGAACCGACACGTATGTATCGTTGCTATTAAGGATAACAAGATGGGGTCTATTTCTACATAAATAGATCTTGTCTACATCATGTCATCGTTCTTATTGCATTACTCCGTTTCTCCATGAACTTAATACACAAGATGCATGCTGGATAGCGGTCGATGTGTGGAGTAATAGTAGTAGATGTAGGCGGGAGTCGGTCCACTAATCTTGGATGTGATGCCTATATAATGATCATTGCCTGGATATCGTCATGATTATTTGAAGTTCTATCAATTGCCCAACAGTAATTTGTTTACCCACCGTTGCTATTTTTCTCAAGAGAAGCCACTAGCGGAACCTACGGCCCCCGGGTCTCTTCTTTAATATATTTGCCTTCGTGATCTATTTTTATTTGCTTTTATTTTCAGATCTATTAATTCAAAACCCCAAAAATACCTTGCTGCAATTTTTATTTATTTATTTTATCTCACGTTCCCGCGAGATCTATTTATCCAATCTACTACAATTTTACCTATCCTTTTACCCGTGAGGGATTGACAACCCCTCTCTTACGCCGGGTTGCAAGTATTTGTTCTTTGTGTGCAGGAGCTGTTTACGTGATTCTCCTACTGGTTCGATAACCTTGGTCTCATCACTGAGTAAAATACCTATCGTTGTTGTGATGCATGATCCCTTTTTTTTTGGGAAATACCGACGTAGTTCAAGCAAACATCATGCACCCATGCCCCCAAGTAGTGTGTCTCTATTATGTCTCTCTATCACTCCCCACCTCTCTTTGAAACACACATACATGTTTTCTAGCTAGTCGTAGTGAAAAAATTATGTGTGCGCATGTGTATATTCAAAGGGATTGGGTGGGCATCCACAAGATCATGGCGGAGCAGATAGCAATGTATGTGATGAGTGTATTCTCGGCCAGAACCATTAGCTAGAGTATCCGCTGAGAGAAGGCGGGAAGAGATCTTGTGCCAGATCCCTATACATTCGGCACCGTCATTGCACTCACATTTTCCCAAGTTTAATTTTGACATTCCAAAGGTTTTTCTAGTGCCAGGTGCAAATGGTGTTGATGCATGTGTTGACCAAGCCTAAACTTTAATGGCCCAGAGTCTCTGGAAATGCCCTAGTTAATTTGACCAGTCTATAAGCATGATACGGTACAACGTGTTACTTTGTTCTTAAGTTTTCAAGTCCCTGATATATACAAGATGGCGTGATGCTCTAATCATGTGTTTTCCCCATTCTTTTTCATTTTTTGAGAAGAGTGTGTTTTTCCCATTCACACATTTTAGCAACCCGATGGACCAAATATGCCCAAAATAGGCAAGATTAACAAAACATGTCATATTTATAGTTAGATAATAGTGAGTATCTTATAGCTCGATTTCAAATATATGAGCTATCAAAGAAGTGTATGTGCAATTGATACTTATGCTTGCTTTCTATGTGAATTTCCCAAACATACATTACATTTTATAAGGTTAGCTATAAAACATAAGTCATATTTTGTAGTTTAGAAATTTCATAGACATTAATACGTTCATATGTTGTTAGTTTTTAAGTCGCTGTTATAAATGGATTGTTAAAGTTCATTATAGTAGCTCATATTGTATGATTTGCTATTGTGTGTTGTCATGTGCTATGTTCGTTGGCGATTACTGCAGCGGGTTGGTAGTGTTGTCCAATGGTACCGTCAAACCCAACGGCATCTACTTCTAGTTCCAGCGCGACCATTTTGACATGTTTCTTCTGTATGGTGTGTCATGGAATTGGAACTACCCGGCCGCTGATTGAAGCTGAAGCTCATGGAAGCTTCAGTGACAATCTCACATTTATGTGGCTTGTATTGGGTGCAAGACCGACGTGGTGAATGTTGATAAGTGATTTTTTGGTTATCTGCAACTGTAATAGTACCCCTGAAATGTTGATGTACCTTCTTAAATCAAATTATATGTTCATGCATGTGTTGTGTGGTATGTGTTGATCAAGCCTTAATGGCCTGAGAGCCTCTGAAAAATGCTCTAGTTAATTTCGACAAGATCAATCTTATGTACGATTTGGTACAATATATTATTTTGTTGTTATATTTTTAACTCAGTTGATATATACAAGATGTTATGATGCTCTAATCATGTGTTTTCCCATTCCTTTTCCCTTTTTGAGAAGAATTTGTTTTTTCTCATTCATACATTTTAGCAATCCCTACAGACCAAAGAGGCCTAATATATAAGCTAGATTAACTACCCATGTCATATTTATATTTTGATAATAAGTGAGTGTTAAGTGCACGTAGACTTCTTTGATAACTCATATCTTTCAAATGGAGCTATAAGATACTCACTTATTATCAAACTTAACACTCATGCTTCCATTCAGTAATGGAAAAATGGGATTTCCCGAGTGTTCGAACCATTGCAAAGGGCCAGTCACAAGATCTCGGTAACAACCACATAAGCTGAGCACATTTCTTGACAACTTATACGACTCAACAAAGGTGTGCCATTGCTGAGAGACAGAAAAAGAGGATTAGGTAACTAAAATAAACTTGGGTCATATGACGAATGCCGAGTTGTAGATGGTCAAACACACAACACAGTTTGTACTGCTTGGCGATCATGGGTTGCCGTATGCTCCATCACGACAGGCCGGTTTGGCCGAGTGCTCGTATGATGGGGCTCGAGATACATTTCATCAAACGTTCCTTTTTCTTTCTTTGGGACTGTCTATTTTACATCCGGATGAAAACAAATTCACTTTCAGTCATATTTTCTAGCCAACTAAAGGACAACAAGTGTCCCATGCCCCGTGTGCCCTGCTCATTGTTTCCTGTCCTGCAATTCCACACACCAAACTTTTAACGGGTCCACACCCAAAGCTTTTCAAACCCGTACAGATAGCATCTACAGCGTCCACTTACGAAGGACTAAAATGACACTAACAAATACCACTAAGAATTACAGTTTTAAAAGTACTAGAAATGCACTGTAATTCCACTAAAAATGCCACTTGGAAATACAGTGTAAAATCCACTAAAAGTACACTGCAATTCCACTAAGATTTACAGTGTCAAATTCACTAAAGAACACAAAATAATTACACAAAAACACTGTTATTTCTTAAATAACACTAGAAATTCCACTGCAGAAGTACTAAAACTACACTAACAATTCCACTAAGAATTACAAAACAAAATACACTAAAAATAGACTGCAAATCACTAAGAAATACAATGTAAAAAAACTAAAAGTACAGTGCAATTCCACTAAAATTTACAGTGTAAAGTACACACTTCAATTCCACAGACAATTGTAGTGTCAAAACAAATTAAAGTACACTATAATTCCACTAAGAAAAACAGTGTAAATTCTCATATTCCAGTAGGCATTACAGAGCAAAATCAACTAATAATTACACTTTAAACCAGTAGGAATTACAGTGTAAAATCCAGAATTACAATGTAATTAAACTTAGAAATTCAATTAGCTATTAATTCCACTGTAATCCAGTAATCCAGAATTTTCTTATTCCATTATCTATTACAGTGTAAACCCACTTAGAAAATAACTGCACTTAGAAATTGCACTGCAACTTCCTAACAAACCAGCATATGGCCTGGAGAAGCAGAAAAAACACAGGTAAGCAACCCCCTCCTATCATCCCTCTCCTGCCTGATTACATCTGGAAGAAAATACAAGCCTGTGAGGATCATTACATAGGCTAAAAAGAAGCACAAAAACTATACAAGATCGAAAATTAGAACATAACAAGATAAGAAGCAAGAACCAGGAGAATACATAGGAACAACTAGAAACATCTCAAAAACAACATAGGAACAACTAGGATATGGTCACATGAACTACTAGTCTATGATCACAGGAACACTAGATTCTGAAAACTAGATGCAGAAGTTTCTGAATTTGCAGCTACAAACACAACAAAGGGACAAAAAAAGACCAGGAAGCTATGAATTCCATTTAGGAAAACTAGAAGAACATACAAGGGGCAAGATTCCAGTTTTAGACACTTTCTTGCTGTTCAAGTGAAGATGTGATTGAATGACAGAAAGTTTCTGAATTTGCAGTTATAAACACAACTAGTTTAGACTGAATATATATTTGTATTAACATAAGCACTGAAATTGAAATTAACGGAAAAGGGAGAAACACAATCAGGCTAAGCACTGACACTAGACTAGGCCTCCTCACACTAATAGCCACTAACAAAAATAACGTATAAGCTGATAACAAATTTCTGTGACCTGTTTGATCAAAATTACTGGGACCTTCTCTACAAAATCATTCTGCATTTATTAACAGTTCAGAACTGAATACTTGTTGGCACAAACAGATAATACTATTGTTCATTCTACAACAAGTTCAGTACTTCTAATTTCCTCAAAATATATTGAGTGCAGGTGCATACAATCGACCCAAATGCAAATGAAGGGAGCATCAAGGGGCAGGCGTCGCACCTCAATGACGATGTAGATGATTTCCTTAACGTGTGGCATTCTAATAGCAGAAAACGTTTACAGTGTAAGCCACTAAGAATTACAGTGTAATACCAATAAAATTACAGTACTAATTACACTAGAGTTACAATAAAAATTCACTAAAAATTACAATGTACAATCCACTAAGAATTACAGTGCAAAAGAAGTAAGAATTACACTGTAAATCACTAAGATTAACAATGCAAACCCACAAATATTTACAGTGCAAATGCACTAAGGACTACAGTGCAAACACACTAAAATTTACACTGTAAATCAACTAATAATGGTGGGAAAAAACCAGGAACAACATGACAGTAAACCAAAACTCTAGTTCCTAAAATCTCAAATCCAAACCTTAGAAAATCAAAGCACACATACAGCAGGACCATCCTACACCAAGCTACTGACTCAAGGATGCGAAATCCAACGTTGAACTAGCGTCAACACTTACGGGCTAAATGGGAATTACATTTCAAATCCACTAGGAATCACACTAGATAACCAAAACGAATTACACTGTAAACCCACAGGGAATTACACTGAAACCATAAGGAGTTACACTATGAATCCAATAAGAATTACAGTGTAAATCCAGTAGGAATTACACTGTAAATCCATTGAGAATTACAGTGTAAACATCCACTAAAGCACACCATTAAAATGTGAGAATCCCAATTCGACTGTTGGAAATATGAGCAAATTACTACGAGATTTAATCCGAATAAACAGAAGATAAATCATGACCACAGCAGCAGAGATTAAACTAATCATGTGAACTAGCATAGCAGATGAACATATCACATTTAGGGCACATACTAGAAGCATGAATTCTACCATGATCTCGAACAGGAAGGATAGAATCACATACGGTGCAGCGGGTGCAGCACCGCCGGCGTTGACGTTGTCGCCCATGTCGTCGAGGACGAGGTTGCCGAGGTCGGGGAAGAAGTCGTCGTTCGCGAAGTCGTCGCTGCCAGCAGTCGCGCGAGTGCGCTCCCCCAAAACCTGATCGCCCCTCTCCCGTACAAGATCACGAGAGGCGGGGTTCTGGAGGCCTGCTGTCCCTTCTCGCGGTGCACGCCGGAAGGAGGGATGGAGAAGACTTGCTTGGCGGTGCAATGATCTGGAACGGTGGTGAGAAACCATACGAAGCGGCGGCGGCTAAGGTAGACGTCTGCCTGACTATATAGTGCGGGCCGGGTAGGTCGTGGGAGTAAACCCCACGTCCGAGTCGTCACGATCCAAAAGAATCAGAAACGGTTTAGTAATTAACGCATCCGTTAATTATTAATTAATGACTCATTAATTTTCCCATGCAGCAAAAATATAGACAACGTGCATAGCTCTGTCCTCGGCTCGGCTCAATCCCGCAACCCGCGGCGCGTCGTGACGAGGCGTGGCGTGGCGAGGCGAGCGAGGAGGAGGAGCGCGCGTGTAGGTCTCCTCTTCTCATGCTCATACAAGTGGTAGAAGAGCTCACCTTATAAAGAGGTGCAACTCTCTCTCAACTTCCGGGGTGGGACTAAACTTTAGCCTCACTCACTCCACTCACATGTGTGCATGAATGGGCCAAGAGAATTTCAGAATTTTAGTTGGGCTTTGGGCCAAAGGCCTAGTAGCAAAATTCCAACAATCCTCCACAAAGTCTCATTGGCACATATCATCATTTAGTTCCAAAACATTGTTTTATATATCGGTGCTTAGTGGAGACTGTGAAGTTGAACTTCCACTTAGAAATTTATGCTACACTAGATCACAACTTGAATAGTGGACTATGCCTTGAACTACAAGTTTTCTGTGAAACTAGTTTCACACAAATTCTTGACCGATACTGGGCTGCCGCAAGGCTTCCCCGCGGGTGGAGCGTATACGTCATACTCCAGGGCCTTTCATGAATTTATTAGAGAACACCCAATTCTCACAGACTGCGACGTTAACAGTCAAATTCATATAGGTGTGTTCCTCAGAAGATGTTCTGCAGGACAACATCTCTGCTTACCCGAATAAGCCACTTGGAACACATTAAGATAAGTATCAACCTGCCATGCAGATCAGGAGAGTAGTGCATCTTCACGGAGTGGGATAATTAATATAGGGATACTCTCCTCCCAGCTGACCAACAGCTTGTCTCCCACTTCTACTTCACGGGATCTCCGATCACATAGAGTGGTTTACCACTATTGACAACTCATGCGATGGGTCTCAAACCCATCTCCATCGATGCATTATCTATCACATTACGTGATAGACCCTTTGTGAAGGGATCTGCCAAGTTTTTCGACGTTTGGATGTAATCCAACGTAATAACTCTGGACTTCCTCAATTTTCTGACAGATTTTAGTCTCCCCTTCACATGCCTTGAGGACTTCATATTGTCCTTAGAACTGTTTATCTTGACGATCACAGTTTGATTATCACAGTTCATCAGGATAGGGGGTATTGGTTTTTCAACCATAGGTAAGTCCATCAAGAGTTCACGAAGCCACTCTGCTTCAACAGTGGCAGTGTCTAATGCTGTGAGTTCTGCTTCCATAGTTGACCTCGTTAAGATGGTCTGCTTGCAAGACTTTCGGGAAACAGCGCCACCACCAAGTGTAAAAACATAACCACTTGTGGCCTTAATCTCATCAGCATCAGATATCCAGTTTGAGTCACTATAACCCTCCAGTACCCTTGGATACCCGGTGTAGTGAATCCCATAGCTCACGGTGCCTTTCAAATAGCGCATAACTCTCTCAAGCGCATGCCAATGATCATCTCCCGGTTTTGACACAAACCGACTCAGCTTGCTCACAGCAAAAGAGATGTGAGGCCTCGTGGCACTCGCCAAATACATAAGCGAGCCAATAATCTGAGAATACCTCAGTTGATCTCTAGCAATCCGTCGATTCTTTCGAAGCAACACACTAGCATCATATGGAGTTGGAGAAGGCGTGCAGTCGCTATACCCAAAACGACTCAAGACCTTTTCCACATAATGAGACTGAAGCAGTGTGATCCCACCATTCTCATCTCTCAACAGCTTGATGTTTAAGATAACATCAACTACTCCTAGATCCTTCATCTCAAAACAGCGAGATAAGAAATCCTTAACCTCCTTGATTAAATCAAGTTTGGTTCCAAAGATCAATATGTCGTCGACATACAGATAAAGAATAACTCATTCGCCCCCACCATAGCGATAGTACACGCACTTGTCACCATCGTTTACTACAAAGCCGGCAGCAGTTAATGTTCTTTCGAACTTCTCATGCCACTCCTTAGGAGCTTGTTTAAGGCCATATAAAGACTTTAATAACTTGCACACCTTTTCTTCTTGACCAGGTACTACAAAACCATCTGGCTGATCTATGTAAATTTCCTCCTTCAACTCTCCATTGAGGAAAGCCGTCTTAACGTCCATTTGATGAACGAGAAGACCATGTGAGGCAGCCAATGATAGTAGCACCCGAATTGTGGTCAGTCTAGCCATGGGTGAGTAAGTATCAAAGAAGTCTTCACCTTCTTTCTGGGTATAACCCTTGGCCACAAGTCGTGCCTTGTACTTTTCAATCGTACCATCAGGTCTAAGCTTCTTCTTGAACACCCACTTACATCCTACAGGTTTGCACCCATAAGGACGGTCAGTGATCTCCCAGCTACCGTTAGCTAAGATGGAATCCATCTCGCTACGTACAGCTTCCTTCTAGTAGTCAGCATCAGGAGATGCATAGGCTTCTGAAATAGTCCTGGGTGTGTCATCCACGAGGTACACAATGAAATCATCACCAAAAGACTTTGCAGTCCTCTGTCTCTTACTCCTCATAGGAGTTCCATTGTTACCCTCAACAGGATTCTCAACGTGTTCCATCGCAATGGTGGGTTCAGGAATTACAGTGAATTCCTCACTAGATGGAGTAGGTATCTCCTGATTTGATGAACTCGACAGATCCTTCATAGGAAATATGTCCTCAAAGAAAGTTGCATCATTTGATTCCATAATCGTACCAACATGCATGTCGGATACCTCAGATTTTATTATCAAAAATCTATAGCCGATGCTATGAAAAGCATAGCCCAAAAGAACACAATTCACGGTTTTTGGTCCAAGCTTGCGCTTCTTGGGAATTGGTATATTGACTTTCGCCAAACAACCCCAAGTACGTAGGTAAGAGAGTTTCAACCTTTTCCTTTCCCATTCCTCAAATGGAGTCATGGTCTTATGCTTTGTGGGAACTCGGTTTAGGACATGACACGCAGTCATTAGCGCCTCCCCCCACCATTCCTTGGATAGACCCGAAGTGTCTAACATGGTGTTAACCATATCAGTTAGAGTTCGGTTCTTTCTTTCGGCTACCCCATTTGACTGGGGTGAGTAGGGAGGCGTCCTCTCATGGATTATACCATGTTCCGCACAAAACAGATCAAATTCATTGGAAAAATACTCTCCACCACGATCGGACCTAAGCCGTTTAATTTTTTGATCAAGTTGGTTCTCTGCCTCAGCCTTATAGTTTTTAAAGAAAGTCAAAGCCTCATCTTTTGATTTCAGAAGATACACATAACAATATCTAGTGGAGTCATCAATCAACGTCATGAAGTATCTCTTTCCACCTTTTGTCAACACGCCATTCATCTCACAAAGATCGGAATGTATAAGCTCTAGTGGCGCCAAGTCTCTTGCCTCTGCAGTCTTATGGGACTTGCGAGGTTGCTTAGCTTGCACACATACTTGGCACTTGGAGCCTTTGACAGTAGAGATTTTCGGAATTAAATTCATATTGGCTAACCGCGTCATGCAACCAAAGTTAATATGATAGAGTCGTGAATGCCAAATATCAGACTCATTATTGTGGCAAACATTATTAATAACTTTAGTGCAAATATCTGACAAAGATAGGCGGAACAAGCCTCCGCACTCATAGCCTTTTTCAACAAATTGTCCACACTTAGAAATTACAACTTTATTGGATTCGAAAACCAACTTAAAACCATCTCGACATAAACGGGAACCGCTAACGAGATTTTTATTGATGGACGGCACATGATGAACGTTCTTCAGACGCACAGTCTTCCCCGAAGTAAACTTCAGATCGACCGTACCAACACCTCGAACGATGGCATGTGACCCGTTCCCCATCAGCACGGGTGAAGTCCCTGTTGCTTGGTAAGAAGAAAACATGGAGGCGTCAGCACAAACATGTACATTGGCACCGGTGTCAATTAACCAATCAGGGGATTGAAATACTGAAAGGATGGTAGGAAAAATACCGTACCCTGATTCCTTCATATCAGTATCACCGATGACAACATTAGTGGACTTGCCGCTCTTCTCATGTTCGCGCTCCTCAAAGCGGTTAGGACACTTCGGAGCCCAGTGATTAGGATCACCGCAGACATGGCAAAGGCCCTTCCCCTTCTTATGAGAATTCTTCTTGAAGTTGGTAGAATGTGATGGCTTGTTCTTTGTATCAAACTTGCCTTTGCCCTGAGTTTTGTTCTTATTGTTTTTGAACTTGTTGGGCTGGGAGTTCTTCTTCTGTACCATGTGGGCACTAGAACCTCCCTCAGCAACTCGAGCACGTGTGTCCTTTGCTCTCGCCTTCTCTTCAACATCAAGAGTACCAATGAGATCCGCAACGGAAAACTCCTGTCTCTTGTGTTTCAGGGAAGTAGCAAAATTGTTCCACGAAGGTGGAAGCTTGGCAATGATGCCTCCGGCAACAAATTTGTCCGGCAACACACACTTGAAGTACTCAAGTTCTTTTGCGAGCGACTGTATCTCATGAGCCTGCTGTACAACAGGGCGCTCATCAGTCATCTTGTAGTCATAGAATTGCTCCATGACGTACAACTCGCTGCCGGCGTCCGAGGCACCAAACTTGGCCTCGAGCGCAGCCCACATGTCCTTGCCGTTGTCAAACGACATATACGAATCCACAATGGAGTCATCAAGAACACTCAGAAGAGCGCCTTTAAAGAGGGTATCGATCTTCTCAAAAGCTTCCAGCTGTGCTGGATTAAGATCGCCCTCAGGCTTGCCCTTGGTGGCATCATAGCAGCCCATGGTCTGAAACCAGTAGACTGCTCTCGTGCGCCACCTCTTATATTGCGCCCCCTTAAAGGCAGGCGGCTTCAGATGCGCAGCAAAACCACTCGGAGTAAATTGCCTATAATCAGGTTTTTGGATTGTTGGAAATATGAGCAAATTACTACGAGATTTAATCCGAATAAACAGAAGATAAATCATGACCACAGCAGCAGAGATTAAACAGGATTTCCAACAATTTCTCTATGGCCCATGTACACCAGCGCAACCAGTTGTGTCAAGAGGTTAGTTGTTGCACTGTGGGTCCCAGCTAGTTATCGGTACACCTCACTAGAGCTGCCATGGAGGCTTTGTTCGACTCAAATTTCCAACTCTCTGTGTGTATTATGTAGATAAAAGGCTCTTGCCAGTGGGATCCCTATGGAAATGGATCTTATTGCTGATCTTTGCTTCCAATGAAATCGGTCGAAAGCCCTACGATTAGAAGCAATCTGGTCAGACAATCTGGCACGAAAGCCATGCGGCTGTTGGGTTGGTTTTCTTTTTGATCACCTTCTTTTCAGCAACTACTTTCGTTTATCATGCCAGGCATACATAATATGCTTTGTTTCCTAAACTCGCTTCCAGAAATGACGTGATGTAGTGGCGGAGCTTACTGCAGGCCAACCAGAGCCATCACCCCAAGCCCACGGGATTTGTTTAGATTATCCTAAAAAAAGTGGCGTGTCGAATCACCGAAATCCAACCCATGCATGGTGTTGGTTGCCCCAGCCCATTGCCCAACCAAAGAGGTTGCACAAGCTCCGCTACTAGCATGATGCATCATTGCTTGCAGAAATAATTTTGATAAATTGTAATTATGGATCATAACTAAAGCCATCAATTAAATATGATCTTTTAAAATGTATGTCTTCATATATATACCACATAAACATGTTTTTAAGTGACCACAGAATCATGCCTATTAATGCATGGAAAAGTAATTTTTTTAAGGTGCCCAAAAATTGTTGGCATGATAGTGCACACCTTTTTCTATTCTTTAGCCACAATAGAAGTGTGTTAAGAAGCATCATTTCCCACTAGTTTTTAATTTACGACTGTGTATCTTACATATTTTGTCCAAGGTCAGCATAGTCAAAATGGTGTAGCCTAGGTGTGTGTGGTCCGTTGAATTGGGATGTGAGTACACCAACATGTGTGGTCGGAGAGCCGCATGAGAGGAGATAGGAAACAAAGGATGCACATCAATGTACAAGCACCAGAAAAGGAAGAAATACAACCTCCCGTCTGATGCTATCATTTAGCCAGTTGAGAGGGAGTGACAACGTGTAACCATGTGTATCCTCTTTCCATGCCCTCCAAATTGCCATTCTGCAGCTATCCCGGAGCCAACAACAGTGCATCGCGCGCCTGTCTAGCGAGTATGTACATATATATCAACCCCTCTATGCCTCAATGTAATCCCTAGCTCCTAGCAATAGCAGCATCGCCTCCCCACCTCCTCCTGGCATGTTTAGCTCTTCCACTATACCGATAGGCTCAGTGTCCTATAACCTTTGTCATCGAATGTGGTTGAGCCCACTGCCGTGCACCCACACCCCCGACTGGTAGGTTTGGTCTTTATCGTTCTTCTCCCGCTCAACATTCTAGCATTCCCATAGCAGGGATAGGGCAGGCATCCACAAGGTCATGCCCGAGTAGATCACTAGGCACGCATTGGTAAACGATGTCGCTAGCTACCTGCGATTCTGGGCAGCATACACGGAGACGGAGTGAAGGGAACTTATAGATGACCCCAAGAAGCACAACGTCCTCAACCAGCGCTTCCATTGCTCTGTTGGATCCTACTACGAATGAGTGCCACAATTGGCACGGTATGGTGAACCTGTCCAGCCAGCTAAAGATCAATCAGCAGGTAGCATTTCAATGGTTCGAGCAACTTCTGTTGCTCCCGTGGTGAGCCACCCTTGCATTGGACACCACGCCAAGGATTTCCCATACCTGTTTAAAGTAAGAGGAGCCACGTTCGCCAGAGTCTCAATGCTAGTCCTTAATTTAGAGTGAGATAAAAAGCTCTTGGCACCAAGCTCCAAGATGGTCTGCGAAGACTTGTTGCTCTGCTTGGCCATCCTGTTTTGTGGAAAGGTGTACTTGGCTGGCCGACAGAGGGAAGGGCCCATGGTCATGGACGCCGAGGCTGCATTGCCGAAGCTGACGCTAACCACAAGATGTCTGCCGGTGGTGTTCAAGTTCGCAGAACTTCTGGTTCTGACCTACAACGTTGATGACAAGAAAGGAAGTGAGTATTAGACAACGGTGTTCGGCACATTCCAACTAGACATGGGCACCAGGGCACCGATTCTGATGAGGGGCATCATTGGTGGTTACTGCGGTGGGTTGCTTCTGTCGTCCCAAAAGTTATAGTCAAACCCAACACTAACTACTTCTAGTTCTATCACGATATCATTTTGACAGTTTTCATGTGTGTGGTGTGTCTCCTGAAAGTGGAACGACGAGGCTGTTGACTGAAGCTGAAGCTCAGGGCTGCTTCATTCATGATCCTACATCTTATGTGGCTTGGGATGGGTGCAAAGTTGACGTGGTTAATGTTGATTAGTGGTGGTATTTGTTTTGATCATTTGCAACTACAATAGTACCTATGAATATTGATGTATGTTCTTAAAACAAAATTATGTTCATGCATGTGGTGTGTGGCATGTGTTGATCAAGTCTAAACTTTAATGGAGCGAGAGTTCTCTGAAAATGCTCTAGTTTATTTCTACAAGATCAGTTATAAGTATGCCTGGCTACCATATGTTACTCCGTTATTAATTCCTTGATATATACAAGATGGTGTGATGCTCTAATCATGTGTCTCCCATTATTTTTTGTTTCTTGAGACGAATCTGTTTTCTCCATTCATATATTTTAGCAACCCCTATAGACCAAAGAGACCCATAAGGTAGATTAACTAACCAGGTCATATTTTATATTTGTATAATAAGTGAGTTTCTTATGGTTATATTTCAAAGATATGAGTTATAACATGACTTCCTTTTGCCCACCCCTAATGTCGAATACTTGAGAAACTCGTGTCGTCAAAATAAGGAAGTTGCAATTGACATCTATAAACAATGAGGGAAATTAATAATCCGTACTATCTATTAGTTTTTCTCCAAGTATAGGAGTAGAGGTTGGAGATTTGCGACTTCAATCAGGTTTTAATTATTATAATTTATGCTCATAATATAACAAAAACAGGAGAGCACGAATGGCACGTGCCCCTAAAATTTCTAATCTTTTAGTCTAAATTGTTTTGTTCAGATATATTAAAAACTTAACTAAAACAACTTAGATTTTGAAATCATGTATAGATCTATGAAAGGATTCCCCTAATTAAAATAAAGATTATAAGACAATATGCATGAAAACAATAACCAGACCTTGAGCTCAGAGTGCAGGTGATTTGTCCATCGCTCACGACATTGCTTCCCAATCTATCCTTGGAGGTGTTTTTAAATCTCCACCCATTTACGATTTCCGTGCTCAGCCGCCAATCTCTTAAGAAGTCTGAAAACAAGACACTACATTAATCAAGAAATTTAAACAAAACAACATACACACCGTGTGATCAAGCTGCTATTAAAACAAAATAGATTCTACTCTTTCACATACTTGTCCTCTTGCTGCAACCACCCTCCTTTGGATGGTGCCACTGCTCAGTTGTTCTTGGCGAAATGCTTCTATTGTCAAACCTCGAGGATCTCCATCGGGATGGCAGCAATGCCATAACCAGCGATCCGGAGGGGGCCCTCTAGCAAGGCGATCATGGAGGGAGACTTGCCGAAGCCGGAAATGAGCGACCCCATGTCATGGATTCTGGTCGAAGCGGTACCAGCTTGCTAGAAGTGCAAAAAACCATGGCTAGAGCTCGGGAAGTACCCTTCAACCCTCCCTTCCGCCTCATCCATCATGGTTGCCGTACCACAACCTCCTCGTTGAAAAGGATGTCCACCGATGACGCCATGGGCTCGGACAGAGGTTGGAAGCAAGTCAGGAACTGTGAAGGGATGAAATTTTGGTGGTACCGAGCTAGAGATACGAAGAGTATCAGAGGGAAAAAGTCAAGTCGATGTCGAGATCTAGGATGCACATAATATAGAGGAGGAGGTGCCGCTTCATTCGTTCATCTATGGCCCCACTTTCATCAGACGACACAAAAGCTTCCATGATATAACGCTCGAATTACACACATTTCATGAATCAGTTCATGAGAAAGGTGAACATTGGGCCCATCACTGTCCAACAATTTCTCTGTGGCCCATGTACACCCGCGCAACCAATTGTCTCAAGAGGTTAGCTATTGCGATGTGGGTCCCAGTTAGCTATATGTACAACTCCCTAGAGCTGTCAGGGAGGCTTTGCTCGACTCAAATTTCCAACTCTCTGTGTGTTGTATGCACATAAAAGGCTCTTGCCAATGGGATCCATGTGGAAATGGATCTTATGACTGATCTTTGCTTCCTATGAAATCAATCTAAAGCCCTACGATTAGAAGCAATCTGGTCATCCAATCTCGCACGAAAGCCATGCGGCTGGTGGGTTGGTTTTTTATCGCCTTGTTTTCGGCAACTGCTTCCATTTATCACGCTAGCCATACGGAATATGCCTTGTTTCCTAAAGTCGCTTCCACAAATGACGTGATGCAGTGGCGGAGTTTACTGGAGGCCAACCTGAGCCATCAGCCCCAAGCCCACGAGTTTTTTCTAGATTATCCTAAAAAAGTGGCCCGCCGAATCATTGAAATCCAGCCCATGCATGGTGTTGGTTGTCCCAGCCCATTCCCCTGCCAAAGAGGTTGCACAAGCTCCGCCACTAGCATGATGCATCATTTGTTGCGGAAATAATTTTGATAAATTGTAATTATGGATCATAACTAAATCCATCAATTAAATATAATCTTTCAAAACGTACGTCTTCATATATACCACATAAACATGTTTTGAAGCTGACCACAGAATCATCCCTATTAATGCATGGAAAATTAACTTTTTTAATGTGCCCAAAAATTATTGGCATGATAGTGCACACATTTTTCTGTTCTATGGCCACAATAGAAGTGTGTTAAGAAGCATCATTTTCCACTAGTTTTTAATTTACGAATGTGTATCTTACATATTTGGTCGAAGGTCAGTATAGTCAAAATGGCACAACCCAAGTGTGTGTGGTCCATTGAATTGGGACGTGAGTACACCAACATGTGTGGTCAGAGAGCCGCATGAGAGGAGCTAGGAAACAAAGGATGCACATCAATGTCCAAGCACCAGAAAAGGAAGAAATACAACCTCCCGTCTGACGCTGTCGTTTAGCTAGTCGAGAGGGAGCGCCAACGTGTAACTGTGTGTATCCTTCTTCCCCTTCACTCCATATTACCATTCTGCAGCTATCCTAGAGCGGCCAACAGTGCACCACGCACCTGTCGAGCGAGTACATACATATATATCAACCCCTCTATGCATCAATGCAATCCCTAGCTCCTAGCAACAGCAGCATCGCCACTCACCTCCTCCTGGTCTGTTTAGCTCTCCCACTATACCGATAGGCTCCATGTCCTATAACCTTCGTCATCGACTGTCGTTGAGCCCACCGCCGTGCACCTGCACCCCCGAGTGGTATGTCTCGGCCTTTATCGTTCTTCTCCCACTCAACATTCTAGCATTCCCACAACAGGGATAGGGCAGGCATCCACAAGGTCATGCCAGAGTAGATCACTAGGCACGCACTGGTAAACGATGTCGCTAGCTACCTGCGATTCTAGGCAGCATACACGGAGTGTAGGGAACACACCAATGACCCCAAGAAGCACAACATCCTTAACCAGCCCTTCCATCGCTATGTTGGATCCTACTATGGACGAGTGCCACAACTGGCGCCGGATGGTGAACCTGTCCAGCCAGCCAAAGATTACCACGAACCTCCGTCACCTCCTAGGCCACGCCATCGAGCCAAGTCCGGTGGCGTCCCCGTACACGGGAGTAGCCTTTTCATTTGGATTTTGTACCCGATCAGCGGGTAGCATTTCAACGCTTCGAACAACTTCCGTTGCTCCCGTGGTGCGCCACCCCTTCATTGGACACCATGCCAAGGACTTCCCTTACCTGTTTAAAGTGACAGGAGCCACGTTCGATAGAGTCTCAATGCTGGTCCTTCATTTAGAGTGGGATAAAAAGCTCTTGGCACCAAGCTCCAAGATGGTCTGCGAAGACTCGTTGCTCTGCTCGGCCTTCTCGTTTTGTGGAAAGGTCTACTTCACCGACGATAGAGGGAAGGGCCCATGGTCATGGACGCTGAGGCTGCATTGCCAAAGCTGACGCTAACCACAAGATTTCTGACGGTTGTGTTCAAGTTCGTGCAGAACTTCTGGTTCTGACCTACAACGTTGATGACAAGAAAGGAAGTGAGTATTAGACGACAGAGTTCGGCACATTCTGACTGGATGTGGATGCCAAGGAACCGATTCTAATTTGGGACATCGTTGGTGGTTACTTCGGTGGGTTGCTTTTGTCGTCCCAAAAGTTATAGTAAAACCCAAAACTGACTACTTCTAGTTCTATCACGATATCATTTCGACAATTTTCTTGTGTGTGGTGAGTCTCGTGAAAGTGGAACGACGAGGCCGTTGACTAAAGCTGAAGCTCAGGGCTGCTTCATTCATGATTCGACATCTTATGTGCCTTAAGGTGGGTGAAAAGTTGATGTGGTTAATGTTGATTAGTGGTGGCACTTGTTATGATAATTTGCAGCTACAATAGTAACTATGCATATTGATGTATGTTGTTAAAACAAAAATATGTTCATGCATGTGGTGTGTGGCATGTGTTGATCAAGTCTAAACTTTAATGGACTGAGAGTCCTTTGAAAATGCTCTAGTTTATTTCTACAAGATCAGTTATAAGTATGCTTGGGTACAATATGTTACTCCGTTATTAATTCCTTGATATATACAAGATGGTGTGATGCTCTAATCATGTGTTTTCCCATTGTTTTTTGTTTCTTGAGACGAATGTGTTTTCTCCATTCATACATTTTAGCAACCCCTATGGACCAAATAGGCCCGTAACCTAGATTAACTAACCAGGTCATATTTATATTTGTATAATAAGCGAGTATCTTATGGTTATATTTCAAATATATGAGTTATAACATGGCGTCCTCTTGCCCACCCCTAATGTCAAAGACTCGAGAAAACTCGTGTCGTCAAAATAAGGAAGTTGTAATTGACAACTATAAACAACGAGGGAAATTAATAATCTGTACCATCTATTAGTTTTTCTCCAAATATAGGAGTAGAGGGTTGAGATTTGCGACCTCAATCAGGTTTTAATTATTTAATTTATGCTCATAATATAACAAGACAGGAGAGCACGGATGGCACGTGCCCCTAAAATTTCTAATCATTTAGTCTAGATTGTTTTTGTTTGAATATATTAAAATCTTAACTAAAACAACTGAAATTTTGAAATCATGTATAGATCTATGCAAGGTTTCCCCTAAGTAAAATAAAGATTATAAGCTGCTATGCATGAAGAGAATAGGCAGACCTTGAGGTCAGGGTGGAGGTGATTTGTCCATCAGTCACAACATTGCTTCCCAATCTGTCGTGGGGTTGTTTTGAAATCTCCATCCATTTACGCTTTCCACGCTCAGCCCCCAATATCTTGTGAAGTCCGCAAACAAGACAATACATTGATCAAGAAAATTAAACAAAACAACATACATACCGTGAGATCAAGCTGCTATTAAGACAAATTAGATTCTGCTCCTTCACATACTCATCCCCTTGCTGCAACCACCCTCGTTTGGACGGTGCTACCGCTCGGTTGTTCTTGGCAGAAGGTTTCTGTTGCCAGACCTCGAGGATCTCCACCGAGATGGTAGCATCACCATAACCGACGAGGGGCACTCCAGCAAGGCGATCATGGAGGGAGACTTGCAGAAGCCTGAAACGAGCAACCCCATGTCATGGATTCCGGTCGAAGTGTTGCCAGCATGCTGGAAGTGCGAAAAACCATGGCTAGAGCTCGGGAAGTACCCTTCAATCCTCCCTTCTACCTCAGCCATCATGGTTGCCGGGTCGCAAGCTCCTCATTGAAAAGGATGTACACCAACGACTCCATGGGCTCGGATGGAGGTTGGAAGCAAGTCATGAACTGCAAAGGGGGTGGAATTTTGGAGGCACCGATCTAGAGATAGAGGAAGAGTATCCTAGAGGGAAAAAGTCAAGTCGATGTCGAGATCCAGGATGCACATAATATAGAGGAGGAGGTGTCGCTTCATTCGTTCATCTATGGCCCGACTTTCATTAGACGACACAAAACCTTCGATGATATAACGTTCCAATTACACACATTTTATGAATTGGTTCACGAGAAAGGTGAACATTGGGCCCAGCACTGTCCACCAATTTCTCTGTGGTGCATGTACACCAGCGCAACTGGTTGTCTCAAGAGGTTAGCTGTTGCGCCGTGGGTCCAAGCTAGATATTGGTACACCTCACTAGAGCTGTCAAGGAGGCTTTGCTTGACTTAAATTTCCAACTCTATGTGTATTGTATGCACATAAAAGGCTCTTGCCAGTGGGATCCCTATGGAAATGGATCTTACTACTGATATTTGATTCCTATGAAATCGGTCGAAAGCCCTACGATTAGAAGCAATCTGGTCATCCAATCTGGCATGAAAGCCATGCGGCTGGTGGGTTGGTTTTCTTTTTGATCGCCTTCTTTTCAGCAACTGCTTCCGTTTATCATGCCAGCCATACAGAATATGCTTTGTTTCCTAAACTCGCTTCCACAAATGACGTGATGTAGTGTCAGAGCTTATTGGAGGCCGACCTGAGCCATCACCCCCAAGCCCACGAGATTTGTTTAGATTATCCTCAAAAAAGTGGCCCGTCGAATCACTGAAATCCTGCCCATGCATGGTATTTGTTGCCCTAGCCCATTGCCCCGCCAAAGATGTTGCACAAGCTCCGCCACTGGCATCATGCATCATTTCTTGCGGAAATAATTTTGATAAATTGTAATTATGGAACGTAACTAAATATGATCTTTTAAAACATATTTGTTCATATATACCCCATAAATATGTTTTTAAGCTGACCACAGAATCATCCTATTAATGCATGGAAAGTAACTTTTTTAATGTGCCCAAAAATTGTTGGCATGATAATGCACACCTTTTTCTATTCTATGGCCACAATAGAAGTGTGTTAAGAAGCATCATTTTCCACTAGTTTTTAATTTACGAATGTACGTATCTTACATATTTTGTCCAAGGTCAGTATAGTCAAAATGGTGCAGCCCAGGTATGTGTGGTCCATTGATTTGGGATGTGAGTACACCAACATGTGTGGTCAGAGAGCCGCATAAGAGGAGATAGGAACCAAAGGAAGCACATCAATGTCGAAGCACCAGAAAAGGAAGAAATACAACCTCCCTTCTGACACCGTCGTCTAGCTAGGCGAGAGGGAGCGGCAACGTGTAACCGTGTGTATCCTTCTTCCCTGCCCTCCACATTACCATTCTACAGCTAGCCCGGAGCGAGCAACAGTGCCCCGTGTGCCTGTCTAGAGAGTACATACATATACATCAACCCCATATGCCTCAATGCAATTCCTAGCTCCTCGCAACAACATCATCGCCACCCACCTTCTCCTAGCATGTTTAGCTCTCCCACTATACCGATAGGCTCCATGTTCTATAACCTTTGTCATCGACTATCGTTGAACCCACCTCCATGCACCCGCACACCCAATTGGTATGTCTTGGTCTTTATCGTTCTTCTCACACTCAACATTCTAGCATTCCCATAGCAAGGATAGGGCAGCCATCCACAAGGGCATGTCGAAGTAGATCACTAGGCACACACTCGTAGTCGATGTCGCCAACTACCTGCGATTCTGGGTAGCGTACACAAAGTGAAGGGAACATACCAATGATCCCAAGAAGCACAACGTCCTCAACTAGCGCTTACATCGCTCTGTTGGATCCTACTACGAACGAGTGCCACAATTGGCGTCGCATGGTGAACCTATCCAGCCAGCCAAAGATCCCCGCAAACTTCCCACACATCCTAGGCCACGCCATCGATCCAAGTCTGGTGGCGTCCTCGTCCTTATACACGATAGTAGTATTTTCATTTGGATTTTGAACCCGGTCAGCGGGTAGCATTTGAACGGTTCAAACAACTTCCCTTGCTCCCGTGGTGAGCCACCCTGCATTGGACACCACACAGAGGACTTCCCATACCTGTTTAAAGTGACATGAGCCAAGTTCGCCGGAGTCTTAATGTTGGTCCTTCATTTAGAGTGGGATAAAAAGCTCTTGGCACTAGGCTCCAAGGTGGTCTGCGAATACTCGTTGCTCTGCTCGGCCTTCCCATTAAGTGGAAAGGTCTACTTTGCCGACCGACAAAAGGAAGGGCCCATGGTCGTGGATGCCGAGGCTGCATTGCCGAAGCTGGCGCTAACCACAAGGTGTCCGCCGGTGGTGATCATGTTCATGCACAACTTCTGGTTCTGAACAACATTGATGACAAGAAAGGAAGTGAGTATTAGATGGCGGAGTTCGGCACATTCTGACTAGACATGGACGCCAGGGCACAGATCCTGATGAGGGGCATCGTTGGTGGTTACTGCGGCGGGTTGCTTCTGTCGTCCCAAGTTACCGTCAAACCCAATGCCAACTACTTCTAGTTCTATCACGATATGATTTTGAGGGGTTTCTTGTGTGTGGTGTGTCTCGTGAAAGTGGAACGACCAAGCCGTTGACTGAAGCTGAAGCTCAGGGCTGGTTCATTCATGATCTGGCATCTTATGTGCCTTGGGATGGGTGCAAAATTGACGTGGTTAATGTTGATCAGTGGTGGCATTTGTTTTGATCATTTGCAACTGCAATAGTACCAATGAATGTTGATATACGTTCTTAAAACAAAATTGTGTTCATCCATGTGGTGTGTGGCATGTGTTGATCAAGTCAAAACTTTAATGGACCGAGAGTTCTCTGGAAAAGCTCTAGTTTATTTCTACAAGATCAGTTATAATTATGCTGGGGTACAATATGTTACTCTGTTATTAATTCCTTGATATATACAAGATGGTGTGATGCTCTAATCGTGTGTTTTTCCATTATTTTTTGTTTCTTGAGACGAATGTGTTTTCTCCATTCATACATTTTAGCAACCCCTATGGACCAAAGAGGACCATATGCTAGATTAACTAACCAGGTCATATTTGTATTTGTATAATAAGCGAGTATGTTATGGTTATATTAAAAAGATATGAGTTATAACATGGCTTCATTTTGCCCACACCTAATGTCAAAGACTCCAGAAACTCATGTCTTCAAAATAAGGAAGCTGTAATTGACATCTATAAATGACGAGGGAAATTAATAATCCATACCATCTATTAGTTTTTCTCCAAGTATAGGAGTAGAGGCTGGAGATTTGCGACCTCAATCAGGTTTTAAATATTTTAAGTTATGCTCATAATATAACAAAAACAGGAGAGCACGGATGGCACGTGCCCCTAAAATTTCTAATATTTTAGTCTAAATTGTTTTAGTTCGAACATATTAAAAACTTAACTAAAAATACTTAGGTTTTCAAATCATGTATAGTGAAGGAAATATGCCCTAGAAGCAATAATAAAGTTGTTATTTATATTTCCTTATATCATGATAAATGTTTATTATTCATGCTAGAATTGTATTATCCAGAAACTTAGTACATGTGTGAATACATAGACAAACAGAGTGTCCCTAGTATGCCTCTACTAGACTAGCTCATTAATCAAAGATGGTTAAGTTTCCTAGCCATGGACATGTGTTGTCATTTGATGAACGGGGTCACATCATTAGAGAATGATGTGATGGACTAGACCCATCCGTTAGCTTTGCACTATGATCGTTTAGTTTATTGCTATTGCTTTCTTCATGACTTATACATGTTCCTATGACTATAAGATTATGCAACTCCCGAATACCGGAGGAACACCTTGTGTGCTATCAAACGTCACAACGTAACTGGGTGATTATAAAGATGCTCTATAGGTGTCTCCGATGGTGTTTGTTGAGTTGGCATAGATCGAGATTAGGATTTGTCACTTCGTGTATCGGAGAGGTATCTCTGGGCCCTCTCGGTAATGCACATCACTATGAGTCATGCAAGCAATGTGACTAATGAGTTAGTTGCGGGATGATGCATTACATAACGAGTAAAGAGACTTGCCGGTGACGATATTGATCTAGGTATGATGATACCGACGATCGAATCTCGGGCAAGTAGCATACTAATGACAAAGGGAACAACGTATGTTGTTATGCAGTTTGACCGATAAAGATCTTTGTAGAATATGTAGGAACCAATATGAGCATCCAGGTTGCGCTATTGGTTATTGACCGGAGATGTGTCTCGGTCATGTCTACATAGTTCTCGAACCCATAGGGTCCGCACACTTAACATTCGATGACGATATGTATTATGAGTTATGTGATTTGATGTACCGAAGGTTGTTCGGAGTCCCGGATGAGATCACGGACATGACGAGGAGTCTCGAAATGGTCGTGACATAAAGATCCATATATTGGAAGGTTACATTTGGACACCGGAATGGTTTGGGTCATTTCGGGTAAGTTTTGGAGTACCGGGGGTTACCGGTGTCGGTGTCAAAACCGACAGATCTCGGCTAGGGGGTCCCGAACTGTGCGTCTAAGGATCAAAGGTAACAGGAGGCATGCGACATGATGTTTACCCAGGTTCGGGCCCTCTTGATGGAGGTAAAACCCTAAGTCCTGCTTGATTGACTTTGATGAGTATAGGGGTTACAAGAGTTGATCTACCACGATATCATAATGGCTAAACCCTAGATGTCTAGCCTGTATGACTATGACTACCTCTACGGACTAACCCTCCGGTTTATATAGATACCGGAGGGGGCTAGGGTTTGTACAGAGTTAGTTTACCAAGAAAGGAATCTTCATATCCGAACGCCAAGCTTGCCTTCCACACCAAGGAGAGTCCCATCCGGACTCGGGGGAAAGCCCTCTATCTTGTATATTCACGGTCCACCAGTCCGGCCCATGTCACATAGCTCGGACGCCCGAGGACCCCATAATCCAGGACTCCCTTAGTAGCCCCTGAACCAGGCTTCAATGACGATGTGTCTCGCGCGCAGATTGTCTTCGGCATTGCAAGGCGGGTTCCTCCGTCAAATAATCCAAAGCAGTTCGACTAAGAGAACTATATCCGGCTCTGTATAATAGTCACAACCCTGAACCACGAGGGCAAAATACTTTAAGCAAAAATAAGTTATGTATTCTGACAAGTTTTTCGGCTAGGCCTTGTGTTCTAGCCTTATTATTATTTTGAATCATTTTTTCGACCTCCCGTTCCGTGTTTCGAGACGCAACTTCCAATGACATGTCTTGTCGAAGCAGAGATCGTGCCCCCTTATTGTAGGATTTTCATCAATGATGGGTTGCGTAATCCAACCGCGTCATCCGCTCAATCCCTTGGGAATAGGCAAATTTTAAGGCTTGTGCGGGGTCGCTTGACATTCGTTGCCTTTATAAAGGGATAAGGACCCCTCTTTTACCCCGCGCCTTCTCCTTTCTTAGCCTTCCCATCTTTGAGCTCCAGTGCCCAAGTCCCAATCCTTCTTCATTGCCACCATGCGCTCCGACCATGTCCAGATCCGGTTCTCAAGGCAAGTGGATGGCCTCTTCCGTGACGAAGAAGGATATCCAGGGACTCCGGTAAGCAAGGTACTTAACCGCGGAAATTGCACACAGGCTTCCGACAAAGAGCCAAATCATCCCTACTCTAGAGCCTGGCGGAAGGGTCGTGTTCATCCCCCACTTCCTCCGCGGGCTAGGGTTTCCCCTTCACCACTTTGTTCGCAGCCTCATGTTCTACTACGGGCTAGATTTTCACGATCTAGCCCCGAACTCCTTCGTCCATATCTCGGCTTTCATCGTCATGTGCGAGGCATTTCTCCGCATCCCTCCGCACTTTGGCCTGTGGCTCAAGACCATCAACGTGAAGCCGAAGGTAGTCGACGGGGAGCACACGGATTGCGGCGGGGCCATGGTGAGCAAGCTTCCTCACATTATTTGGCCTAAAGGGCCCTTTGTGGATACTGTCAAGACATGGCAGCAGGAGTGGTTCTATATCACCGAACCCCATGGCACCAAGTGGGCGGCCACTCCCGCATTTAGATCCGGACCCCCTGCGACTCGCTTCATGGACCAACAAGGGTCCTGACTGCGGATCGACCAATGAGGTGCTGATGCTGCAAAAGCGCATCAAAAGTATCATAGAGAAGAACACCCGCCTCACTGACATGATACAGGTGATGCTCATCCGCCGAACCCTTCCCTGCTAGCGACGACCTCTCCATTTATGGGAGTTTAATCCGGAAGGGACGCGAACTCTGCTACAATTCTTCGGCACGACGCACAAAGAGATCTGGAAATTGCTCTTTAAATCTCAAAAGTCATGGCCGGAGACGTCCGAAGACGTTGGTCTTGACTGCAACCATCCGGCGCCCCCGAGGGCTAAGCTTCCACCTATAGCTTGGTTTGTTAACCTAGGGATACACTAACCATTCCATCCTTTAAACAAGTCTAGACAAAGAAGGCGGAGTGGATCAAGTGTCCGCCCCCCTTCCCGAAGGCTCAGCCGATTCCCTCCTAATAAGGATGCTGGTCCCGGTGCCATACCAAGTGCTGGTAAAGAAGGACAAGAAGAAGAAGAACAAGGAGGCCTAAAGTGGCCTCCACCATGAAGGTACCTCAGACGCTATGTCCAGAGGGACCGAGGCTCCCTTCTCTCATGAGGGAGACGGAAACACGGACAAGGAGGAGGAAGAAGAAGATAACCCTCCTCCCAAAGGGAAAAGAGGGCGGCTTCTGCAGACCCAGAGGCGAGGGCGTCTAAGAGGGGAAAGTTATCTCTTTCAGATGACTCGGATTCGGACACCAAGGATATCCTCAAGCCCCGCCCCTAGACCAAGCCCCTTGCCGAATCGTAAGTACCTAAGGACGCTTTACATACATCCGCGCCTTTATGGATTGTGAGAATAATATTAAATCATGTCTTTCAGTCCGACCCGCGATCTCCCTGAACAATCCTCCTCGTCAGGGGATTTGCCGCCAGAGATGATGGAGAGTGAGATGCCTCCACAAGTTTCCTCACCCCTAGGGTGAGTGACATCGAGGTGGCATTGCAGAGGATTTATTCGGATCGCCGAGAGGTGTAGGGGACCATCAATACGGCACCGGAGGGTAATACCTCGGCCATTGAGGACACGGGGGACGCGACCCCCGTGAAGACCAGGGATGGGGGCCCTGGATTGTTTGGCCCCCAGCCAAATACCGCTCCGGAGACGGATCCAAAGTCGAGTGAGCGGCCCCCTTCAAGGGAGGGGGAGTGCCTATTATTGCGGCGACCTCCATGAATCCGGAGGCGCCGAACATGCTGAGGGACGGACTGTGGAGTGCGTCCGTCTTGGAGGAGCACCATTCCTTGATGGGTATGGTGGCTAAGAAGATTCAGTCCGCTAAAAGCGGGCTGCATGAAGCCTTTGCGAGCCTACTAACAGGCTTCAAGGTATGTGATGCAATGTCTTTAGCCACATCCATATGGAAAATATGCCTGTATATGGATAGTAGCCCCTGAGACTCTGGTCGGCCCATGAAGATGGGCGAATAGAGGATCTACATATATCTGTAGGAAATAACATACTTATTTGGCTGGAAAACAAGCTTCACTGTTAGCGGCAATCGCCCAGGCTGTGGAGGTTTCTGAGCTGAAACGGCAACTGAAGCAGGTTGATGATGGCATCGTCCTTATTAACAAGCGGCTTGACGAGGCACAAGGTATGCTACGAACATCCCATTTGTGCCTATATGAATGTGCGAATGCAAAGTTGAAACTCAGACTTTGTTATGTGTGAAATTCCAGATGGCGCTGCTGAGGTCGAGACCCTCAGGGGTGAACTTTCTCGGGCCAAGGAGCAGGCGAGAGTGAGCAATGGGGCTGCTGATAAAGCGGCTACAGATTTGAAGACCGAAGAGGCCACCCGACGCCAGGTCGAGGAGCGAGTATCTGTAGTAGAGCAAGAGCTCAAGGACGCCGCCCGCAAGTGCAAGTCCCTCGAGGAGGAGAATCAATCCAAGGCAACCGAGCTCGCCAAGGCCCTTGAGGAGGCCAAAGAGGCGCGATCCGAATCTAGGGCGGCTCGCGAGGAGGTCCGGCAGGCCGGACAGATAGCAGATGGTAAGCCCTTTCTTTTACACACTAAGTTTGTGAAGGAAATATGCCCTAGAGGAAATAATAAAGTTATTATTTATTTCCTTATGTCATGATAAATTTTTATTATTCATGCTAGAATTGTATTAACCGGAAACTTGGTACATGTGTGAATACATAGAAAAACAGAATGTCACTAGTTTGCCTCTACTTGACTAGCTCATTGAATCAATGATGGTTATGTTTCCTAACCATAGGCATGAGTTGTCATTTGATTAATGGGATCACATCATTAGAGAATGATGTGATTGACTTGACCCATACGTTAGCTTATTATGATGATCGTTTAGTTTGTTGCTATTGCTTTCTTCATGACTTATACATGTTCCTATGACTATGAGATTATGCAACTCCCGAATACCGGAGGAACACTTTATGTGCTACCAAACGTCACAATGTAACTGGGTGATTATAAAGGTGCTCTACAGGTGTCTCCGATCGTGCTTGTTGAGTTGGCATAGATCGAGATTAGGATTTGTCACTCCGATTGTCTGAGAGGTATCTCTGGGCCCTCTCGATAATGCACATCACTATAAGCCTTGCAAGCATTGTGACTAATGAGTTAGTTGCGGGATGATGCATTACGGAACGAGTAAATAGACTTGCCGGTAACGAGATTGAACTAGGTATTGAGATACCGATGATCGAATCTCGGGAAAGTAACATACCGATGACAAAGGGAACAACGTATACCGTTATGCGGTTTGACCGATAAAGATCTTCATAGAATATGTATGAGACAATATGAACATCCAGGTTCCGCTATTGGTTATTGACTGGAGACGTATCTCGGTCATGTCTACATAGTTCTCGAACCCGTAGGGTCCGCACGCTTAACGTTCGGTGACGATCAGTATTATGAGTTTATGTAATTTGATGTACCGAAGGTAGTTCGGAGTCCCGGATGAGATCAGGGACATGACGAGGAGTCTCGAAATGGCCGAGACGTAAATATCGATATATTGGACGACTATATTCAGACATCGGAAAGGTTCCGAGTGATTCGGGTATTTTTCGGAGTACCGGGGAGTTACGGGAATACGGGGAAGAAGCATTGGGCCTCATAGGCCAAGTGGTGGAAGAGAGGAGGCAGGGCGCGCGCCCCCCTAGCCCAAACCGAATTGGACTAGGGGGCTGGCCCCCCTTTCCCCCTTTCCTCCTTTCCTCCCTTTCCTCCTTTCCTCCCTCTCCTTCCTTCTCCCCTTCCCCCTTCCTTTCCTCCTCCTAGTAGGTGTAGGAAAGGGGAGTCCTACTCCTACTAGGAGGAGGACTCCTCCTCCTGGCGCGCCCTAGGTGGGCCGGCCGGCCTCCCCCTTGCTCCTTGATATACGGGGGCAGGGGGGCACCCTAGAACACACAAGTTGATCATTGATCCCTTAGTTGTGTGCGGTGCCCCCCTCCATGATAATCCACCTCGATAATATTGTAGCAGTGCTTAGGCGAAGCCCTACGCCGGTAGCAACATCATCACCGTCATCACGCCGTCGTGCTTACGGAACTCTCCCGTGAAGCTCTGCTGGATCGGAGTTCGTGGGATGTCATCGAGCTGAACGTGTGCTGAACTCGGAGGTGCCATGCTTTTGGTACTTGGATCGGTCGGATCGTGAAGACGTTCGACTACATCAACCGCGTTCTCATAACGCTTCCGCTTATGGTCTACGAGGGTATGTGGATGATACTCTTCCCTCTCGTTGCTATGCATCACCATGATCTTGCGTGTGCGTAGGAATATTTTTGAAATTACAATGTTCCCCAACAGTGGCATCCGAGCCAGGTTTATGCATAGATGTTATATGCATGAGTAGAACACAAGTGAGTTGTGAGAGATTCAAGTCATACTGCTTACCAGCATGTCATACTTTGGTTCGGCGGTATTGTTGGATGAAGCGGCCCAGACCGACATTACGTGTACGCTTACGCGATATTGGTTCTACCGACGTGCTTCGTGCACAGGTGGCTGGTGGGTGTCAGTTTCTCCAAATTTAGTTGAACCGAGTGTTACTACGCCCGGTCCTTTTTGAAGGTTAAAATAGCACTAACTTGACGAAATATCGTTGTGGTTTTGATGCGTAGGTAAGAACGGTTCTTGCTCAGCCCGTAGCAGCCACGTAAAACTTGCATCAACAAAGTAGAGGACGTCTAACTTGTTTTTGTAGGGCATGTTGTAATGTGATATGGTCAAGACATGATGCTAAATTTTATTTTATGACATGATCTTGTTTTGTAACACAGTTATCAGCAGCTGGCAGGAGCCATATGGTTGTCGCTTTATTGTATGAAATTCAATCGCCATGTAATTGCTTTACTTTATCACTAAGCGGTAGCGATAGTCGTGGAGGCAATAGTTGGCGTGACGACAGCGATGCTTTGATGAAGATCAAGGTGTCAAGCCGGTGATGATGGTGATCATGACGGTGCTTTGGAGATGGATATCACAGGCACAAGATGATGATGGCCATATCATATCACTTATATTAATTGCATGTGATGTTTATCCTTTATGCATCTTATTCTGCTTGATTGACGGTAGCATTATGAGATGATCTCTCACTAAATTTCAAGGTACAAGTGTTCTCCCTGAGTATGCACCGTTGCCAAAATTCGTCGTGCCGAGACACCACGTGATGATCGGGTGTGATAAGCTCTACGTTCATATACAACGGGTGCAAGCCAGCTTTACACACGTAGAAATACTCGGGTTAAACTGACGAGCCTAGCATATGCAGATATGGCCTCGGAACACTGAGACCGAAAGGTAGAGCGTGAATTATATAGTAGATATGATCCACATAGTGATGTTCACCATTGAAAACTACTCCATCTCACGTGATGATCGGACATGGTTTAATTGATTTGGATCACGTGATCATTTAGATGACTAGAGGGATGTCTATCTAAGTGGGAGTTCTTAAGTAATATGATTAATTGAACTTTAATTTATCATGAACTTAGTCCTGATAGTATTTGCATAACTATGTTGTAGATCAATAGCTCGCGATGTAGCTCCCCGTTTATTTTGATATGTTCCTAGAGAAAAACTAAGTTGAAAGATGTTAGTAGCAATGATGCGGATTGGATCCGTGATCTGAGGATTATCCTCATTGCTGCACAGAAGAATTATGTCCTTGATGCACCGCTAGGTGACAGACCGATTGTAGGAGCAGATGCAGACGTTATGAACATTTTGGCGAGATCGATATGATGACTACTTGATAGTTTAGTGCACCATGCTTTACGGCTTAGAATCGGGGCTTCAAAGACGTTTTGAATGCCATGGAGCATATGAGATGTTCCAAGAGTTGAAATTAGTATTTCAGACTCATGCCCATGTCGAAAGGTATGGGAACTTTGACAAGAACTTTGCCTACAAGATGGAGGAGAATAGCTCAGCTAGTGAGCATGTGCTCAGAATGTCTGAGTACTACAATCACTTCAATCAAGTGGGAGTTAATCTTCAAGATAAGATAGTGATTGACAGAGTTCTCTAGTCACTATCACCAAGTTACTAGAACTTCGGGATAAACTATAATATGCAAGGGATAACGGAAACGATCCCAAGCTCTTCGTGATGCTGAAATCGACGAAGGTAGAAATCAAGAAAAGCATCAAGTGTTGATGGTTGACAAGACCACTAGTTTCAAGAAAAGGGCAAAAAGGGAAGAAGGGGAACTTCAAGAAGAACGGCAAGAAAGTTGCTGCTCAAGTGAAGAAGCCCAAGTCTAGACCTAAGCCTGAGACTAAGTGCTTCTACTGCAAAGCGACAGGTCACTGGAAGCAGAACTGCCCCAAGTATTTGGCGGATAAGAAGGATGGCAAAGTGAACAAAGGTATATTTGATGTACATGTTATTGATGTGTACTTTACTAGTGTTTATAGAAACCCCTCAGTATTTGATACTAGTTCAGTTGCTGAGATTAGTAACTCGAAACGGGAGTTGCAGAATGAACAGAGACTAGTTAAGGGTGGAGTGACGATGTGTGTTGGAAGTGGTTCCAAGATTGATATGATCATCATCGCACACTCCCTATACTTTCGGGATTAGTGTTGAACCTAAATAAATGTTATTTGGTGTTTGTGTTAAGCATGAATATGATTTGATCATGTTTATTGCAATACGGTTATTCATTTAAAGTGAGAGAATAATTGTTGTTCTGTTTACATGAATAAAACCTTCAATGGTCATACACCCAAGGTGAATGGTTTATTGAATCTCGATCGTAGTGCTACACATATTCATAATATTGAAGCCAAAAGATGCAAAGTTAATAATGATAGTGCAACTTATTTGTGGCACTGCCGTTTAGGTCATATTGGTGTAAAGCGCATGAAGAAAATCCATGCTGATGGGCTTTTGGAATCACTTGATTATGAATCAATTGATGCTTGCGAACCATGTGTCATGGGCAAGATGACTAAGACTCCGTTCTCCGGAACAATGGAGCTAGCAACAGACTTGTTGGAAATAATACATGCTGATGTATGCAGTCCGATGAGTGTTGAGGCTCGTTATTTTCTGACCTTCACAGATGATTTGAGTAAGATATGGGTATATTTTCTTGATGAAACATAAATCTGAAACATTTGAAAAGTTCAAATAATTTTAGAGTGAAGTGGAAAATCATCGTAACAAGAAAAATAGTTTCTATGATCTGATCGTGGAGGAGAATATTTGAGTTACGAGTTTGGTCTTCATTTGAAACAATGCGGAATAGTTTCGCAACTCACGCCACCTGAAACACCACAACGTAATGGTGTGTCTGAACATCGTAACCGTACTTTATTAGATATGGTGCAATCTATGATGTCTCTTACCGATTTACCACTATCGTTTTGGGGTTATGCATTAGAGACAGCTGCATTCACGTTAAATAGGGCACCATCTAAATCTGTTGAGACGACACCATATGAACTGTGGTTTGGCAAGAAACCAAAGTTGTCGTTTCTTAAAGTTTGGGGTTGCGATGCTTATGTGAAAAAGTTTCATCCTGATAAGATCAAACACAAATCGGAGAAATGTGTCTTCATAGGATACCCAAAGGAGACAGTTGGGTACACCTTCTATCACAGATCCGAAGGCAAGACATTAGTTGCTAAGAATGGATCCTTTCTAGAAGGAGTTTCTCTGAAAAGAAGTGAGTGGGAGGAAAGTAGAACTTGATGAGGTAACTGTACCTACTCCCTTATTGGAAAGCAGTTCATCACAGAAATCTGTTCATGTGACTCCTACACCAATTAGTGAGAAAGCTAATGATGATGATCATGTAATTTCAGATCAAGTTACTACCGAACCTCGTAGGTCAACCAGAGTGAGATCCGCACTAGAGTGGTACGGTAATCCTATTCTGAATGTCATGTTACTTGACCATGATGAACCTACGAACTATGGGGAAGCGATGATGAGCCCAGATTCCGCGAAATGGCTTGAGACCATGAAATCTGAGATGGGATCCATGTATGAGAACAAAGTATGGACTTTGATTGACTTGCCCGATGATCGGTGAGTCATTAAGAATAAATGGATCTTCAAGAGGAAGACAGACGCTGATAAGTAGTGTTACTATCTACAAAGCTAGAATTGTCGCAAAAAGGTTTTCGACAAGTTCAAGGTGTTGACTACGATGAGAGTTTCTCACTCGTATCTATGCTTAAGTCTGTCCGAATCATGTTAGCAATTGCCGCATTTTATGAAATCTGGCAAATGGATAAACAAAACTGCATTCCTTAATGGATTTATTAAAGAGTTGTATATGATGCAACCAGAAGGTTTTGTCAATCCTAAAAGTACTAACAAAATATGCAAGCTCCAGCGATCCATCTATGGATAGTGCAAGCATCTTGGAGTTGGAATATACGCTTTGATAAGTTGATCAAAGCATATAGTTTTATACAGACTTGCGGTGAAGCCTGTATTTACAAGAAAGTGAGTGGGAGCACTACAGCATTTCTGATAAGTATATGTGAATGACATATTGTTGATCAGAGATAATGTAGAATTATTCTGCAAAGCATAAAGGAATGTTTGAAAGGAGTTTTTCAAAGAAAGACCTCGGTGAAGCTGCTTACATATTGGGCATCAAGATCTATAGAGATAGGTCAAGATGCTTGATAAGTTTTTTCAATGAGTACATACCTTGAGAAGATTTTGAAGTAGTTCAAAATGGAACAGTCAAAGAAGGAGTTCTTGACTGTGTTACAAGGTGTGAAGTTGAGTAAGACTCAAAACCCGACCACGGCAGAAGATAGAGAGTTAATGAAAGTCATTCCCTATGCCTCACCAATAGGTTCTATAAAGTATGCCATGTTGTGTACCAGACCTATTGTATACCCTGCCCTGAGTTTGGCAAGGGAGTACAATAGTGATCTAGGAGTAGATCACTGGACATTGGTCAAAATTATCCTTAGTGGAACAAGGATATGTTTCTTGATTATGGAGGTGAAAAAAGGTTCGTCGTAAAGGGTTACGTCGATGCAAGTTTTGACACTGATCCAGATGACTCAAAGTCTCAATCTGGATACATATTGAAAGTGGGAGCAATTAGCTAGAGAAGCTCTGTGCAGAGCATTGTAGAAATAGAAATTTGCAAAATACATACGGATCTGGATGTTGCAGACCCGTAGGCTAAACTTCTCTCACAAGCAAAAAATGATCACTCTTTGGGTGTTAATCACATAGTGATGTGAACTAGATTATTGACTCTAGTAAACCCTTTGGGTATTAGTCACATGGAGATGTGAACTAATCACATAAATATGTGAACTAGATTATTGACTATAGTGCAAGTGGGAGACTGAAGGGAATATGCCCTAGAGGCAATAATAAAGTTATTATTTATTTCCTTATATCATGATAAATTTTTATTATTCATGCTAGAATTATGTTAACCGGAAACTTAGTACATGTGTGAATACATAGACACACAGAATGTCACTAGTTTGCCTCTACTTGACTAGCTCGTTGAATCAATGATGGTTATGTTTCCTAACCATAGGCATGAGTTGTCATTTGATTAACAGGATCACATCATTAGAGAATGATGTGATTGACTTGACCCATACGTTAGCTTAGCACGATGATCGTTTAGTTTGTTGCTATTGCTTTCTTCATGACTTATACATATTCCTATGACTATGAGATTATGCAACTCTCGAATACCAGAGGAATACTTTGTGTGCTACCAAAAGTCACAACGTAACTGGGTGATTATAAAGGTGCTCTATAGGTGTCTCCGATGGTGCTTGTTGAGTTGGCATAGATCGAGATTAGGATTTGTCACTCCGATTGTCTGAGAGGTATCTCTGGGCCCTCTCGATAATGCACATCACTATAAGCCTTGCAAGCATTGTGACTAATGAGTTAGTTGCGGGATGATGCATTACAGAACGAGTAAAGTGACTTGCCGGTAACGAGATTGAACTAGGTATTGAGATGCCGACGATCGAATCTCGGGCAAGTAACATACCGATGACAAAGGGAACAACGTATACCGTTATGCGGCTTGACCGATAAAGATCTTCGTAGAATATGTAGGAGCCAATATAAACATCCGGGTTCCACTATTGGTTATTGACTGGAGACGTGTCTCGGTCATGTCTACATAGTTCTCGAATCCGTAGGGTCCGCACGCTTAACGTTCGGTGACGACCAGTATTATGAGTTTATGTGATTTGATGTACCGAAGGTAGTTCGAAGTCCCGGATGAGACCGGGGACATGACGAGGAGTCTCGAAATGGTCGAGACGTAAAGATCGATATATTGGACGACTATATTCGGACATCGTAAAGGTTCCGAGTGATTCAGGTATTTTTCGGAGTACCGGGGAGTTACGGGAATACAGGGAAGAAGCATTGGGCCTCATGGACCAAGTAGTGGAAGAGAGGAGGTAGGGCACGCGGGCCCCTAGCCCAAACCGAATTGGACTAGGGGGTCGGCCCCCCTTTCCTCCTTTCCTCCCTCTCCTTCCTTCTCCCCTTCCCCCTTCCTTTCCTCCTCCTAGTAGGAGTAGGAAAGGGGAGTCCTACTCCTACTAGGAGGAGGACTCCTCCTCCTGGCGCGCCCTAGGAGGGCTGGCCGGCCTCCCCCCTTACTCCTTTATATACGGGGGAAGGGGGCACCCTAGAACACACAAGTTGATCATTGATCCCTTAGTTGTGTGCGGTGCCCCCTCCACCATAATCCACCTCGATCATATCGTAGCGGTCCTTAGGCGAAGCTCTGTGTTGTTAGCAACATCATCACCGTCATCACACCGTCGTGCTGACGGAACTCTCCCGTGAAGCTCTGCTGAATCGGAGTTCGTGGGACGTCATCGAGCTGAACGTGTGCTGAACTCGGAGGTGCCATGCGTTCGGTACTTGGATCGGCCAGATCGTGTAGACGTTCGACTACATCAACCGCGTTCTCATAATGCTTCCGCTTACGGTCTACGAGGGTACGTGGACGATACTCTTCCCTCTCGTTGCTATGCATCACCATGATCCTGCGTGTGCGTAGGAATATTTTTTAAATTACTACGTTCCCCAACAGTTCGGCGTTCAGGGATATGCCTTGCTTAATCGACTGTGGAGTTCTCCAGGCACCTTTGCGGATCTTCTGAAGAGTGCGACCGACGCCGCGCAATTCTTCCAGGCTCAGGAGGGACATGCGATGGAGAAGCTGTTCTGGTCACAGTTCGCGGTGCGGGAGCGCCCAGCGCTGTTGAACGACCAAATGGCACAGTGGGCCGAGATGCATAAGATGTCCCGAGCGGCCATGAAGGATGTCATAGTTCGGCTATGGCGAGCCGAATCCATTCCGAACAGTTATTTTGGCTTGGTACGATGACTTGTCGATGCAGTGCCCCAAATCGAAGCAATCAAGCGGTCGGTGTGCATAGAAGGTGCACGGATGGCCTTCGCCCGCATCAAGATGCACTGGGCGAAGATGAAGGCTACTGAAGTGGCTGTCGAGGGTCCTCCCAGAGGCAAGAAGCACCGCACGCCGGAGCACTATTTAGAGGATGTCCTAGAGGGTGCCCGCTTGATAGAGGGTCAATGCTCAAAGGACATTATGTTCGAATAAATGTACCCGAATTGTCCGTACTTTTTATTATATATGAAGGCTTTGTAATATATTTGTGCCTTCATTTGAAAGTTCTTCCCTCCTGTGCGGCCGTTTTTATATTCCTGGGAGTTTTCCAGTCATCGGCTTCAGCCCCCACGTAGATACTACGGGGGTGTTTGGAATAGCACATGATCGCACTTGACCCAACGTCTTGGTCTGTGAAGGAGGCATCCGTGCGGCGAACCAGGCAATCAGACTATGTGTCTTTACCACACTCACTTAACCATAGGATTTTGACGATGGGGCTAGAAGATAGCCCTTGGTATGTACTTGGCTATCTGAAGGTGGATGCGTTGCATATGTGGCCGGAAAGGCGGTCCTTAGTGTAATACGGAAACAATCGCTAAAGATTGTAATAAGTCGCCGAGTGGCTGACCAGCTCTCGCCGCATCAAGACAGTCAGTTTTCGGCTTTCTCTACTAAGGTGCTTGACCGGACGAACCAGAAACACAATCGCAGTAGTTCTCCCTTTACTACCCTAGCCGAACAAACGAAACTTAAGGTAGCAAACACAGGAGCCGAGCAACCAAACTATTGACCAAAGACATGATTCGGAGCCGATGCATATAATGCCAAGCTCGGGATGCCGAATTATGCTATAAAGCTATTCGGGCTTTTGTTTGGCGACACATGTGTGGCCATATAGAGCCCCTGGCAATTTGTGCCGAGATGTGTGAGTGAGGCGACTGAGGAGACGGCATACAGTCTATGAATAAAGGCGATACCAAATAAATTTTTTTTCACTAGAATCTGATTGAGACGTCAAAACGTGATCTTACAGAGGGCACAATAATCACCAAGGCCATTTTACATGCCAGGGGTCTAAGGAGAAGGGGAAAAGCTCTATATAGGTTCTTAATAAAGTTTTGGTCTACAAAATTCTTTCGACCTCCTGCCGCACATCTGCGCCGCTTTTGCCTTGGAGAGAGGGGTTCCTTAAGATGAATGGTCTTCGTCTATTTGTGCGAATCGGGTTCGAAAAGAGTCCTTGTAAGTCCATAGGATGAATAGGTTTTAATCCACCTGTGGTAAAAGAGAAAAAATAATTAAGGAAAAGGGGAAGGCCATATAGGGTCGAACCGTACTATGGGCCTATCCGTATTGTGCCTCCGCTGATGCCCAAGGTATTTTGAGTGCATAATTATGCATGCGCGGTACAAATTTCGTGGATGTGTGTGGCGACCGGCGGAGGCGAAACTGCTAGTCCAGCTCTGGAATTACCGAGCTGTCAGCAGGCGGAACTGACCGGTCTTGTTTAATAAAGTCCGGCGGATTGATGGCCGATGAGGTGTGCGGCTTGACAGGGCCGCTCTGTACTTTGACCACGATGGCCGCAGTATGCTCCTCAGTACAGAGGGAGCGTTCCTTGTTTCCATTGATTGTAATGACGCCATGTGGGCCGGGCATCTTGAGCTTTAGATAAGCGTAGTGTGGGACCGCGTTAAAATGGGCGAAAGCGGTTTGTCCGAGCAGTGCGTGATATCCACTACGGAAGGGGACGATATCGAAGACCAAGTCTTGGCTTCGAAAGTTGTCTGGCGAACCGAAGACGACTTCCAATGTTATTGAGCCCGTGTAGGAGGCCTCTACACCAGGTATTACTCCTTTAAATGTAGTTTTAGTGGGCTTGATTCTTGACGAATCAATGCCCATTTTGCGGACAGTGTCCTGATAGAGCAGGTTGAGATTGCTGCCGGCGTCCATGAGGACTCGCATAAGGTGGAATCCGTCGATGATTGGATTGAGGACCAGAGCAACCGAACCTCCATGACGGATACTGGTTGGGTGGTCCTTTTGATCGAAGGTGATCGGACAAGCCGACCATGGGTTGAATTTTGGGGCAACCGGCTCGAAGGCATAGGCGTCCCTTAACGCGCGCTTGCGCTCCCGCTTAGGGATGTGTGTGACATATATCATATTCACTGTTTTTACCTCGGGGGGGGGATTTCTTCTGTCCCCCCGTGTTCGATGGGTGAGGTTCTTCGTCGTCGTGCTCGCTGGGCGGCCCTTTGCCTTTATGTTCAGCGTTAAGCTTGTCGACCTGTTTAAAGACCCAATAGTTTCTGTTGGTATGATTGGCAGGCTTATCGGGGGTGCCGTGAATCTGGCAAGGCCGATCGAGTATTCTGTCCAAACTAGATGGACCATCTATGTTTCCTTTGAACGGCTTCTTCCGTTGACCGGATTTAGAGCTGTTGAATCTAGCGTTGACCGCTGTGTCTTTGGTGCCTTCATTGTTGATTCGACGGTTGTGCTTGTTGCGTCATGGTTTGCCATTGTCGTCCCTGGCTTCAGAGGTGCCGGGGTTGCTGGTGCTATTGCTTCTGCGGGCTAGCCAGCTGTCTTCTCCCGCGCAAAAGCGGGTCATTAGTGCGGTAAGGGCTGCCATGGACTTTTATTTTTCTTGGCCGAGGTGTCGGGTGAGCCATTCGTCGCGGACGCTGTGTTAAAAGACCGCGAGAGTTTCAGCGTCCGAACAGTCAACGATTTGGTTCTTTTTAATTAAGAACCTTGTCCAGAGTTTTCGGGCTGACTCTTCGGGTTGGTGGACTATGTGACTGAGGTCATCAGCGTCCGGGGGCCGTACATAGGTACCTTGGAAGTTGTCTCTAAAGGCATCTTCCAAGTCTTCCCAGCTGCCGATAGAATTTTCTGGGAGGCTGTTTAACCAGTGCCGTGTTGGTCCCTTAAGTTTCAAGGGGAGATACTTGATGGCATGTAGGTCGTCACCATGAGCCATGTGTATGTGCAGAAGAAAATCTTCAATCTAGATTGTGGGGTCCGTCGTGCCGTCGTATGAGTCGATTTGTATGGGTTTAAACCCTTCTGGGAACTGGTGCTCCATTACCTCATCGGTAAAGCATAGAGGGTGTGTGGCGCCTCTGTATCGGGCAATGTCGCAACGCAGTTCGGATGAAGTCTGTATGCGATTTTTGTCCTGAGTGAGGTTGTGCTTGTCGTGCCAGGTCTGACGACCGTCCTCACGCGGTGGGCACGTCCCCTTGATCCATAGATTGATCTGGTTTGACCGGCTCTATTGTCCAGGTCCTGTCGTAGGTCGTATGTATATTCTGGAGCCGCTGTTCCCCTGCTTTTATGGCGAGGTGGTGCGGGCTGGTGCTCGGCTTGAGTTTCTGCTCTATCCTGGCCACGTGATGGTCGGTTAGGTCTATAGCAGTGTCACGCATTGGTGGTATGGGCTCTAGGGACTCATCATCGAATTGGGATAGCAGCTTGCGCTTCGAGTAGCTCCTTGTTGGGCGTTCGAGGCCGTATTCCTCGGCTGCCAGGACGTTAGTTCATCTGTCATTGAGTAAGTCCTGATCAACTTGGAGCTGCTGCTGCTTCTTTTTCAGGGTTCTTGCGGTGGTGATTAGCCGGTGCTTAAAGCGCTCTTGTTCGAGGGGTTCCTTCGACATGATGAAATCTTTGTCACCGAGGCTCACATCTTCTTCGGAGGTCGGTAAGTAGTTACTATCCTCCGAGCCCTCGTTCTCGACAAGATCGTCGGGGTTTACCTTCCCATCCTCCCAATCATCCTGTTCAGATGTTGGCTCTACATGGGCTTCAGGGTCTTCGGAATTCTCCGGAGTATTATTGTCTTCGGTGCCGGTATTGCCGTCTATCGCGATTTTGAGCGGCGCCGCTGACGTCAACGCTCTAGAGGGGCTTCGGTAGGATTGTCCTCAACCGGATTCTCCTTGCCGTCGTCACCATCCTCTTTGGGTGTGTCCACCATGTACACGTCGTATGTGGAGGTGGCCATCCATTGTCCGGTAAATGGAGGGATTTGGCCTTGTTCGTCTCCAGCATCATTGTCCATACCGTCGATGTCTTCGGAGGCGTAGTCCAGCATGTCGGTTAGATCTTCGACAATGGCCATGAAGTGGGTGGTGGGTGGGACGTAAAATTCCCCGCTCTCAGCCCCTAGTCTGTGATGTGCATAATTCGAAAGCGATCCATCTGTAATGGCGAGCGATCGCATTAAGTCCAGAGCCTCGTTTAAAGGAGAGGGTCAGACGGAGACACGGGAGTCTGTGGAGCTGTCCGGAGTTGGAGCCTCCTGCCAGCACCCGCTTGACATGGACCTTGAGAGTTCGGAACTAGAGTCCGGTAGAGTGTCCGACGCTTCTCCGGCAGCCAGTTCCATAAATGCAGAGAGTTCGGCGGGCTCTAGACTCCCGTCTTCGGACCCGTCGGCCTGCTCTAGATCTAGGGCCAGAGCGGTAATCGGGGCCAACCCTTCAAAGATTAAATATCCTCGGATACCAGGGACATAGTTTAGGTTCCTGAAACTAATCCGATGACCAAGGGCGTAGCTATCGATCTGCTCGAGGTGGCCAATCAAATTGGCACACAACATGAAGCTGCCGAATACGAAAATTTGGCCGGGGGGGATCTCCCCTGAAACAACATCATTGTGGATGATCGAACGGGCCATCGAATCCTTTGTCGACAGCACAAAGGAACTCTCAATGAAAGCATCAATGTCGGTGTCAAAACTGGCAGATCTCAGGTAGGGGGTCCCGAACTATGCATCTAAGGATCGAAGGTAACAGGAGGCAGGGGACACGATGTTTACCTAGGTTCGGGCCCTCTTGATGGAGGTAAAAGCCTACGTCCTGCTTGATTGACTTTGATGAGTATAGGGGTTACAAGAGTTGATCTACCACGAGATCGTAATGGCTAAACCCTAGATGTCTAGCCTGTATGATTATGACCGCCTCTACGGAATAAACCCTCCAGTTTACATAGATACCGGAGAGCTAGGGTTTGTACAGAGTCGGTTTACAGAGAAAGAAATCTTCATATCCGAACGCCAAGCTTGCCTTCCATGCCAAGGAGAGTCCCATCCGGACTCGAGGGAAGCCCTCTATCTTGTATCTTCACGGCCCACTAGTCTGGCCCATGTCACATAGCCCGGACGCCCAAGGACCCCATAATCTAGGACTCCCTCAACCGGAACCCCCTTCGAGAAGTTATTGGGCCTTATGGGCCTAGTAGTGGAAGAGAGGAGGCATGCCAAGAGGTGGCGCGCGCCCCCTAGCCCAAACCGAATTGGAGTAGGGCTAGGGGGCGCCCCCCTTTCCTTCTCTTCTTCCTCTCCTTCATTCTTCTCCTACTTGGACTAGGAAAGGGGGAAACCAACTCCTACAAGGAGTAGGAATCCCCCCTTGGGCGCGCCCCTTGAGACCGGCCCTCCTCCTCCTCCCCTCCTTTATATACGGGGGAGGGGAACCCCATAGACACACAAGTTGATCTTTAGCCCAATGTGGTGCCCCCCTCCACAGTTTTCCACCTCGGTCATATTGTCGTAGTGCCTAGGCGAAGCCCTGTGTTGGTAACTTCATCATCACCATCACCATGCCGTCGTGCTGACGTAACTCACCCAGATTGCGGAGGTGCCGTGCGTTCGGTACTTGATCGGTTGGACCGCGAAGACGTTCGACTACATCAACCGTGTTACTAAATGCTTCTGCTTTCGGTCTATGAGGGTACATGGACGCACTCTCCCCTCTCGTTGCTATGCATCTCCTAGATAGATCTTGCGTGATTGTAGGAATTTTTTTGAAATACTGTGTTCCCCAACAGTGGTATCAGAGCCAGGTCTATGCGTAGATGTTATATGCATGAGTAGAACACAAAGAGTTGTGGGCGATAATAGTCATACTGCTTACCAGCATGTCATACTTTGATTCGGCGGTATTGTTGGATGAAGCGGTCCAGGCCGACATTACATGACCGCGTTCATGAGATTGGTTCTACCGACGTGCTTCGCACACAGGTGGCTAGTGGGTGTCTGTTTCTCCAACTTTAGTTGAATCGAGTGTGACTACACCCTGTCCTTGTTAAAGGCTAAAACAACACACTTGACAAAAAATCATTGTGGTTTTTGATGCGTAGGTAAGAACGGTTCACATACATGCAAGCCAGTTTTGCACACACAGAATACTCAAGTTAAACTTGACGAGCCTAGCATATGCAGATATGGCCTCGGAACACTAAGACGAAAGGTCATGCGTGAATCATATAGTAGATATGATCAACATAGTGATGTTCACCATTGAAAACTACTCCATCTCACGTGATGATCAGACATGGTTTAGTTGATATGGATCACGTGATCACTTAGATGATTAGAGAGATGTCTATCTAAGTGGGAGTTCTTAAGTAATATGATTAATTGAACTTTAATTTATCATGAACTTAGTACCTAATAGTATTTTGCATGTCTATGTTGTTGTGGATTAATGGCCCGTGCTACTGTTCCGTTGAATTTTAATGCGTTCCTAGAGAAATCTAAGTTGAAAGATGATGGTAAAAACTACACGGAATGGGTCCGTAACTTGAGGATTATCCTCATTGCTACACAGAAGAATTACGTCTTGGAAGCACCGCTAGGTGTGCCACCCGCGCCAGCAACTACACACATTGTGAATGCCTGGCAGACACGTGTTGATGACTACTCAATAGTTTAGTGTGCCATGCTTTATGGCTTAGAACTGGGACTTCAACGACATTTTGAACGTCATGGAGCATATGAGAAGTTCCAGGAGTTGAAGTTAATATTTCAAGCAAATGCCCGGATTGAGAGATATGAAGTCTACAATAAGTTCTATAGCTGCAAGATGGAGGAGAATAGTTCTGTCAGTGAACATATACTCATAATGTCTGGGTAACATAACCACTTGACTCAATTGGGAGTTAATCTTCCTCATGATAGTGTCATTGACAAAGTTCTTTAATCACTGCCATCAAGCTACAAAAGCTTCGTGATGAACTATAATATGCAAGGGATGGATAAGACAATTCCCGAGCTCTTTGTGATGCTAAAAGCTGCAGAGGTAGAAATCAAGAAGGAACATAAAGTGTTGATGGTCAACAAGACCACTACTTTCAAGAAAAAGGGCAAAGGGAAGAAGGGGAACTTCAAGAAGAACGGCAAACAAGTTGCTTCTCAAGTGAAGGAACCCAAGTCTGGACCTAAGCCTGAGACTGAGTGCTTCTACCGCAAAGGGACTGGTCACTGGAAGCGGAACTGCCCCAAGTATTTGGAAGATAAGAAGGATGGCAAAGTGAAAGGTATATTTGATATATATGTTATTGATGAGTACCTTACTAATGCTCGCAGTAGCGCCTGGGTATTTGATACTGGTTCTGTTGCTAGTATTTGCAACTCGAAACAGGGGCTACGGATTAAGCAAAGATTGGCTAAGGACGAGGTGACCATGCGTGTGGGAAATGGTTCCAAAGTCGATGTGATCACCATCGGCACGGTACCTCTACATCTACCTTCGGGATTAGTATTAGACCTGAATAATTGTTATTTGGTGCCAGCATTAAGCATGAACATTATATCTAGATCTTGTTTGATGAGAGGCGGTTATTCATTTAAATCAGAGAATAATGGTTGTTCTATTTATATGAGTAATATCTTTTATGGTCATGCACCCTTGATGAGTGGTATCTTTTTATTGAATCTCGATAGTAGTGATACACATATTCATAGTATTGAAGCTAAAATATCTAAATTTAATAAATATTTGTGGCACTGCCGTTTAGGTCATATTAATGTAAAGCGCATGAAGAAACTCCATGCTGATGGGCTTTTGGAATCACTTGATGCTTGCGAACCTTGCTTCATGGGCAAGATGACTAAGAATCCATTCTACGGAACAATGGAGCGAGCAACAGACTTATTGGAAATAATATAAACTGATGTATGTGGTCCGATGAGTGTTGATGCTCGCGGAAGGTATCATATTTTCTGACCATCACACATGATTTGAGCAGATATGGGTATATCTACTTGATGAAACATAAGTCTGAAACATTTGAAAAGTTCAAGGAATTTTAGTGTGAAGTGGAAAATCATCGTAACAAGAAAATTAAGTTTCTACGATCTGATCGTGGAGGTGAATATTTGAGTTATGAGTTTGGTCTCCATTTGAAACAATGTGAAATAGTTTCGCAACTCACACCACCTGGAGCACCACATCATAATGGTGTGTTCGAACGTCGTAACCGCACTTTATTAGATATGGTGCGATCTATGATGTCTCTTACTAATTTACTGCTATTGTTTTGGGTTATGCTTTAGAGACGGCTGCATTCAAGTTAAATAGGGCACCATCGAAATCCGTTGAGACGACACCATATGAACTGTGGTTTGGCAAGAAACCCAAGTTGTCGTTTCTGAAAGTTTGGGGCTGCGATGCTTATGTGAAAAAACTTCAACCTGATAAGCTCGAACCCAAATAGGAGAAATGTGTCTTCATAGGATACCCAAAGGAAACTGTTGGGTACACCTTCTATCACAGATCCGAAGGCAAGATATTCGTTGCTAAGAATGGATCCTTTCTAGAGAAGGAGTTTCTCTCGAAAGAAGTGAGTGGGAGGAAAGTAGAACTTGATGAGGTAACTGTACCTTCTCCCTTATTGGATAGTAGTTCGTCACAGGAATCAGTTCTAGTGATTCCTACACCAATTAGTGAGGAAGCTAATGATGATGATCATGAAACTTCTGATCAAGTTACTACCAAACCTCGTAGGTCAACCAGAGCAAGATCCGCACGAGAGTGGTACGGTAATCCTGTTTTGGAGGTCATGTTACTTGACCATGACGAACCTACGAACTATGAGGAAGTGATCATGAGCCCAGATTCCACAAAATGGCTTGAGGCCATGAAATCTGAGATGGGATCCATGTATGAGAACAAAGTGTGGACTTTGGTTGACTTGCCCGATGATTGGCAAGCCATAGAGAATAAATGGATCTTCAAGAAGAAGACTGATGCTGACGGTAATGTTACTGTCTACAAAACTCGACTTGTTGCGACAGGTTTTTGACAAGTTCAAGGAGTTGACTATGATGAGACCTTCTCACCCGTAAAGATGCTTAAGTCCATCTGAATCATGTTAGCAATTGCTGCATTTTATGATTATGAAATTTGGCAAATGGATGTCAAAACTGCATTCCTTCATGGATATCCTAAAGAAGAGTTGTATATGATGCAACCGGAAGGTTTTGTCGATCCAAAAGGTGCAAGCTCGAGCGATCCATTTATGGACTGGTGCAAGCATCTCGGAGTTGGAATATACTCTTTGATGATGTGATCAACGCATATGGTTTTATACAGACTTTTGGAGAAGCCTGTATTTACAAGAAAGTGAGTGGAAGCTCTGTAGCATTTCTGATATTATATGTGGATGACATATTGTTGATCGGAAATGATACTGAATTTCTGAATAGCATAAAAGGATACCTGAATAAGAATTTTTCAATGAAAGACCTCGGTGAAGCTGCTTATATATTGGCATCAAGATCTATAGAGATAGATCAAGACGCTTAATTGGACTTTCACAAAGCACATACCTTGATAAAGTTTTGAAGAAGTTCAAAATGGATCAAGCAAAGAAAGGGCTCGTGCCTGTGTTACAAGGTGTGATGCTGAGTCAGACTCAATGCCCGACCACTGCAGAAGATTGAGAGAAACTGAAAGTCATTCCCTATGCTTCAGCCATAGGTTCTATCATGTATGCCATGCTGTGTACCAGACCTGATGTGCCTTGCTATTAGTGATGTGCATTACCAAGAGGGCCTAGAGGTACCAAAGTAATCCAGGAGTGGATCACTGGACACCGGTCAAAACATCCTGAAATACCTGAAAAGGACTAAGGATATGTTTCTTGTTTATGGAGGTGACAAAGAGCTCGTCGTAAATGGTTACGTTGATGCAAGCTTTGACACCGATCCAAGCAGAGCGTCATGGCGGGATCTACCTGTGAAGCGGAATACATAGCTGCTTCGGAAGCAGCAAATGAAGGAGTCTGGATGAAGGAGTTCATATCCGATCTAGGTGTAATACCTAGTGCATCGGGTCCAATAAAAATCTTTTGCGACAATACTGGTGCAATTGCCTTGGCAAAGGAATCCTGATTTCACAAGAGAACCAAGCACATCAAGAGACGCTTCAATGTTGCAGACCCGTTGACTAAGCCCCTCTCACGAGCAAAACATGATCAACACCAAGACTCCATGGGTGTTAGAATCATTACTGTGTAATCTAGATTATTGACTCTAGTGCAAGTGGGAGACTGAAGGAAATATGCCCTAGAGGCAATAATAAAGTTGTTATTTATATTTCCTTATATCATGATAAATGCTTATTATTAATGCTAGAATTGTATTAACCAGAAACTTAGTACATGTGTGAATACATAGACAAACAGACTGTCCCTAGTATGCCTCTACTTGACTAGCTCGTTAATCAAAGATGGTTAAGTTTCCTAGCCATGGACATGTGTTGTCATTTGATGAACGGGATCAAATCATTAGAGAATGATGTGATGGACTAGACCCATCCATTAGCTTAGCACTATCATCGTTTAGTTTATTGCTATTGCTTTGTCCATGACTTATACATGTTCCTATGACTATGAGAATATGCAACTCCCGAATACCGAAGGAACACCTTGTGTGCTACAAATGTCATTATGTAACTGGGTGATTATAAAGATGCTCTACATGTGTCTGTGATGGTGTTTGTTGAGTTGGCATAGATCGAGATTAGGATTTGTCACTCCGTGTATCGGAGAGGTATCTCTGGGCCCTCTCGGTAATGCACATCACTATGAGTCTTGCAAGCAATGTGACTAATGAGTTAGTTGCGGGATGATGCATTACGGAATGAGTAAAGAGACTTGCAGGTGACGAGATTGAACTAGGTATGATGATACTGACGATCGAATCTCGGGCAAGTAACATACCGATGACAAAGGGAACACCGTATGTTGTTATGCGGTTTGTCTGATAAAGATCTTCGTAGAATATGTAGGAACCAATATGAGCATCCAGGTTCCGCTATTGGCTATTGACCGGAGATGTGTCTCGGTCATGTCTACATAGTTCTCGAACCCGCAGGGTCCGCACGCTTAACGTTCGATGACGATATGTATTATGAGTTATGTGAACCGAAGGTTGTTCGGAGTCCCGGATCAGATCATGGACATGACGAGGAGTCTCAAAATGGTCAAGACATAAAGATTCATATATTGGAAGGTTACATTCGGAAACCGGAATGGTTCAGGGTGTTTCGGATAAGTTTCGGAGTACCAGGGGTTACCGGAACCCCCTCCAGGAAGTTATTGGGCCTTATGGGCCTAGTAGTGAAAGAGAGGAGGCAGGCCAAGAGGTGGCGTGCGCCCTCCTAGCCCAAACCGAATTGGACTAGAGCTAGGGGGGCCGGCCCCCCTTTCCTTCTCTTCTTCCGCTCCTTCCTTCTTCTCCTACTAGGACTAGGAATGGGGGAAACCTACTCCTACTAGGAGTAGGACTCCCCCCCTTGGGCACGCCCCTTGAGGCCGGCCCTCCTCCTCCTCCCCTCCTTTATATACAGGGAGGGGGCACCCCATAGACACACAAGTTGATCTTTAGCCATATGTGGTGCCCCCCTCCACAGTTTTCCACCTCAGTCATATTGTCGTAGTGCTTAGGCGAAGCCCTGTGTCGGTAACTTCATCATCACCGTCACCACGCCGTCGTACTGACGGAACTCACCCTCGGCCTCAGCTGGATCAAGAGTACGAGGGACATCACAGAGCTGAACGTGTGCAGATCGCGGAGGTGCTGTGCGTTCGGTACTTGATCAGTCGGATCGCGAAGTTGTTCGACTACATCAACCGCGTTACTAAATGCTTCCGCTTTCGGTCTAAGAGGGTACGTAGACGCACTCTCCCCTATTGTTGCTATGCATCACCTAGATAGATCTTGTGTGATCGTAGGATTTTTTTTGAAATACTGCGTTCCCCAACATATAGATCTATGAAAGGATTCCCCTAATTAAAATATAGATTATAAGCCGCTATGCATGAAAATAATAAGTAGACCTAGGCCAGGCCATCGAGCCAAGTCTAAATTGTTTCAGTTCGAACATATTAAAAGTTAACTAAAACAACTTAGATTTCCAGATAATGTATAGATCCTTGCAAGGTTTCCCCTAATTAAATGAAGATTATAAGCCGTTATTCACGAAAAGAATAAGAAGACCTTGAGGTCGGGGTGCAGATAATCGATTTGTCCATCACTCACGGCATTGCTTCCTAATTCGTCCTGGGAGGTGTTTTGAAATCTCCGCCCATTTACACTTTCCATGCTCAGCCACCAATCTCTTGAGAAGACTGCAAAGAAGACAATGCATTGATTAAGGAAATTAAAAAGAACTACATACATACCATGAGATCAAGCTCCTATTAGAACAAATAAGATTCAGCTATTTCACATAATCGTCCTCTTGGTACAACCTCCCTCCTTTGGATGGTGCCACTGCTCTATTGTTCTTGGTGGAAGGCTTCTGTTGCCAGAACTCAGGGATTTCCACTTGGATGGCAGCAACACCATAACCAGTGACCAGGAGGGGTCCCAGCTAGCTATCGGTACACCCCACTAGAGCGAGACCAAGTCTCGTTGATGAATTTTTTATAGCTGTCAGGGAGGCTTTGCTTGACACAAATTTCCAACTCTTAGTGTGTTGTATGCACATAAAAGGCTCTTGCTAGTGGGATCCCTATGGAAATGGAACTTACTACTGATCCTTGCTTCCTATAAATTGGTCGAAAGCCCTACGATTAGAAGCAATCTGGCCATCCAATCTGGCATGAAAGCCATGTGGTTGGTAGGTTGGTTTTCTTTTTGATCGCCTTCTTTTCAGTAACTACTTGCGTTTATCACGCCAGCCATACGGAATATGTTTTGTTTCCTAAACTAGCTTCCACAAATGACGTGACGTAGTGGCAGAGCTTAGTGGAGGCCAACCTGAGCGATCACCCCCAAGCCCACGAGATTTGTTCAGATTATCCTAAAAAAAGTGGCCCGTCGAATCACTGAAATCAAGCCCATGCATGGTGTTGGTTTCCCTAGCCAATTGCCCCCCCCAAATATGTTGCGCAAACTCCGCCACTAGCATGATGCATAATTTCTTGCGGAAATAAATTTGATAATTTGTAATTAAGGATCATAACTAAATCCATCAATTAAATATGATCTGTTAAAACATATGTCTTCATATATACCACATAAACATGTTTTTAAGCTGACCACATAATCATCCCTATTAATGCATGGAAAAGTAACCTTTTTAATGTGCCCAAAAATTGTTTGCATGATAATGAACACCTTTTTCTATTCTATGGCCACAATAGAAGTGTGTTAAGAAGCATCATTTTCCACTAGTTTTTATTTTACGAATGTGTATCTTACATATTTTGTCCAATGTTAGTATAGTCAAAATGGTGCAGCCCAGGTGTGTGTGGTTAGTTGAATTGGGACTTGAGTACACCAACATATGTGGTCAGTTGAATTTACAGTCGATGCACCCTACCGTGGAACCCAATAGTGGTATCAGAGCCTCTGCTATAGGATTTGGATTCAGATCATATGCATATTAGATATGTGGAGGCGATAGATGAGATCTGTTGTCGTTGATAAGATTGGCTGTGTGCACGGTTGATGAGATCAACTACACATGGGGATCGATGTGGTTATGTTTTCTGATGATCACAACCGATGAGGTCGTGACACAACCTACCCCTACCGGTCGGTATCCGCCATCGGGGTTAACAGTGAAATGATATGTGATTTCCGAAAACGTCGGGCGCTGCCCGCACCCATGAGGGGCACTGCTCCTTCGAACCCCGCCTGCTAACCGGCTAGCGGGACCGCCGTGTGCGTAGCGCCTTGTATTTCATACACGATCACTCAAAACTGGTAGAATGCGATTCTATGCATAACTTTATTTTGCAAGGTTTGATGTGAATAGTATGGCTCATGTGTATGTGATGCATGGTGTAAATTATACATGGCCTGCGTGTCATTTTGGTCAGCCGGCAGGAGCCAAAGTGCTGTCATTTTATTGTATAACGACCTGCATGTCGACTTATGACTCTATGTAAAATTCATTACTAGTTGTAGTATTTGGATAACAAAGATCAAGTTGGCGGCTTGGCGGCCCGGCGTGACAAACAAGATGGAGTTTCTAGATGGTTATCGGAGTTGGAGCCGACCTGGAAGGACATCCATGAAGGAGCCATACTATTTCAAAATATATGTTTTACTTGTGATTGTTATGCTTATTTGTTTCTATGCATGTTAGAATGGTAGAAAGATCCCTCATGAATATCAAGTAAATTGCCATTCCCGATGTTTCACCTTCGCACGTCAAGTTCGTCTAGTAGTGGGCTCATAAAATTGGGGTGCAACTAGATGTCCTTGAACTGAAGGGTTCGTGTCGGACACGGACATGCAGTGCATTAGGTTAACTTGACAAGGCTATCAAAACGGTTTTTGGCCTTGTGGAAAAAGAGGTCGGGAGCCGGGGTATGAGATACCTACCCGACCAACAGGAGTCGTATAGAGATACGATTAGTAAGGAGTTGCTTACCGGATAGGCATGTTGTCTAGCAGTGATGCTAAAGCTCACTAGTCACATATGCTAGTCAGATCCTGAATCACTGAGAGCTTGCGGAGGGATGCTGACTTCAGTGGGAGTATTTCTTTTTAAGGCTAGAATTACTCTACATAAACACATTGCTTAGTGATTGCATATTTTTCTGTTGTAGATCAATGGCACCACCTGCTCAACCCAAATTTGCATTGAAATCAATTCTGGAAAAGGATAAACTGAATGAAACAAACTTTACCACCTGGTATAGAAATTTGAGAATTGTTCTCAAGCATGATAAAAAGTAACATGTTCTAGAGGATCTGCTTCCAGAGGAACCTGCCGATAATGCTAGTACCACAACCAAGAATGCCTACCAGAAACTCGTTGATGAATCAAACGAGATCAGCTGCCTCATGTTGGCTCGTATGGAGCCCGATTTGTAGCAGCATTTTGAAGACGTTGGGGCTTTTGATATGATCGAGAGTCTCAAGAGCATGTTTCAGGTGCAGGCTAGGACCGAAAGGTTCAACGTCTGGCGGTCCTTGATGGATTGTAAGCTGAAGGAAGGTGATCCACTAAGCCTGCATGTGATCAAGATGATCGGATATGTGCAAGCTTTGGATTAGTTGGGCTTCCTGCTCTTGGATGAGCTGGCTATTGACGCAGTTCTGGGTTCTCTTCCTCCCAGCTATGGGACGTTCATCTCGAACTATCATATGCATGGCATGGATAAGAAGCTCACTGAATTGCATGGGATGCTCAAAGTGGTAGAGTAGGATATTAAGAAAGGCACGCATCAAGTGTTGATGGTGCAGAAATCGGCTAAGTTCAAGAAGAGTTGGTCCAAGAAAAAGGCTAAGGCAAAGGGCACGGAGACGGTAACCTTCGCCGCTGCACCGAAGTATGGACCGGACTCAAAGACCATTTTCTATCATTGCAAGGAAACTGGTCACTAGAAGAGGAACTGTAGCATGTGGCTTGCAGAGCATGGCAAGAAGGCTGGGAATGCTGCTTCAGGCAAAGGTACACTTGTTGCATATGTTATAGACATTTACCTTGCTGACATACCTAGCAGATCTTGGGTATTTGATACCGGATCGGTTGTTCACATTTGCAACTCCATGCAGGGGCTGGTAAGAACTAGGCATGTGGCACAAGGGGAGATTGACATCAGGGTCGGCAACAAAGCAAGAGTTGCTGCGTTGGAGGTCGGCACGATGCAGCTCCAACTTCCTTCTGGATTTATTTTGGAATTGAATAATTGTTATTACATTCCTGCACTTAGTTGGAACATTATTTCTGCCTCATGCTTGATGAGTCAGGGTTATGAATTCAATTTAAAGGACAATGGTTGTTCGATTTATTTGAATGGTATGTTCCACGGCTATGCAACCATTGTTGATGGGTTATTTATATTGAATCTAGAACAGGAACCGGTCTATAACGTGAATGTCAAGAGACATAAGCCTAATGAGATAAATCCGGCATTCTTCTGGCATTGCCGGCTTGGACATATTAGTCTGAAACGCATGAAGAAGCTCCATGATGATGGACTCCTAACTTCGTCCGACTTTGGGTCGTTAGAGACATGTGAATCATGCTTGCTTGGCAAGATGACTAAGTCTCCTCTTGCAAAGAGTTGCGGGAGGGCGTCCGAGCTATTGGAACTTATACATAGTGATGTGTGTGGTCCAATGAGCACAACTGCCAGAGGTGGCTATCAGTACTTGAAAGTGCAACTATCCCTGGGTGGTTTTGGTAATTCCTAACAACAAATAGCTCATTGAGCTAACATTATTCCAAGATTAATATTTCAGGAAAAGCTCAATAAATGGCATGGCATGGATGAGGAAAGTGGATCCCTCAAAATTCTAAGGACAAAAAGTTTGGCTCAAGCTTGAAGCTCAAGACTCTACATTTTTATATTTTAGTGATCCAAGATCACATTGAGTCTATAGGAAAAGCCAATACTATCAAGGAGGGATGAGGTGTTGCTTAATGGCTTGCTTGCTCAAAGTGCTTAGTGATATGCTCCAAAATCCTCAACTACTTTCCCACATCCACATATGACCTAAACCAAAAGTCAAACTCGGCCCACCGATTCTTTCTATCCGGCGCCAACCGAGTTTCAAATGTCATAGCCACTGCCACAAACCCTAGGCAAATCGGTCTCACCGATAGGGATCTCGGTCTCACCGAGATGGGATTGTAATCTCTCTGTTTCCCTTCGTAACGTTTCGGTCTTACCGAGATGAGCGATCGGTCCCACCGAGATTGCAATGTAAACTCTCTGTTTCCCTTTTGTAACATTTCGGTCTCACCGAGATGAGCGAATCGGTCCCACCGAGTTTACCTGACCAACTCTCTGGTTAGCTTATTACCAAAATCGGCTCCAGTTTGTGTAATCGGTCTCACACCGAGATTACGTTATGCCCTAACCCTAACCATATCGGTCCTACCGAGTTGCATCTCAGTCCCACCGAAAATCCTAACAGTCACTAGGTTTGCGAAATCGGTCCGACCGAGTTTAACCATTCGGTCCCACCGAGTTTGGCAAATTGTGTGTAACGGTTAGATTCGGTCTGGAGGCTATATATACCCCTCCACCCACTCTTCATTCATGGAGAGAGCCATCAGAACATACCTACACTTCCAATACACATTTTCTGAGAGAGAACCACCTACACTTGTGTTGAGGTCAAGATATTCCATTCCAACCATATGAATCTTGATCTCTAGCCTTCCCCAAGTTGCTTTCCACTCAAATCTTCTTTCCACCAAATCCAAATCCTGTGAGAGAGAGTTGAGTGTTGGGGAGACTATCATTTGAAGCACAAGAGCAAGGAGTTCATCATCAACACACCATTTGTTACTTCTTGGAGAGTGGTGTCTCCTAGATTGGCTAGGTGTCACTTGGGATCCTCCGACAAGATTGTGGAGTTGAACCAAGGAGTTTGTAAGGGCAAGGAGATCGCCTACTTCATGAAGATCTACCGCTAGTGAGGCAAGTCCTTCGTGGGCGACGGCCATGATGGAATAGACAAGGTTGCTTCTTCGTGGACCCTTCATGGGTGGAGCCCTCCGTGGACTCGCGCAACCGTTACCCTCCGTGGGTTGAAGTATGCATCAACGTGGATGTATGATAGCACCACCTATCGGAACCACGACAAAAACATCCGTGTCTCCAATTGCGTTTGAATCCTCCAAACCCTTCCCTTTACATTCTTGCAAGTTACATGCTTTACTTTCCGCTTCTCATATACTCTTTTGCATGCTTGCTTGAATTGTGTGGAGATTGCTTGACTTGTGCTAAGATAGCTAAAATCTGCCAAGAACTAAAATTGGGAAAAGGCTAGATTTTTATTTGGTCAAGTAATCTAATCACCTCCCCTCTAGACATACTTTCGATCCTACAAGTGGTATCAGAGCTTTGGTCTCCATTTGCTTTGATTTCCATAGCTTTTGGCGGTCATAGCCTTGGTTTCACAACCTAGGAGAGTATGGCGTCTAGCGAGGGAAATTATCACCATAGAGGTCCTTAATTTAATGGTACTAATTTTGCTAGTTGGAAGCATAAGATGAAAATGCATATTCTTGGACATAACCCCGCCGTTTGGGCTATTGTGTGTATTGGCTTGCAAGGTGAATTCTTTGACGGGAAAGAACCGAACCGTGAAGCCACCGCGGAAGAGTTGAAAATGCTGCAATACAACGCTCAAGCTTGTGATATCCTCTTCAACAGATTGTGCCCCGAAGAATTCAACAAAATCAGCCGTCTTGAGAATGCAAAGGAAATTTGGGATACTTTGATTGATATGCACGAAGGTACCGACTTCGTCAAGGAATCCAAATTGGATGTGCTTCAAAGTCAACTTGACAAGTTCAAAATGAAGGATGGTGAAGGTGTTGCTGAAATGTACTCTAGGCTTGCTCTTATCACAAATGAGATTGCCGGCTTAGGGAGTGAAGAGATGACCGATAGATTCATCATCAAGAAGATCCTAAGAGCCTTGGATGGAAAATATGATACCATGTGCACATTGATCCAAATGATGCCCAATTACAAAGATCTCAAGCCAACGGAAGTCATCGGAAGAATTGTTGCTCATGAGATGTCACTCAAGGATAAAGAGGAACTTCACAACAAATCAAGTGGTGCTTACAAAGCCTCATGTGAAGCCCCCACATCATCGAGTGAGAAACAAACCTTCAATGAAGAATTGAGCTTAATGGTGAAGAACTTCAACAAGTTCTACAAGAGTAGAAGCAAAGAGAGAAGCTACAAGTCAAGGTCCTACAATGACAAAAGATCTTCTAGTCGAGAGCGAAACTGCTACAATTGTGGAAGGCCCGGACACTATTCCAATGAGTGTACGACCCCCTACAAGAGAAGAGAAGATTCTCCCAAGAGAAGAAGTAGAAGAGAAGAATCACCATCTAGAGAAAGAAGGAGTAGAGATGATCGTTATGAACGAAGACCCTCACGGAGAAGCAAGGATTCGGAAAGAAAGGAGAAGTCATCAAGGAGCTACACAAAGGAAGACATCAAGCTCATGTTGGTGAATGGGTATCCGGCTCCGACTCCGACAACCACTCCGAGAGAAGCTATCACTCCGACTCCGAATATACTCAAGATGAAGGTGTTGCCGGTCTAGCACTTGTGACAACCAACTCCTACGACATACTTGACTCACCAAATGAAGGAGTTGGAACATGCTTCATGGCTAAAGTCCCAAAGGTATCACACCCCGAGTATGTTGATTTCAATAGTGATGAAGATGACTTGTTAGGTGATGATGATTTACTTGTTGACAACACTAGTGATGAATACTGTGATGAAACGTCGATTAATCATGCTAATCAAGATAAAACGAATGACAATGATAAGGAGAAGATTGAGTCTCTAACTAAAGAACTAAACACTCTTAAGCTAGCTCATGAAACTATCTTAGGAGATCATCGAGAACTTTTAAGGACTCATGAGAAATTACGCTCTGAAAAGCTCAACCTTCAGCAAGAGCATGAGTTCTTAAAAGCAATCAATGATGATCTTCGCAAGAAAAGTTCTTCTTACATTGCCAAGCGTTTACTCTTATCCACTTACATGCCTCAAGTCAAGTCCAGTAACAAGAACAAGAAAGATTCTTCCTCTAGTAGTAACAATAATCATGCTAAATCCAATATTGTTGCTTCTAGTAGTTCTCTTGATTCCACTAATGATTCTCTTAGCCAAGTTACACTTGAGCAAGAAAATAGCTTATTGAAGGGAATTATAGAGAAAGGTGTTTACAAGAGCCTTGCCGGAAGTAAGCAATTTGAGGAAATTGTACGCAAGCAAGGAAGGCACCGGAAGAATCAAGGTGTTGGTTTTGAACGAAAGTTCAATGCCAATGGAGTTGAGTGGGAAGAAGATCAATACCCGAAGACGAAGTTTGTTCCTCAACAAGAGAAGTATGATCCTTCTTATTTCAAAGGGACACAAGCTCAATATGATCTTCCACCACAAGACCACAAGCAAAAAGGCAAGGACAAGCTTCAAGAGGAAATTGATGCATTTGAAGAAGCTCCTAAGGCCTTGGTCAAGTGGGATCCCAAGACTACTTCAAGTTCCACTTCATCAAGTACAACTACAACACTGAGGATTCTCATCAAGATGGTGTGGATCCCGAAGAAGAACTAGAGAGTTCTTGAGGGTGACTCCGCCAACATACTTCACTCTTATCATCTTGGCAAGAACAAGTGCAATAAACTTCCACATCTTGCACTAGTTCAAGGAGTCACAAACCCTCTTGTTGGTAAGACAAGGGACAAGGTAACCTGAAAGCTTTCATAGACATCATCTTGTGTGTGCATCACTCTATGTCTATGGATATCCTTGCTTGTTCCTTGTGGGACTAAACCGTGTAGGTATTGAAAGTGCAACTCACTCCAATGGATAGCTCCAAATGATCTACATCAACATTGAGCATCCACATCTTCAACATCTACATGAAGTCATCATCGACAAAACCCAAGGTTAGTTCATCCCTCTTAGGGGGGATCTCACATCTAGGGGGAGCTTTACTCTAAGAATTGAGCTAAAGCAACTCTAATGGTGTGAACACAACAATGCTTTATGTAAAAGTGGTAACCCCACTTGTGCTTAAACGATGAGTATGACCTATGATCAAATGTTCTCATTTGACTCCTAAGTCAATATACTCATATATAGATGACCTAGTCATCACAATTTGTTTGATAGATGCTAGAATTGGTTGTGCATGCTTTGCCACATATTTCAATTGCCATTTTATTGTGTGAGCATGTTGATTGCATATTTCACTCATTCGAGGACATCCACTTGTTGTTTTGATTGACTGTTTTTCTTTTCTTTTGCCAAGTGGATGGACAAGAATGCCTAAGAACCCTCTCTAGCTATCTATGCTTTTCTCGTCTCAAACTCTATTCATGCTACATCACAAAATTTGATCAAGTCAGATTCGAACCACTCTATGTGAGGAGCACTCGGAGTCCCCGATTCGTCATAGACTTAAACTTCCAAAACTTCTTTGTGCTTTTCGGTCTGACCGATTCCTCCATTTCGGTCATACCGAGATCACTAAGTCGATCTAGGTTTTCAATCTCGGTGCAACCGATTTGAACCTTTCGGTCACACCGAGTTTCAGTAACTGCTTGCAGTTATGAATCTTGGTGCCACCGAGTTGTTCCACTCGGTCACACCGACAGGGTCGGGCTATATATACTCACGGGCAAAATTTTGGAAATTTCTCCGAAACCCCTTCGCCCGCGCATAGCTCGCTCTGCCTCCCGGGTCTCCGGATCGTCCTCCTCGTCGCCAGCCGCCTCCTGTCGCTGGTCTCCGCTGCCGTCAACGGAATTCTTCCCCGCCGTTGCCGCCGTAGCGAGTTCATCGCCGAACTAGGGTATGGACTCGATCACAGTGCTATCCCTGTCCAATTCCTAGCACATTGTGTTCATTATGATTCTTACCACGATTGAAACGCTTCTATCCAGTCAAAACACTCCGTAGGTTAGAGTTGAATTGAAAATTTAGGGTTAGGTTTCCGCCGAAACCATCTCGGACCATCCGAGTTGTGGAACTCGGTACCACCGATTCAGCTCAGGCCATTGCACATGTAATTTTTGGTTTGACCGAGAATTGCAAATCGGTGTGACCGAGTTCAGGACTTTGTGGAACCCCAGCAGTCTCGGTGCCACCGAACTGTGACTCGGTCTGACCGAGTTCACTAGTTTAGGTTCCAACAGCTGCTTCGGTATCACCGAGTTTACAAATCGGTTGATCCGAAATGCTTTCTGTGGAAAACTAAAACCGAGTTTTTGACTCATTCTTTTGCAAAAACCTCTGCCTTTGTGATGCTCATCCACTCTATCTCATCTATATCTATTCACAGGGTCTGCTGTCAGTGTTTGCAATATGTCTGATCAGAGTGACAGCCAGAACAGGTCAGAGGAGTAGGTTCACTTGAGTGAGGACACTAGTCCCTCTAGCAGTTCAGATGATGGTAGCAGGAGCACTCCCAGCAACTTGCCCAAAGCTGCCACCAGAACAAGGAATAAGAAAACTTCAGAATCTGAGGATGAAGACTATGTGGCAGTTGAGGATGAGGCCACTTCCAGGAAGAAAGTGGTTAAGAAGGAATATAGCACTGCTGCTGCCACCAAGCTAGGCATGAAGCAAAAGGTTCCTGCAAACAGAATTCCAATGTCTAAGGCCAGAGCATCTACTCAAGTCCCTTTGGGATCTGAACCCAAAGAGGCTGCTGCAGAAGGGAAGAAGAGGAAGGAGAGGATCAAAAAGACCACTGCTAGAGTGCTTGGGAGATCCTCAATCATGAGAGATTCTGAAGAGGAAGAGGAAGAAGAGGTTGCTGCACCAGCACCTAAGGCCCAGAAGCTTATGGGTGATGCTATCAGGACAGGGGCTGCTTCATCAAAGCCCAAAGAAGCACCCAAAGCAGCCTCCAAGCCCAAGAGTGCACCTAAGAGGAATGCCAGGAGTATACCAGCTGCTGAGAAGAACAAGGCCCCAGTGCCTGAAGTTGCTGCTGATGAAGATGATGAAGGACAAGTCCTGAGGAAGCTCAAACCCAAGATTCCAGACCACAATGATGCTCATCCTGTGGCTGAGAACATGAAGATCAGGAGAGACTTAGGACTGAGGAAATGGAGAGAGACAGACCCATATGCTACAAGAATAAGAACTGCTGTTGATTACAGGTTCCACACAAAGGAACAACAAGATTTCTATGAGACAGTGCTGCTGGACAAGAAGCCTATAGTGTGTGAAATGAGGTGGCTCAACTGGAAGTATATCAAGGAAAATGAGGAACGCTATCCTGGTGTGTTTGATAGCTTCAGTGCTTGTGGAGTTGCAGACTTTGTTGGGCAGAAGCTCACAAAGTGGAATGAGGAGCTCATTATGCAATTCTACTCCACAGCACATTTCTATCCAGATGGCAGAATAGTTTGGATGTCTGAAGGAACGAGATACCAATCAACTATTGAGGAATGGGCCAATCTGATCAATGCTCCTAAGGAAGAAGAAGATGACTTGGATGTCTATGCCAAGAAGAAGATGGATCACAACTCTATGGCAAACATGTACAAGGAGATTCCTGAAGATGATCTTGAGACTCACCAGTTTGGGTCAGTAAAACACTTGCTGTTAGGGCTGCCTACAATCAATTGGATCCTTAGGCGCACTCTCTTTCCCAAGTATGATGATCACAGAATGATCATAGGCCATGCAATTAACTTGCTACATATATTTGATGTGCCACAGAAGTTCAAGGTCATGAGCCTTATAGTTGAGACTATCAAGAGGAATGCAGCAGACCAGAAAAGAAGTTGTGGATATGCCCCACAAATCCAGGAGTTGATAAACTCAAAGATGGGCACAGGCACATACCTGTTGGATAAGGAACACTTGCCTATCTACCCAGACTTCGAGGACAATCAAGTCGTGATGAATGAGAATGAACCATCATCAGTACAAGCTCAAGAGAAGAAGGAGAAAGCAAACAAAGAGAAGGCTGCCAAGATGCCAACTCAAGAGGAGGCATCTGAGTACTTTTTGAAAAGCAAGCAGGACCAACTTGGTTATTTGATAGCATCAACTCAGAGGATTGAGAAGGGGTTAGCCACCCTAACTCAAAACCAGGAGAGCCTGGAAAGAATCATGGAACAAAAATTCTATGATTTAGATGTCAAAGTAACTGAGATTCAGTCTGTTGTGGAGCAACTTTAAGATGATATACAGGAGAGGAAGGTCAAGACAACCACTGATGCATTTGCCAGAGTGCCTAGAGCTCAGAGGTCAACTGCAGTACCAGTACCAGACACCAGAGCCACTTCATCTGCACCAGCTACAGCTTCAGTGCCACCAACTCCAGCACCTACCCCAGCAGCTCCATCTACTTCGACTGAAGCCTTCGTTCTTGGAGTTCTCCGGACACCACCACCTGAAGACCAAGCCTGAGAGACGTTTTAGTGCTATGCATTTTCTATGAACTTTTTGGTAACTTGTTGCCAAAGGGGGAGAAAAATGTATAGACCATAGGCTTCGAGAGAGAGAGAGTTTGCTTTTGTTCTCTCTTGTCTTCTTGGTTGAACTTTTGTTGCTTTTGATTGCTTGAGATACTATGCTATTATCTGTGAGACATTGATGATCATGTGGTTGATCATAAGCTACACTTATGCTTGTTAGATGATATTATCTTACTTATCCTTATATGATCATTCACTTTGCTTGGTGATGAGTGCATGTATTTAATTCTTATCATTTTGAGCGCTCCACCAAGATGTATGTGACATGTAAGAGTAACCCATGATCCTAACTCATTGTGCATTTGCAGTCCAAAGCAAATCTTAAGATATGCACAAATTTAGGGGGAGCTCTTGCTTTTCACATACTTCTCAAAGCGACAATATCTTTAACTCTTATTATCATTTATCAAAGTTTTGATCTATATGTTGTCATCAATTACCAAAAAGGGGGAGATTGAAAGTGCAACTATCCCTAGGTGGTTTTGGTAATTCCTAACAACATATAGCTCATTGAGCTAACATTATTCCAATATTAATATTTCAGGAAAAGCTAAATGAATGGCATGGCATAGATGAGGAAAGTGGATCCCCCAAAACTCTAAGGACAAAAAGTTTGGCTCAAGCTTGAAGCTCAAGACTCTACATTTTATATTTTAGTGATCCAAGATCACATTGAGTCTATAGGAAAAGCCAATACTATCAAGGAGGGATGAGGTGTTGCTTAATGGCTTGCTTGCTCAAAGTGCTTAGTGATATGCTCCAAAATCCTCAACTACTTTCCCACATCCACATATGACCTAAACCAAAAGTCAAACTCGGCCCCACCGATTCTTTCTATCCGACGCCACCGAGTTTCAAATGTCATAGCCACTGCCACAAACCCTAGGCAAATCGGTCTCCCTGGTAGGGATCTCGGTCTCACCGAGATGGGATTGTAATCTCTTTGTTTCCCTTCGTAACGTTTTGGTCTTACCGAGATGAGCGATCGGTCCCACCGAGATTGCAATGTAAACTCTCTGTTTCCCTTTTGTAATATTTCGGTCTCACCGAGATGAGCGAATCGCTCCCACCGAGTTTACCTGACCAACTCTCTGGTTAGCTTATTACCAAAATCGGTCCCATCAAGTTTGTGTAATCGGTCACACCGAGATTACGTTATGCCCTAACCCTAACCATATCGGTCCTACCGAGTTGCATCTCAGTCCCACCAAAAATCCTAACGGTCACTAGGTTTGCTGAATCGGTCCGACCGAGTTTAACCATTCGGTCCCATCAAGTTTGGCAAATTGTGTGTAACGGTTAGATTCTGTGTGGAGGCTATATATACCCCTTCACCCACTCTTCATTCGTGGAGAGAGCCATCAGAACATACCTACACTTCCAATACACATTTTCTGAGAGAGAACCACCTACACTTGTGTTGAGGTCAAGATATTCCACTCCAACCATATGAATCTTGATCTCTAGCCTTCCCCAAGTTGCTTTCCACTCAAATATTCTTTCCACCAAATCCAAATCCTATGAGAGAGAGAGTTGAGTGTTGGGGAGACTATCATTTGAAGCACAAGAGCAAGGAGTTCATCATCAACACACCATTTGTTACTTCTTGGAGAGTGGCGTCTCCTAGATTGGCTAGGTGTCACTTGGGAGCCTCCGACAAGATTGTGGAGTTGAACCAAGGAGTTTGTAAGGGCAAGGAGATCGCCTACTTCGTGAAGATCTACCGCTAGTGAGGCAAGTCCTTCGTGGGCGACGGCCATGATGGAATAGACAAGGTTGCTTCTTCGTGGACCCTTCGTGGGTGGAGCCCTCCATGGACTCGCGCAACCGTTACCCTCCGTGGGTTGAAGTATGCATCAACGTGGATGTATGATAGCACCACCTATCGGAACCACGACAAAAACATCCGTGTCTCCAATTGCGTTTGAATCCTCCAAACCCTTCCCTTTACATTCTTGCAAGTTGCATGCTTTACTTTCCGCTGCTCATATACTCTTTTGCATGCTTGCTTGAATTGTGTGGAGATTGCTTGACTTGTGCTAAGATAGCTAAAATCTGCCAAGAACTAAAATTGGGAAAAGGCTAGATTTTTATTTGGTCAAGTAGTCTAATCACCCCCCCTCTAGACATACTTTCGATCCTACAGTACTTCGTGACTTTTACCGACGACTTGAGTAGATATGGATATATCTATTTGATGAGGCACAAGTAGGAAACTTTTGAAAAGTTTTTCAAAACGAGGTTGAGAATCAGTTCGGCAAGACTATAAAACTTCTACGATCTGATCGTGGAGAGAGCCAGGAGTTTGATGATCATCTGAAAACAGAGGTATAGTACCTCAGCTCACACCTCCGGGTACGCCACAGAGAAATGGTGTATCAGAACGGAGGAATCGTACCTTATTGGACATGGTTCGATCTATGATGAGCAAGTCGGATTTACCCTTGTCATTCTGGGGATACGCTCTAGAAACTTCAGCTTTCACACTTAAAAGGGTACCATCAAAATCCGTAGACAAGACACCACATGAGATGTGGACCGGGAAGAGTCCCGGTTTGTCTTTTCTAAAGATTTGGGGTTGTGAAGCATTTGTCAAGAAACTTATGTGAGACAAGTTTACACCCAAGTCGGATAAATGCATATTCGTGGGATATCCGAGGGAAACCTTGGGATATAGCTTCTACAACCGGGAAGAGAACAAAGTGTTTGTTGCTCGGAATGGGGTTTTCCTTGAGAAAGAGTTTCTCAGTCGGGAGGCTAGTGGGAGGATGGTCCGACTCGAAGAAATTCGAGGACCACTCAGGGACGGCTCGGCTGGTGATGAGATCATACCGGAGTCAGTGAGGGAACCCGTAGTGGAAGCGGCACCGGAACCACGAAGGTCGGAAAGATTGCACAGAGTGCGTGATGTATTGTTGCTAGAAGGTGACGAGCCGGCCACGTATGCGGAAGCGATGGTGAGCCCAGATTCCGAGGCATGGCTGGCGGCCATGAGATCCAAGTTAAAGTCCATGGATGAGAATCAAGTCTGGGACTTGGTTGATCCGCCGCCTGGCGTAACAGCCATTGGTTGCAAGTGGGTCTTTAAGAAGAAAACCAATGTGGATGGAAATGTTCAGATCCACAAAGCTCAGCTTGTCGCTAAGGGTTATGGACAAGTTCAAGGAATTGACTACGCTGAGACTTACTCGCCAGTAGCGATGGTGAAGTCGGTGAGGATCGTACTAGCTATAGCTGCATATTTCGATTACGAGATATGGCAGATGGATGTCAAGACGGCTTTCCTTCACGAAAGTTTAACCGAGGACGTGTATATGATATAGCCCGAGGGTTTTGTCGATCCGACTAGCACTAGTAAAGTATGCAAGCTCAAGAGATCCATTTATGGGGTTGAGGCAAGCATCTCGGAGTTGGAACATTCGTTTTGATGAGGTCGTCACTGGTCTCGGTTTCATCAAAAGCGATGAGGACGCTTGTTTATACAAGTAGTTAGCTCGATTGTGTTTTTGATCTTGTATGTGGATGACATACTACTGATTGGAAATGATGTTTCGATGCTGAACTCGGTCAAGGAATCATTGAATGGAAAGTTTTCAATGAAGGACCTTGGTGAGGCAGTTTACATTTTAGGCATCAAGATCTATAGAGATAGAACGAGGAGGCTGCTCGGCCTGAGCCAAAGCACGTACATAGATAAAGTGTTGAAGCGGTTCAACATGAGTGAGGCCAAGAAAGGGTTCTTGCCTGTCTCACATGGTATAAGGCTAAGCGAGACTCAGAGTCCTTCGACATCTGATGAGCGAAGCAGGATGAGTCGGATTCCGTATGCCTCGGCAATTGGATCCATCATGTATGCCATGGTATGTACACGACCTGATGTTGCTTTTGCAATAAGCCTAACAAGTAGATACCAGGGCAACCCAGGTGAGAGTCACTGGGCAGCGGTAAAGACTATTTTGAAGTACCTGAAAAGGACTAAAGAGATGTTCCTAGTTTATGGAGGTGAGGAAGAGCTCGTCGTAAGGGGTTACGCTGATGCTAGTTTCCAAACCGACAGAGATGATTGTCGATCACAGTCCGGATTCGTGTATGTCATGAATGGAGGAGCAGTGAGCTAGATGAGTTCCAAGCAAGATACGGTGGCTGATTCTACCACAGAAGCCGAATACATTGCGGCTTGTGAAGCTGCAAAGGAAGGTGTTTGGATCCGAAACTTTCTGGATGATCTTGGTATTTTCCCAGCCTCGGTAAAACCGTTGGACCTTTATTGTGATAATTCTGGTGCCACCGCACAAGCCAAGGAGCCGAGGAATCACCGCAAGGTCAGACACATAGATCATAAATATCACCTGATACAAAAGATCGTAAAGAGTGGTGATGTAGAGTTATGCAAAATTCACATGGATGCAAATATTGCGGATCCGTTGACTAAGCCGCTTCCACAACCCAAGCATGAGGGGCACGTTAGAGCTATGGGCATTCAATGTCTATTTGATTGACTCTAGTGTAAGTGGGAGACTGTTGGAGATATGCTCTAGAGGCAATCATGTATGATGACATTTCCTATGTGTTTATGAATAAAGATAGTCCTTGGACATAATCAATGATGTGTATCAGCAAGTACGTGACTTGTTTGTGGGACTATGCATTGTATGATGACTATCCTAAAAATTCCCTTGTAGAAAGGGTTGTGTGGACGCGCAGCCAACTAGACTAGCATATGACACGGTCGATGGCTTGGTCTCACTAGCCATGGAGCATTGGATGCTAACCGGATAATATGGACTTGGAAGGATCTGGTCGGATTCGACATAGTCGGATCCGAGTCGAGATAAGGTCCGAGTCGGACAGACCCAACTATGAGACGCAACAATATGTCATCTGTGAGTCTCTAGTACAACATATGTTCTATGTCCTAAGACCTGAGCTGATGCATGTACTCGGGATGGTGACAAACTGGCTTTGGGCCGACCAAAAGCTACTCTGTAACTGGGTAGTTATAAAGGTAGGTTTCGGGTTTGTCCAGAACCATGCTGCGAGACGTGGTCGAGCAAGATGGGATTTGCCCCTCCGATCAGGAGAGATATACTCTGGGCCCCTCATGTGATCCGACCAGGATAACATGGCCATGCGACAATGATTATGAGATAATCCGGTTTGTGGTCGGCATCACTAGAATGAGAAAGAGGTCGGGCTAGCACAAGGATGACAGACTCGCCTTGAGCCCGACAACACATATCGTGTGGCAGAAGGAATGGAAGTATGATGTACAGGTTCGCCTAACCAGCTTCATAATTTATTTGGTGTTGGCATGCCTTGCTAGAGGCTGCTACCAACTGTGCAGTTCGGAGGTGATCCGAACTGCGACCAAGCCGGCTTGGACCTATGGGGTCGCGCTCTTAAGGGAAGGAACCTACGAGGTCGGATCCGAGGACACTGGTCGGATGTGATTCGAGCTGTATTCGTATTGTGGCCGAGTAGACTTATGGACTTTAGGGTCTGTGCGAGCCCAAGTGTTGAGCCTGCGACGAATGTCTATATAAAGTGGAGGTGCCGCACACTCACGCGATTGATCGCTTCGGTGTTATCACTAGGGTTTGCATGTGTTGCAAATATACACCTCCACTCGCCGCCGGTTGTGAGATCAGACCTAGCAGTCCGGCGCACGACGTTCCTCCTGCACGCGCGGATACCGTTAGAGGCGGTGCACTTGCGCTGCTCCGGCGAACCTGTACGTGGGAACCGACGACCGGCTGTTCGAGGGAGATCGGACAAGGAGGAGATGATCCATGCGGACGCGCTGCCCCAACTCTTCTTCCGCTGCACGGCACTGCACGTCTAGTGGTAACGAACTGTGATCCATCTCCCGTAGCATGTTCTTGGTTGTTCGGCACGTAGGAAAACTTTAATTTGCAGTCGAAGCACCCTACCATAGAACCCAACACACAGCACGGACTGGAGCTCGTCGTGCCAGCCCGTACCGCAGGCCTCAAGCTTCTTCTTGAAGGTCCTTGTCTTGAGACCCCTCAGGACCTCTGCGTTGGCGCGTTCGGCATGGCCGTTGCTCCTGGGGTGCGCCACAGAGGCGTAGCAGATCTGCGTTCCAAGGTTAGCACAATACGTTTTGAAGAGATTGCTAGTGAACTGCGAGCCGTTGTCGGTGATGATGCGGTTAGGGACCCCAAATCGGCTTACGAGGCCCTTGATGAACTTGACTGCTGACCCGGCCGGGATGGTGCAGACAGCTTCCACTTCCGCCCACTTGGTGAATTTGTCAATGGCGACGTAGAGGTAGCGGTAGCCTCCCGGCGCTCGAGGGAATGGACCCAGGATATCCAGTCCCTAGACCGCAAATTTCCATGAGAGTAGGATAGTCTGGAGGTCCTGAGCAGGCTGGTGGATCTTCTTGGCGTGGAACCAGCAGGCCTCACAAGATTTCACCAGCTCGGCCACATCGTTGAGTGCCGTGGTCCAGTAAAACCCGCCGCGGAGAGCCTTGCCGACCAGGATGCGCGACGACGAGTGGTGCCCGCAGTCTCCGCCATGTATGTTAGCCAGCAACTCCTTCCCATGTTCCCTGGAAATGCATCATAGAGAAACATCATTTGGCCGCTTCCTGTATAGCTCACCGTCTTGAATGCAGTACGCTGTAGCCTTCCAGGCCACACGTTCCGCATCTTCCTCCTTCTCCGGCAGTGTGCCTTCTGTCAAGTATGCCTTGAACTCTTGATCCAGCTCCCCTCCTGAGGCTCGAGTGCTAAGAGGAGGCACGCTCCTAAGGTCGGGCCACATGCGGGGGCTCCCGAGGCTGGAGGCTGGGGGAGTTCCTCCTGAGATGGCACCGGCTCCGCAGGCAGAGGTGCGCCGAGGGCTTGAAGAGCCACTCCTCGAAGACGCCAGGCTCTTGGGGTTGCTGCTTGGATGCTCTTCTGGCGATGTCATCGGCCTCTTTGTTGGTGCCACGAGGTACATGCTGTAGTCCCAGACCCAGGAATTGCATCTCCATTTTGCACACCTCCGCGAGGTATGCCTCCATGTGCTCATTCTTTGGCTCGCACACCTTGTTGGAGAAGTTGACGAGGAGCTGTGAGTCTCCTTTGACGGTGAGGCGCTTCACTCCCAGGGCCACTGCCGCTTTGAGGCCGGCGATGAGGCCCTCGTACTCTACGATGTTGTTGGAGACCTTCTTGCCCTGCTGGAAGCAGAGTTGCACGGCGTAGTAAAGCTTGTCTTGAGTGGGTGAGATAAGCACGACTCCAGCCCCCGCGCCCTGACGTGCAAACGCGCCGTCAAAGTACATGACCCAACCATCTGGTGCCGCACTTCCTGGCCAAAGGGATCGGTTCTCACCTGCTTCGAGCTCTGGGGTGTTAGTCCATTCCGCCACAAAGTCGGTTAGTGCAGCCCCCTTGATGACTCTGGTTGTGCTGAACTCCAGGTCGAACGCCTGCAGCTCGATGTTCCATTCGGTGACCCTTCCCGCTACATTGGGGCTTCTGAGCGCTCTCTCCAATGGGTAGGCTAAAACGACCTTGATGGGGTGACCTTGGAAGTAGTGGCGCTACTTGCGTGAGGCCACCAGGAGTGTGAGCAAGAGCTTCTGAGGCATGGGGTATCACGCCCTCGCATCTCGCAGGACTGTGTTGATGAAGTATACTGGATGCTCGACCAGGCTGGGAGAGCTTACGGGAATTTTAGCTCCCGGGGACTGTGGTGTTTCCTGCGGGTTTCCATCTCCTTGGGCTTGATGACCTGTCATGCCAGCCGTTGTCTCAGGTGCATCATCTTGGTGCTGAGCTTCCTCATCCTTCTTGGTGACTCCACTTGGTGGGTCCTTGACCCCGGGCCCCTCCCTGAGGGCCACCAACGCCGCTCTGGTGGAGTAGGGTGTGGCGGATAGGTAGAGTACCAAGGGCTCGCGAGGACGAGGCGCCACCATCACCGGTGGGCTGGTCAAGTATTTCTTGAGGTCTTGAAACGCCAGGTCAGCCTCGGGGGTCCATTCGAACATACCCTTCTTCTTCATCAGCTTGAAGAACGGCAGTGCGTGCTCCCCTAACTTGGAGATGAAACGTCCCAACGAAGTCACGCAGCCTGCAAGCTTCTGCATCTCCTTGAGGTTTTGTGGTGGGCTCATGTCTTCAATTGCCTTGACCATCTCTGGGTTGGCCTCGATCCTCCTGTGAGACATGAGGAAGCCCAGCAGCTTGCCTGAAGGGACACCAAACATGCACTTCTCCGGGTTGAGCTACAGGTCCACCTGGCGTAGGCTCGCGAAGGTCTCCTCCATGTCCTGAATTAGAGTTCTTGCCTCCCGAGATTTCACCACAATGTCATCGACGTAGGCCTCGGTGTTTCTCCCGAGCTGCTGCCCCAAGGCGATGTGCATCAGCCGCTCGAAGGTTGCTCCCGTGTTACGCAGTTCGAACGACATGCAGGTGTAGAAGTACACCCCGCATGGGGTTAGGAAAGTTTTCTTCTCCTCATCTTCCAGCGCCATCTTGATCTAGTGGTAGCCTGAGAACGCATCCAGGAAACATAGCAGGTCGCACTCGGCAGTGGAGTCGACAATCTGGTCAATACGCGGCAACGGGAACGGGTCTTGAGGACAAGCCTTATTGAGGTTGGTGAAGTCGACACACATGCGCTCCTTCCCTCCTTTCTTTGGCACGAAGACCGGGTTCGCCAGCCACTCCGGGTACCGGACTTCGCGAATGACACCTGCTGCCTCCAGCTTGCAGGTTTCCTGAACAATAGAAGACTGCTTCTCCATGGATTGCCTCCTGGCCCTCTGCTTCACAGGGCGCATGTTGGGGCATACCCTCAGATGGTGCTCGATCACTTTCCTCGGGACCCCAGCCAGTTTCTTGGGTTCCCAGGCAAATACTTCCCTGTTTGCCCACAAGAAGTCCACCAACTCTTTTTCTTGATCTGGGGCGAGGTCGGCGCCTATGGTAAAGGTGGCATCAGAGGCCCCGTCTTTGTCGACCTGTATCTGCTTCGTCCTGGCTTGGCCCTGAGTGAATAGCTGCTTCTTCTTGGTCAGCGCAGCCCCCTTGGCTCTGGGCCCTGCCTTTTTGGTCGGGCAAGCTGCCTCCATGGCCCTGAAGGCGAGCTTGAGGGCCGCCATGGCTTCCTTGGTGTCCCCGACCACGGTGAGGACGTCCTTGCTTCCTGGCATCTTCATGAGGTTGTAGGCTGGATGAGTGGCTGCCATGAACTGGGCCAGCGCCGGGTACCCGAGGATGGCGTTGTACGACAAGCCGATGCGGGCGATGTCAAAGTCGATCAACTCGGTGCGGTAGTTGTAGCGTGTGCCGAAAGTCACAGGGAGGCAGATCTGCCCCAGGGGTCAGAGGAGCCGCCAACGACCCCGAAAAGAGGCTTGCTAGGGCGGAGCCGCTTGAGTGGTACGTGAAGGAGGCTGAAAGCCTCCACGGAGAACACGTTGAGGCCGGCGCCACCGTCGGTGAGGGTCTTGGTAACGGCTACACCACAGATGGTGGGCGTGCAGAGCATCGAAAGTACGCCCAAGCCAATGGTGTTGACCGGGGATCCCCGAGTTGAAGATCAGGTCGGCCTTGGGTGCCGCCCAACTCGGGGGTGCCCCCTGCCGCATGGAGACGGCACTGATCTGGCAAAAGAACGGCTTGGCGTGACCATCCAAGGGCGGCGCCTGCGAGCCACCGAGGAGGGCCGCGACGACAGGGGTGTCGGTCCTCCGAAGCGTGCGATGAAGAGGTCATGCAGCTCCTCCCAGGAGGCCACGGAAGATTCTGACAGATGGAGGAGCCAGGCGCGCGGCACGCCAGCCAGGGCCATTGGGAGCCAGTTGGCCATGACCTTACCGTCACCCCCAGCCTCCAAGATGGCCTCCCCGTATGGTAGCAGGAAGGCTGCCGGATCCGCCGCGCCATCGTAACGGGGCGGCATCTCTGGCTTGAATTTGTGTGGCCACTGCACCCATCGCAAGGCGGCGGTGAAGGCCCGGAGCCCTCCGGCACCGTGGAGGGCGCCCTCCAATCCAGTCGGAGAAGAGGCGGCGTCCATGAGAGTCGGTCGGAGAGGCGAGGCTGTTGGGGGGGGAGGCTTCGGCGCACCCCTACCTGGCGCGCCAAATGTCGGATTTCGGGTTCCGGCAAAACCCTTGAGGTTCAAACACTGGGATGCGCACGAAAATCTCTCCCCCACTCTAGCTGACACACTCTACAATCTCATGGCTTAGCTCGATGAACCCAAAGAACACAAGACACAAGATTTATACTGGTTCGGGCCACCGTTGTGGTGTAATACCCTACTCTAGTGTGGTGTGGTGGATTGCCTCTTGGGCTGATGATGAACAGTTACAAGGGAAGAATAGCCTCCTGAGGAGAGGTGTTCTTGTGCGTGGTGAACTTGTGTGGTTTGGGATGATCTGGTCTCCATCCCCCCTCCCTTGGTGGTGGCTAGTCCTATTTATAGAGGCCTTGGTCCTCTTCCCAAATATTGAGCGGCAAGGGATCCCACAACAGCCAAGGGAGACAACTAGTACAAGATATCCTGACAAAAGTGGTCTTCAGCTGCCATTGGCTATGGTGGTGAAGTAGCCTTGGGCTCCACGATGACCTCCGTCTTGTCGTCCTGCTGGTCTTGGTCTTGTTGCACTTTATTATTCACTTTTAGCACCAATGCCTCGGGACTCCTCGCCTGCGCTTGCCCCTTTAGCACCCAAGAGGAAACGAGGACACTACGCGCGCTGGCGCCTGCCTGGTTTCGGTCATCATGGCTTGTGATACGTCTTCAACGTATCTATAATTTTTGATTGCTCCATGCTATATTATCTACTGTATTGAATGTTTATGGGCTTTATTATTCACTTTTATATCATTTTTGGGACTAACCTATTAACCCAGAGCCCAGTGCCAGTTTCTGTTTTTACCCTGTTTTAGGGTTTCGAAGAAAAGGAAAATCAAACGGAGTCCAATTGACTTGAAACTTCACGGAACTCATTTTTGGAAGGAAAGAAGCCCAGAAGACTTGGAGTGCACGTCGGGGGACCTGCGAGGAGGCCACGAGGCAGGGGTGCTTGCCCACCCCCCTAGGCACGCCCTCCACCCTCGTGAGCCCCTCGTGGCATCCCTGACATACTTCTTCCGCATATATATCTCCATATACCCTAAAAACATCCGTGATCACAATAGATCGGGAGTTCTGCCGCCAGAAGCCTCCGTAGCCACCGAAAGCCAATCTAGACCCGTTCCGGCACCCTGCCGGAGGGGGCAATCCTTCTCTGGTGGCCATCTTCATCATCCCGGTGCTCTCCATGACGAGGAGGGAGTAGTTCTCCCTCGGGGCTGAGGGTATGTACCAGTAGCTATGTGTTTGATCTCTCTCTCTCTCTCTCTCCCTCTCTCTTGTGTTCTTGAGGTGATACGATCTTGATGTATCGCGAGCTTTGCTATTATAGTTGGATCTTATGTTTTTCCTCCCCCTCTACTCTCTTGTAATGGATTGAGTTTCCCCTTTGAAGTTATCTTATCGGATTGAGTCTTTAAAGATTTGAGAACACTTGATGTATGTCTTGCCATGCGTATCTGTGGTGACAACGGGATACCACATGATTCACTTGATGTATGTTTTGGTGATCAACTTGCGGGTTCCGCCCATGAACCTATGCATAGGGGTTGGCACACGTTTTCGTCATGATTCTCCGGTAGAAACTTTGGGGCACTCTTTGAGGTCATATGTGTTGGTTGAATAGATGAATCTGAGATTGTGTGATGCATATCGTATAATCATACCCACGGATACTTGAGGTGACATTGGAGTATCTAGGTGACATTAGGGTTTTGGTTGATTTGTGTCTTAAGGTGTTATTCTAGTACGAACTCTAGGGCTGTTTGTGACACATATAGGAATAGCCCAACGGATTGATTGGAAAGAATAACTTTGAGGTGGTTTCGTACCCTACCATAATCTCTTCGTTTGTTCTCCGCTATTAGTGAGTTTGGAGTGACTCTTTGTTGCATGTTGAGGGATAGTTATGTGATCCAATTATGTTAGTATTGTTGAAAGAACTTGCACTAGTGAAAGTATGAACCCTAGGCCTTGTTTCAATGCATTGCAATACCGTCTGTGCTCACTTTTATCATTAGTTACCTTTCTGTTTTTATATTTTCAGATTACAAAAACCTATATCTACTATCCATATACCACCTGTATCACCATCTCTTCGCCGAACTAGTGCACCTATACAATTTACCATTGTATTAGGTGTATTGGGGACACAAGAGACTCTTTGTTATTTGGTTGCAAGGTTGCTTGAGAGAGACCATCTTTATCCTACGCCTCCTATGGATTGATAAACCTTAGGTCTTCCACTTGAGGGAAATTTGCTACTGTCCTACAAACCTCTGCACTTGGAGGCCCAACAACGTCTACAAGAAGAAGGTTGTGTAGTAGACATCAAGCTCTTTTCTGGCGCCATTGCCGGGGAGGTGAGTGCTTGAAGGTATATCTTTAGATCTTGCAATCGAGTCTTTTAGTTTCTTGTTTTATCACTAGTTTAGTCTATAAAATAAAATTACAAAAAAATGGAATTAAGTTTGTTTCATACGCTTCACCTTTTTAATATCTTTCGTGAGTACGATGGAAAGGATAATTGTGCTCAAGTGCTAGAAGAAGAAATCTATAAAATGTTTGGCACTAAATATTTGAATGATAAGCATGATTGCAATGTTGTTAGTATGAATTCCTTGAATATCCATGATGCTAATGATATGCAAAGCCACAAGCTTGGGGAAGCTATGTTTGATGAAGATGATATTTTTTGTCCCCCAAGTTTTGATGAGCAAATTTATTATGATGAAAGCATGCCTATTATCTATGATGATTATTGTGATGACACGTATGCTTTAAAGAATAATGATAACCATGAAACTTGTCATCTTGATCTTAATTTTCAATCACATGATAGTTATTTTGATGGTACTCCCACTATTCCGAATGAGAAGAATTTTGCTTATGTGGAGAGTAATAAAATTTCTATGCTTGTAGATCATGAAAATAATGCTTTAGGTGCTGGTTATATTGTTGAATTCATTCATTATGCTACTGAAAATTATTATGAGGGAGGAACATATGCTTGTAGGAATTGCAATAATATCAAGTTTCCTCTCTACGTGCTTAAAATTTTGAAGTTATGCTTGTTTTACCTTCCTATGCAAGTTGATTCTTGTTCCCACAAGTTGTTTTCTCACAAAATCCCTATGCATAGGAAGTGGGTTAGACTTAAATGTGCTAGTCATATTCTTCATGATGCTCTCTTTGTGTTACAATTCTTATCTTTTATATGAGCATCATTGAATTCATCATGCCTAGCTAGGGGCGTTAAACGGTAGCGCTTGTTGGAAGGCAACCCAATTTTATTTTAGTTCCTTGCTTTTTGCTCCTGTTTATTAATAAATAATTCATCTAGCCTCTGTTTATATGTGGTTTTATGCTTTTAATTAGTGTTTGTGCCAAGTAGAACCGTTGGGAAGACTTGGGGAAAGTCTTGTTGATCATGCTGTAAAAAACAGAAACTTTAGCGCTCACGAGAATTGCTGCCAGTTTTTATTGGAGAGTGATATTTAGCTAATTATTCTTGCAGATGATTAATAGATAAATTCCTCAGGTCCAGCAATTTATTTGAGAATTTTATGAGTTCCATAAGTATATGTTTGATTCAGATTACTACAGACTGTTCTGTTTTTGACAGATTCTGTTTTTCGTGTGTTGTTTGTTTATTCTAATGAATCTATGGCTAGTAAAATAGTTTATAAACCACATAGAAGTTGGAATACAGTAGGTTTAACACCAATATAAATAAATAATGAGTTCATTACAGTACCTTGAAGTGGTGATTTATCTTCTTATACTAACGGAGCTTATGAGTTTTCTGTTAAGTTTTGTGTTGTGAAGTTTTCAAGTTTTGGGTAAGGATTCGATGGACTATGGAATAAGGAGTGTCAAGAGCCTAAGCTTAGGGATGCCTAAGGCACCCCAAGGTAATATTCAAGGACAATCAAGAGCCTAAGCTTGGGGATGCCCCGGAAGGCATCCCCTCTTTCGTCTTCATTCATCGGTAATTTTACTTGGAGCTATATTTTTATTTACCACATGATATGTGTTTTGCTTGGAGCGTCAATTTATTTTGTTAGAATTTGCTTTCTGTTATTTAGAACAATGTTTTGCATATCTTATTTCAATAAAAGTGGCATTTATAGCCTTTACTATGCCTATTTTAGAAGTCCACATGTTGCTGTTTAAAAACAGAAAGTTTACCGCTGTTGCAATAATTCCCTAGAAAAGTCAGAATGTGATAAAATGTTGAAACCTTTTGCATATTAAGCTCTGATAAATTTACTACAGTGTGAATTTTCTTTCATAATTTTTGGAGCTAGAGAAGTATGGATGTTGCAGCATTCTTTACAGACTATCCTGTTTAGGCAGATTGCTGTTATGTTTGCATTGTTTGCATATATTTGCTTCTTTAATGATTCTATTTGAGGATAGGACTATTAAATATGCAGAGGCATTTAGTATGCAATGTTGAATAATAATTTTAGTGATTTGCTACAGTAGAGTATGATAAGGTTTTGGCAATGGTTTATACTAACTTATCTCACGAGTCCTTGTTGAGTTTTGTGTGGATGAAGCTTTTGAGATTTAGGAAGACCGTGATATGAGAGGAATTAAGGAGACACAAAAGCTCAAGATTGTGGATGCCCAAGGCATCCCAAGATAATATTTCAAGAAGTCTCAAGCTTCTAAGCCCCTGAGGCCGCCCCTGAGGAGGTCTTGTGTAGTCCGCCTCACGAGGCTTGGCCCCTCGCGAGGGTCTTGAATGTTTGCTGGTGAGGATGGGTCGTACGGGGCCGCCGGTGGAGGCACGCTATGGGCGGCAGGCAGGCATGTCTGGGGACCCCCGTTCCTAGAACGCCGACAGGCTCCCTTTTGCCCACCCCTAATACCGAAGACTCCAAAAACTCGTGTCGTCAAAATAAGGAAGTTGTAATTGACATCTATAAACGATGAGGGAAATTAATAATCCGTACCATCTATTAGTTTTTCTCAAAATATAGGAGTAGAGGCTGGAGATTTGCGACCTCAATCAGGTTTTAATTATTTTAATTTGTGCTCATAATACAACAAAAATAAGAGAGCACTGTCTACTACGCAACTTTATTCTTGTACACACATGTTGGGCCTCTAAGCGTAGAGTTTTCTTGGACAGTAGCAATTTTCCCTCAAGTGGATGACCTAAGGTTTATCAATACATGGGAGGCGTAGGATGAAGATAGTCTCTCTCAAACAACCCTGCAACCAAATACAAGAAATCTCTTGTGCCCCCAACACACCTAATACAATGGCAAATTGTATAGATGCACTAGTTCGGCGAAGAGATGGTGATAAAAGTGTAATATGGATGGTAGAAATATATTTTTATAATCTGAATAAATAAAAACAACAAGGTAGCAAATAGTAAACGGGCACAAAAATGGTATTGCAATGCTTAAAAATGAGGCCTAGGGTCCATACTTTCGCTAGTGCAATCTCTCAATAGTGCTAATATAATTGGATCATATAACCATCCCTCAATGTGCAACGAAGAATCACTCCAAAGTAACTATCTAGCGGAGAGCATAAGAAGAAATCGTTTGTAGGGTACGAAACCACCTCGAAGTTATTCTTTCTGATCGATCTATCCAAGAGTTTGTACTAAAATAACACCAAATAATTTCATATTCATAATACTCAATCCAACACAAAGAACCTCAAAGAGTGCCCCAAGATTTCTACTGGAGAAAAAAAAGACGAGAACGCGCATCAACCCCTATACATAGATTACCCCAATGTCACCGCGTGAATTCGCGAGTTGAATGACAAAACACATATCAAGTGAATCAATATGATACCCCATTGTCACCACGACTATTCATATGCTAGACATATATCAAGTGCTCTCAAATCTATAAAAGTATTCAATCTGATATCAACGAAATCTCAAAGGGAAAAACTCAATTCATCACAATAAGATAGAGAGGGGAAAACACCATATGATCTGACTATATTAACAAATCCCGCAATACATCAAGATCGTGACATCTCAAGAACAGAAGAGAGAAAGAGAGAGAAAGAGAGAGAGAGATTAAACACATAGCTACTAGGGCGGACTACTCCCTCCTCGTCGTGGTGGCCACCGGGATGATGAAGATGGCCACCGGTGATGATTTCCACCTCCGGCAGAGTGCTGAAACGGGGTCTAGATTGGTTTTCGATGGCTACAGAGCCTTGTGGCGGCAAAACTTCTGATCTAGGGTTACTCCGAGGGTTTTTGGAATATTTGGGAATTTATAGGGCAAAGAGGGGCTGCGAAGGCCACCGAGGCGGGCACAACCCACCTGGGCACGCCTGGCCCCCCAGGCGTGCCCTGGTGGGTTGTGCCCCCCTTGGGGCACCCCCGAGGTGCTGCTATGGCCCACTGGATGTCTTCTGGTCAATAAAAAATCCACAAAAAGTTTCACGGAGTTTGGACTCCGTTTGATATCTATTTCCTATGGTGTAAAAAACAAGCAAAAAACAGCAACTGGCACTGGGCACTGGGTGAATAGGTTAGTCCCAAAAAATGATATAAAGTTGCTATCAAATGATTGTAAAACATCCAAGAATGATAATAAAATACCATGAATACTTCATAAATTATAGATACGTTGGACATGTATCAAGCACGGATGGCACGTGCCCCTAAAATTTCTAATCTTTTAGTCTAAATTGTTTTAGTTCGAATATATTAAAAACTTAACTAAAACAACTTAGATTTTCAAATCATGTATAGATCCATGCAAGGTTTCCCCTAATTAAAATAAATATTATAAGCCGCTATGCATGAAAAGAATAAGCAGACCTTGAGGTCGGGTTGAAGGTGATTTGTCCATCGCTCACAGCATTGCTTCCCAATCTGTCCTGGGGGGTGTTTTGAAATCTCCGCCCATTTATGCTTTCCATGCTCAACCACAAATATCTTGAGAAGTATGCAAATAAGACAATACATTGATCAAAAAAATTAAACAGAACAACATTCATACGGTGAGATCAACCTGCTATTAGAACAAATTAGATTCTGCTCTTTCACATACTCGTCCTCTTACTGCAACCACCCTCCTTTGGACAGTGCCACCGCTCGGTTGTTCTTGGCGGAAGGCTTTTGTTGCCAGACCTCAAGGATCTCCACTGGGATGGCAACAACGCCATAACCAGCGATTGGGACGGGGCCCTCCGGCAAGGCAATCATGGAGGGAGACTTGTCGAAGCAGGAAACGAGGGACCCCATGTCATGGATCCGGTCGAAGCAGTGCGAGCTTGCTGGAAGTGCGAAAAACCATGGCTACAAATCGGGAAGTACCCTTCAACTCTCCCTTCTGCCTCAACCATCATGGTTGCCGTGCCGCAAGCTCCTGTTTCAGAAGGATGTCCACCGACGAATCCATGGGCTCGGGCGAAGGTTTGAAGCAAGTCAGGAACTGCGAAGGGGATGGAATTTTGGAGGTACCGAGCTAGAGATAGAGGAAGAGTATCAGAGAGGGAAACAGTCAAGTCGATGTCGAGATCCAGGATGCACATAATATAGAGGAGGTGCCGCTTCATTCGTTCATCTATGGCCCCACTTCATCTGACGACACAAAACCTTCCAAGGTATGATGTTCTAATTGCACATTTCACGAATCGGTTCATGAGAAAGGTAAATATTGAGCCCATCATTGTCCAACAATTTCTCTATGGCACATGGACATCATAGCAACTAGTTGTCCCGGGAGGTTAGCTTTTGTGTTGTGGGTCCCAGCTAGCTATCGGTACACCTCACTAGAGTAAGAGCAAGTCTGGGTGACAAATTTTTTGCAGCTGTTAGGGAGGCTTTGCTCGACACAATTTTCAACTCTCTATGTGTTGTATGCACATAAAAGTCTCTTGCCAGTGGGATCCCTATGGAAATGGATCTTACTACTGATCCTTGCTTCCTATGAAATCGGTTGAAAGCCCAACTGTAGGATCAACAGTATGTCTAGAGGGGGTGATTAGACTACTTGATAGAATAAAAATCTAGCCTTTTCCCAATTTTAAGTCTTGGCAGATTTTAGCAACTTATCCCAAGTCAAGCAATCAACCTACACATGCAAATCTAAGAGTATAGCAGCACAATACAAATCATCGCACATGAAGGTAAAGCGAGGAGTTTAGAGGGAGAAAACGCAATGTAGACACAGAGATTTTTGGCGTGGTTCTGATAGGTGGTGCTATCGTACATCCACGTTGATGGAGACTTCAACCCACGAAGGGTAACAGTTGCGCGAGTCCACGAAGGGTTCACGAAGTGGACTTGCCTCACTTGGGTAGATCTTCACAAAGTAGGCGATCTCCTTACCCTTACAAACTCCTTTGTTCAACTCCACAATCTTGTCGGAGGCTCCCAAGTGACACCTAACCAATCTAGGAGACACCACTCTCCAAAAGGTAATAGATGGTGTGTTGATGATGAACTCCTTGCTCTTGTGCTTCAAATGATAGTCTCGCCAACACTCAACTCTCTCTCACTGATTTGGATTTTTTGGAACGATGATTTGAGTGGAAAGCAACTTGGGGAAGGCTAGAGATCAAGATTCTTGTGGTTCGATTGGAATATCTTGGGCTCAACACATGAGTAGGTGGTTCTCTGTCAGAAAATGAATGGTGGAAGTGTAGGACATTCTGATGGCTCTCTCCACGAATGGAGGATGGGTGGAGGTGTATATATAGCCTCCACACAAAATCTAACCGTTACACACAATTCACCAAACTCGGTGAGACCGAATCATGAAACTCGGTCAGACCGATTTAGTTCAAAATGTGAACGTTAGGCTTTTCGGTGGGACCGACATGTCAATTCGGTGTGACCGATTTCATTAGGGTTAGGGCATAACGTAATCTCAGTGTGACCGATCACATAAACTCGGTGAGACCGATTTCTGTAATAGGGAAATAGAGAGTTGGTCAGGCAAACTCGATGGGACCGATCACTCATTTCGGTGAGACCGAAACTTTACGAAAAGGAAACAAAGAGTTTGCATTGTGAACTCGGTGGGACCGATCGCTCATCTCGGTTAGACCAAAATGTTACGAAGGGAAACAGAGAGTTTGCAATCCCATCTCGGTGAGACTGAGGTCCCTATCGGTGAGACCGAACTTATTAGGGTTTCTGGCTACGGCTATGTCAAATGAACTCGGTGGCGCCGGATAGATCAAATCGGTGGGGCCGAGTTTGACTTTTGGTTTGGGACATATGTGTATATGAGGAAGTGGTTGAGGGTTTTTGGAGCATATCACTAAGCATTTTGAGCAAGCAGGCCATTAAGCAACACCTCATCCCCTTTTAATAGTATTGGCTTTTCCTTTGGACTCAATGTAATCTTGGATCACTAAAATGAAAATGTAGAGTCTTGAGCTTTTGCCAATATGTGTCCTTAGCAATTTGAGGGGTCCACATTCCTAGTCCATGCCATGCCAATTATTGAACTTTCTGAAATGATTATCTTGAAAGAGCATTAATTCAATGAGCTATATGTTGTTAGGAATTACCAAAACCACTCAGGGATAGTTGCACTTTCAATCTCCCCCTTTTTGGTAATTGATGAAAACATACAGGTCAAAGCTTCAACAAATGATAATAAGATTGAAATACATCATCGCTTTGAGAAGTAGGTGATAAGCAAGAGCTCCCCCTAAATTGTGCATTATTTAAAATTTTCTTTTGAATGCAAATGCACAATCGATTAGGATCATGGGTTACTCTTCCATGTCACATACATGTTGGTGGAGCGCTCAAAATGATAGAGAGTAAAAATATGCACTCATCACCAAGGCAAAGTGAGTGATGATATATGAGAGATAGATAATAACATCATTCAAGCACAAGCATTGATGTAGGATATGATCAAGAACATGATCATACAAGTATCTCACACACATAGACATAAAGTATCAAGCAAGCACACAAATGAGTATCAACCAAATGGAAAAGAAGGCAAAAGGTAGCAAAGCTCTCTCTCTCTCTCTCTCAGCCTATGATCTATACATTTTCTCCCCCTTTGGCAACAAGTTACCGAAAAGCTCGAAAAATGCATAATGATATGCGTCTCTCTAGGCTTGATCTTCGGGAGGAGGCGTTGAGAGGACTCCAAGGATGAATGCATCTGTTGAAGTTGTTGGAGCTGGTGGAGTGGCAACTAGAGGTGGCATTGATGTTGTGACTGCAGGTGCTGATGTAGTTACTCTTATGTCAGCCATGGGCATTGCAACAGATCTCTACCCTCTTGGCACTCTCTGAAAGACATCTGTGGTAGCCTATCCTTTCCTCTCCTCAGCTTCTTCCTGGAGCTGCTCAACTGCTGTATGCATCTATGTCACCTTCAAATCAAGATCATAAAATTTAGTCTCAATGATCCTCTCCAGGTTCTCTTGGTTCTGAGTCAGGGTGGCCAAGCCCTTCTCAATCCTAAAGGTGGCTTGAATCAGATATCCAAGTTGATCTTGCTTAGTTTTGAGAAACACTTGAGATGCTTCTTCAGCACTTGGCATCTTTGCAGCTTCCTCAGCCTTTGCTTTCTCTCTCTTTTGTTGAGCCTCTACAGATGTGGGATCTTCAGCATTCATGACAACCGTGTCATCCTGAAAATCTGGCCTCGAGGGAATTTGGTCCTTCTCCAATAGATATGTGTGTCTATGCCCATCTTGGAGTTGATGAGCACCTGGATGTGTGGAACATACCCACATGACCTCTTTTGATCTGCAGCTGTCCTCTTGATTGTCTCAACAATCAGACTCATGACTTTGAACTTTTGGGGCATATCAAACAACTGCAGCAAGTTAATAGAATGGCCTCTGATCATTCTATGGTCTCCTGACTTGGGCAATAGAGTATGCCTTAAGATAGTGTTGATAGTGGTCAAACCAGACAGCAAATAGTAGACAGAGCCCATCTTGTGAGTTTCCAAGGCTTTGTCAGGAATTTCCTTGTACATATTTGCCATGGAGTTGTGATCCTTCTTCTTATTTGCATATAAATCTATGTCATCCTCTTGCTCTTCAGGGGCATTGATCAATTTGGCCCATTCATCAATTGTAGAGTGGTACCTAGTACGTTCAGACATCCATACAATCCTTCCATCAGGATAGAAGTGTGTTGTGGAGTAGAATTGCATTATGAGCTCATCATTCCACTTGGTGAGTTTCTGACCCACAAAAGTGTCTACTCCACAAGATCTGAAACTTGCATGCACTCCTCGGAAGTGATCTTCATTGATGTCAATATATTTCCAATCCACCCACTTCATATCACAGACAATGGGCTTCTTATCAAGCAAGATAGTCTCATAGAAACTAGCGGGGCTACCTGCGCATTTGCGCGGCTAGAATTTTACTTGTGATATTTTTACTTTGACAATTGTCTTAAATCAGGTGCTTAACATTGTGGTGTGATATTTTAGCAAACTAAAAGAGATTTGTTATCAAATCTTTTCCTATGTCGGTCTGTTATTTTTACTCTAAATCACCGACTAAAATTGCGGGATAAAGGATTTACTTGTGTTGAAACTTGCACCGAAAGTCTACGCATATATGTGCAATTCGCATGATTTTGTGAGGCACTAAAGTAGTGTGGCGGTTTCTGAATGACGATAGCGGTGCAATAGGGTCCATTTTCACAGGTGATTTAAAATCATGCTCTAAAGATATTTTTTACTGTAGTTGTGAGTTTATTTCAGGGTGTGTAAGTATTATTTTTTATAGAACAAATAAAACAGAACATACAATTATACAAAGTTGTGTTTCATGCGTACTTAGCTCCTAGATTGGACCAAAATATGAATTGCGCTTTCACCGTATAGCTTTTGAAGCCCGAATATTGTAAACGGGCCAACCGTGCGGATCTCTAGGGCCTCAAGTGCAGCTCTTCTCCCCAGATTGTCTGAGGCAGCACCAACACATTTCTCTAAAAAAAAAGGGTAGGACCAGCGGATGCGCTGTTGCAAGCTGCTTGCAGCGTCAGCGCCGGCCCCTATTGCCAAATGGATTCAGCGGAGCATGCATAGGTATGATAACCCCTCGTATTGTCCCCATCTCGCATTAGCTAAATTTCATCATAGATAAGAAATTGATGGGTATAATCTCCATGACACAACCATGCTCATGATTTAGTAAAGTGGTTAAAATCTCCATGACACAACCACTTTTTCATAGAGCTAGAGATTGGGAATCGGGGAATATTCAATATAATAGAGGGATTAGAGTTGTGGATCATGTCTTCTAGAAGTCTGTAGTATGAGAGAGGTGAGGGCAGATTCAATAGATTTGAAATTCTTTTCAAGTGGAATTGATGGGTGATTGCATGGTACAGCCTATCAGTCGCAAAAAAATATATAACAAAAATAGGATCTGTGTTATTTTCTCTCATTCCGTTCTCAAGTATATAAAAATGTTAACGTAGAAAAAACCTCTATAAATACTAAAGATGTATTTCATGGATAAAGAATTGATGAACGAAAATGAAATATTTTGTTGCAAGATTAAAGATACATATATTGGTACACGTACATTTTGTCGGTTGAGTAGGCTACGTTGATGCCTATTATTTTGGAGAGACAATAGAAGAGAGATTAGTGATGGCTATTATTTAAAATTCCAAAGGCTCGTGAATAATCTATGTTTTATATATGTTAATGAGTAGTCAAAATTTTCAAAGTTTGACTCTACGTATATACAGAATGGTGGCTTTTAGGGAATATGAGGGAGTAAATTGTAATGGCTATTACGGACTTGCATAGTATAATCAGATAGATGTAACCTCAACCATCTCAAGTTTAACTCAAATTTGAATTGCAAAGTATTCCCTTTGTAAAGAAATATAAGATCGTTTCGATCATTTTAGTGATGTATATGATCTTATATTTCTTTACAGAGGGAGTATGACACATGGTGATATAAATCATATCAATATATTCTCACACAAAAAGATACTGTCAATATGGTGTATTAAAAAAATTATTTTCACAACTTGTTTTTTTTGCGAGGGATTTTTCACAACTTGTTAGGGTACTACTATGAGGCAATTTTGCTACAACGCATTCGTGTCAAAATCCTTCATGGCTGCATGACCTGAAGGATGTATATGTACAGAAAAAACTTTGCTTGGCTCTTGTCATGTTTGCTATTCTCGGCAAAAAAAAAGTCGTGTTTGCTATGCCGAGTAGGCATTAGTTAGTTCAGTGATCTTGCATGCAAGTTTTCGATGTTAGGTCCATGTTTTTTTGAGTTGGATGTTACGTACATTTGGTACGTGCATGCAAATGACATGCATGTGCGTTTCCTGTGCTGCCGCCTATATGTGCATATGTGTGTGTGTGGAAATAAGCTGTTGTAGCAATTTAGTTATTCAATCTAACTTGTCAAAATTATGAATAAAGCAGCATATATAATTTTCTTCATGCCTTCGATAATCCATGCATCAGGCGTCCACTGCATGCAAGTTGATGCGCCATGCCTTCCGACATTTGTTGTCGAGCTTTTGTTTTTCTAAGTGTCTACCCGTGTCATCCGATATGCCAGGCGTTGCCGCCGTTTGACCGTTCTGCCATCGTGTATTTGTGGATGCATGGCTGGCGGCAGCTTCATGGATTTTTTTTTCGCTGTAAAAAAAAAGCTTCATGGATTTTTCTCTTATCAATGGTTTGATTGTCGACCACATGCATGTATTGTTAGCGTATGCTTTTTCATAGTGGAAGGTGTCAGTCCCGTGCACGGTAGTCCTATATCGGAGGTCAATTCAATGTATGCATATCTTGTACGCCAGATCAATCTCAGTTGTATGTTGTCCTCAAGAAAGGAAAATCCCTCCAGTATGTCTCGTACACGTCTATGGAGTCTATGTGATTATATACTGGCCAAAACAAATATATGCATCCCCATACATGCACTCTTGAGACGATGTATCTATGCATCTCCATACATGTAGACTCTTGAGCTGATTGTCCATAAAGAAAGAAAGAAAAGACTCTTGAGCCGATAGGTTGCAAAAAAAAGAACTCTTGAGCTGATGTATCTCAACCATTGAAATACCATAACATTAGACTGGTTAATCTCCACCGTTACTTTTCTATCATTTTAAGTATATAATAGATCCTGCTGCTCTTTGGTGTGGAACCTGTAATCCATAGTAGTCCTTCTCCTCATAGCATATGAATCAGATTGTCTCCACAATCTGAGACCTGGATCTTTTCTGATGTTCATGTTTTCAGCCACTGGATAGGTGTCATCATGATCAGGGATCTTGGGCTTGAGCTTTCTAAGCACATGGGCTTCTTCTTCTTCTTCCCCAGTCGGAACTGCCATCATAGATGATCTCCCAATGACTTTGGCCACAGTCTTCTTGACCCTTTCTTTCCTCTTCTTGCCTTCACCGACAGCCTCTTTAGTTGACTTGGAAGTCTCAAGAGTGGAGGCTCTGGCCTTTGACATGGAAACTCTCTTAGCAGGTGCCTTCTTGTTCAGTCCTGGCTTAGTTGCAGCAGCAGTAGCAGCATATTCCTTTTTCAGCACCTTCTTCTTGGAGCTCACTTCCTCCTCAGCAGCCAGATAATCTTCATCTTCCGAGTCAGAATTTCTCTTCTTCCTTGTCCTTGTAGCTCCTTTGGGCAAGTTTCTTGGGGTGCTCCCGCTACCCTCATCATAACTGCGTGAGGGACTAGTGCCCTCACTCAGGTTCATCTGCTCTTCAGACTTATTCTGGCTATCACTCTGATCTGACATTCTGGCAAAGCAAACTGATAGCTGACCCTGTGAATAGTTCTATATGAGATAGAGTGGATGAGCATCACAAAGTGCAGAGGTTTTGCAAAACAAATGAGTCAAAAACCTAGTTTTAGTTTTCCACGGAAGCATTTCGGAGCTACCGATTTGTTAAACTCAGTGACACCAAAGCAACTTTTGGAGTCTAAACTAGTGAAATCGGTCAGACCAAGACATGGTTTAGTGACTCCGACATTGCTAGGGTTTCACAGAGAGTTGAGCTCGGTCACACCGATTTACCTGTTTCGGTCAGACCAAAACATGCAAGTGCAATGGCCTAAGCCAAATCGGTGAGACCGATTTCCACAACTTGGTCAGTCCGAGATGAGTTCGGCGGAAACCTAACCCTCAATTTTCAAATCAAATATAATCTAAAGGATGTTTTCACTGGACAGGAAGATTTAACACGTGGTAAGAAACATGGCATTTGCTTTGTGCTAAGAATCGGAGAAAAGAACAGCACAAAGGGGTCGAACTCATACCCTAACTTGGCGGTGAGTTTGCTATGGCACCAACGGCGGTGTTGAAATCCGTTGATGGCGACGGACACCAGCGGCGGGTGGTCGCTGGCGACGAGAGGACGATTCGGAGACCCGAGGCGGCAGAGCAGGACATGCGCGGGCTGAGAGGTTTTGGAGGAATTTCCAAAATTTGTCCCATCGGTATTTATATCCTGACCCCGTCGGTGTGACCGAGTGGAACAACTCGATGGCACCCAGATGCCGAATCGCAAGCGGCTACTGCAACTCGGTGAGACCGAAAAGTACTAATCGGTTGCACCGAGATTGAAAACCTAGGTCAACTCAGTGAACTCGGTCAAGCCGAAAAGGATGAATCGGTTAGACCGAAATGCACAGAGAGGTTTTGGAAGTTTAAGTCTATGACGAATCGGTGACTCCGAGTGCTCCTCACACAGAGTGTTCGAATCTGACTTGATCAAACTTTGTGATTTAGCATGAATAGAGTTTGAGACGAGAAAAGCATAGATAGCTAGAGGAGGTTCTTAGGCATTCTTGTCCATCCATTTGGCAAAAGAAGAAGAGCCAAACAATCAAGGCAACAAATGGATGTCCTCGAATGAGAAAAATATGCAACCAACATGATCACACAATAAAATGGCAAATGAAATATGTGACAAAGCATGCACAAACACTCTAGCATCTATCAAGCAATTTGCGATGACTAGGTCATCTATATATGAGTATATTGGCTTAGGAGTCAAATGAGAACATTTGATCATAGGTCATACTCATTGTTTAAGCACAAGTGGGGTTACCCCTTTTACATAAAGCATTGTTGTGTTCACACCATTAGAGTTGCTTTAGCTCAATTCTTAGAGTAAAGCTCCCCCTAGATGTGATATCCCCCCTAAGAGGGATGAACTAACCTTGGGTTTTGTCGATGATGACTTCATGTAGATGTTGAGGATGTGGATGCTCAATGTTGATGTAGATTATTTGGACCAATCCATTAGAGTGAGTTGCACTTTCAATACCTAGATGGGTTAGCCCCACAAGGAATAAACAAGGATATCCATAGACATAGAGTGAACTTCACACAAGATGATGTCCATGAAAGCATTAGGTTACCTTGTCCCTTGTCTTACCAACAAGAGGGTTTGTGACTCCTTGAACTAGTGCAAGATGTGGAAGCTTTTTGCACTTGTTCTCGCCAAAATGATATGAGTGAAGTATGTTGGCGGAGTCACCCTCAAGAGCTCTCTAGTTCTTCTTCTTCGGGATCCACATCAACTTGATGGGAATCCTTGGAGTTGTAGTCGTACTTGATAAAGTAGAACTTGATGTAGTCTTGGGAACCCACTTGACCAAGGCCTTGGGAGCTTCTTCAAATGCATCAATCTCCTCTTGAAGCTTGTCCTTGCCTTTTTGCTTGTGGTCTTGTGGTGGAAGATCATCTTGAGCTTTTGTCCCCCTTCAAAGTAGGATCATACTTCTCTTGTTGAGGAACAAACTTCGTCTTGGGGTATTGATCTTCTTCCCACTCAACTCCATTGGCATTGAACTTTCGTTCAAAACTAACACCTTGATTTCTCCGGTGCCTTCCTTGCTGGCGTACAATTTCCTCAAATTGCTTACTTCCGGCAAGGCTCTTGTAAACACCTTTCTCTGTAATTCCCTTCAATAAGCTATTTTCTTGCTCAAGTGTAACTTGGCTAAGAGAATCATTAGTGGAATCAAGAGTATTACTAGAGGCAACAACATTGGATTTAACATGATTATTGTTACTACTAGAAGAAGAATCTTTCTTATTCTTGTTGCTAGATTTTACTTGTGGCATGTAAGTAGACAAGAGTAAACGCTTGACAATGTAAGAAGAACTTTTCTTGCGAAGATCATCATTGATTGCTTTTAAGAACGCATGCTCTTTCTCAAGGTTAAGATTTTCAAAGCATAGCTTCTCATGAGTCTTTAAAAGCTCTTGATGGTCTTCCAAGATAGTTTCATGAGCTAACTTAAGAGTGTTTAGTTCTTTAGTTAGACGCTCAATCTCCTTCTTATCATCGTCATTCGTTTCATCTTGATTAGCATGATTAGTAGCAAGTTCATCACAGTTTTCACCACTAGAGTTGTCAACAAGTAAATCATCATAACATAGCAAATCATCTTATCACTATTGAAATCAACATACTCGGGGTGTGTTGGGGATATGGCTATTGGATATAACCCGCCCAGGAGGGGCCGGGTTATCCCAATGGTGGTTCATTGATACGTCTCCAACATATCTATAATTTTTTATTGCTCCATGCTATATTATCTACTGTTTTGGACTATATTGGGCTTTATTTTCCACTTTTATATTATTTTTGGGACTAACCTATTAACCGGAGGCCTAGCCCAGAATTGCTGTTTATTGCCTATTTCAGTGTTTCGAAGAAACAGAATATCAAACGGAGTCCAAACAGAAAAAAATCTTCGGGAACGTGATTTTCTCACCGAACGTGATCCAGGAGACTTGGACCCTGCTACAAGGAACAAAAGAGGCGGTCACGAGGGTGGGGGGCGCCCCCCCTAGAGCGCGCCCCCTGCCTCGTGGGCCCCTCGTTGCTCCTCCGGCGTACTTCTTCCTCCTATATATACACACATACCCCCAAACGATCAGAAGAGGAGCCAAAAACCTAATTCCACCGCCGCAACTTTCTGTATCCACGAGATCCCATCTTGGGGCCTGTTCCGAAGCTCTGCCGGAAGAGGGCCGTCATCACGGAGGGCTTCTACATCATCATAGCCTCTCCGATGAAGTGTGAGTAGTTTACCTCAGACCTTCGGGTCCATAGTTAGTAGCTAGATGGCTTCCTCTCTCTCTTTGAATGTCAATACAAAGTTCTCCCCCTCTCTTGTGGAGATCTATTCGATGTAATCTTCTTTTTGCGGTGTGTTTGTTGAGACCGATGAATTGTGGGTTTATGATGAAGTCTATCTATGAATAATATTTGAATCTTCTCTGAATTCTTTTATGTATGATTGGTTATCTTTGCAAGTCTCTTTGAATTATCCGTTTGGTTTGGCCAACTAGATTGGTAGTTCTTGCCATGGGAGAAGTGCTTAGTTTTGGGTTCGATCTTGCGGTGTCCTTACCCAGTGACAGAAGGGGCAGCAAGGCACGTATTGCATCGTTGCCATCGAGGATAACAAGATGGGGTTTATTTCATATTGCATAAATTTATCTCTCTACATCATGTCATCTTGCTTAAGGCGTTACTCTGTTTTTAACTTAATACTCTAGATGCATGCTGGATAGCGGTCGATGAGTGGAGTAATAGTAGTAGATGCAGGATCGTTTCGATCTACTTGTCACGGACGTGATGCCTATATACATGATCATGCCTAGATATTCTCATAACTATGCTCAATTCTGTCAATTGCTCAACAGTAATTTGTTCACCCACCATAGAATACTTATGCTCTTGAGAGAAGCCACTAGTGAAACCTATGGCCCCCGGGTCTATTCTCATCATATCAATCTCCATCACTTTAATCTTGCTTTTACTTTTTACTTTGCATCTTTATACCAAAAATACCAAAAATATTATATCTATCAGATCTCACTCTCGTAAGTGACCATGAAGGGATTGACAACCCCTAATCGCGTTGGTTGCGAGTAGCTATCGTTTTGTGCAGGTACGAGGGACTTGAGCGTGGCCTCCTACTGGATTGATACCTTGGTTCTCAAAAACTGAGGGAAATACTTACGCTACTCTGCTGCATCATCCCTTCCTCTTCGGGGAAAACCAACGCAAGCTCAAGACGTAGCAAGAAGGATTTCTGGCGCCATTGCCGGGGAGTCTACGCAAAAAGTCAACATACCAAGTACCCATCACAATCCCTATCTCTCGCATTACATTATTTGCCATTTGCCTCTCGTTTTCCTCTCCCCCAATTCACCCTTGCCATTTTATTTTCCCTCTCACTCTCTCTCTCTATCCTCCCTCTCTATTTGCCTCTTTTTGCCCGCTTGCCTTTTTGTTTGCTCGTGTGTTAGATTGCTTGTTTGTCGCGATGGCTCAAGATACTACCAAATTGTGTGGCTTCACCAATACCTATAATAATGATTTCCTTAGCACTCCGATTGCTCATCTTACCGATGCTGAATCTTGTTAAATTAATACTGCTTTGTTGAATCTTGTTATGAAAGATCAATTCGTCGGCCTTCCTAGTGAAGATGTCGCTACTCATCTGAATAGCTTCGTTGATTTATGTGATATGCAAAAGAAAAAAGACATCAATAATGATGTCGTTAAATTGAAGCTATTTCCTTTTTCACTTAGAGATCGTGCTAAAGCTTGGTTTTCGTCTTTGCCTAAGAATAGTATTGATTCATGGAACAAGTGCAAAGATGCTTTTATCTCTAAGTATTTTCCTCCCGCTAAGATCATCTCTCTTAGAAACGATATTATGAAATTTAAACAACTTGATCATGAACATGTTGCACAATCTTGGGAGAGAATGAAATTAATGATACGTAATTGCCCTACTCATGATTTGAATTTGTGGATGATCATACAAAATTTTTATGCCGGGTTGAATTTTGCTTCTAGAAATCTTTTAGATTCGGCCGCGGGAGGCACTTTTATGGAAATCACTTTAGGAGATGCTACTAAACTCCTAGATAATATTATGGTTGATTATTCTCAATGGCATACTGAAAGATCTTCTAATAAAAAAGTGCATGCGATAGAAGAAATCAATGTGTTGAGTGGAAAGATGGATGAACTTATGAAATTATTTGCTACTAAGAGTGTTTCTTCTGATCCTAATGAGATGCATTTGTCTACTTTGATTGAGAATAATAATGAATATATGGATGTGAATTTTGTTGGTAGGAATAATTTTGGTAACAACGCTTATAGAGGGAATTTTAATCCTAGGCCATATCCTAGTAATCCTTCTAATAATTATGGTAATTCCTACAACAACTCTTATGGAAATTATAAAATGCCCTCTGAATTTGAGAATAGTGTTAAAGAATTTATGAATTCACAAAAGAATTTTAATGCTTTGCTTGAGGAGAAATTGCTTAAAGTTGATGATTTGGCTAGAAACGTTGATAGAATTTCTCTTGAGGTTGATTCTTTAAAGCTTAGATCTATTCCTCCTAAGCATGGTATCAATGAGTCTCTCAAAGCCATGAGAATTTCCATTAATGAGTGCAAGGAAAGAACCGCTAGGATGCGTGCTTCCAAAGATGCCTTTATTAAAGCGTGTTCTTCCAATACCTATGAAAATCAAGATGAAGATCTAAAAGTTATTGATGTGTCTCCTATTAAATCTTTATTTTGCAATATGAATCTTGATGAAACTGAATATGATCTTCCTTTACCTAGAAGGCGTTCTAAAAATTCAGAGTATTTAGATCTTAATGATGAAATTGATGAAAGTGGGATTGAAAGAAATAAAAATCTAGATGTTGCTAAACCCACTATATTGGATTTCAAGGAATTTAATTATGAAATTTGCTCTTTAATTGATTGTATTTATTTGTTGCAATCCGTGCTAAATTCTCCACATGCTTATAGTCAAAATAAAGCCTTCACTGAACATATTGTTGATGCCTTGATGCAATCTTATGAAGAAAAACTTGAGTTGAAAGTTTCTATCCCTAGAAAACTCTATGATGAGTGGGAACCAACTATTAAAATTAAAATTAAAGATCATGAGTTTTATGCTTTGTGTGATTTGGGTGCTAGTGTCTCTACTATTCCCAAGACTTTGTGTGATTTGCTAGATTTCCGTAATTTTGATGATTGCTCTCTAAACTTGCATCTTGCGGATTCCACTATTAAGAAACCTATGGTAAGGATTAATGATGTTCTTATTATTGCAAATAGGAATTATGTGCCCATAGATTTCATTGTTCTTGATATAGATTGCAATCCTTCTTGCCCTATTATTCTTGGTAGACCTTTCCTTAGAACGGTTGGTGCGATTATTGATATGAAGGAAGGGAATATTAGATTTCAATTTCCAATAAAAAAAGGGCATGGAACACTTTCCTAGAAAGAAAATAAAATTACCATATGAAACTATCATGAAAGCCACTTATGGATTGCCTACCAAAGATGGCAATACCTAGATCTATCCTCGCTTTTATGCCTAGCTAGGGGCATTAAACGATAGCGCTTGTTGGGAGGAAACCCAATTTTATTTTTATTCCTTTCCTTTTGCTCCTGCTTAGTAATAAATAAATTATTTAGCCTCTGTTTTTGTTGTGTTTTTTGTGTTTAATTAGTTTTTGTGCCAAGTAGAACCGTTGGGAAGACTTGGGGAAAGTCTTGTTGAACTTGCTGTAAAAAACAGAAACTTTAGCGCTCACGAGAACTTCTGTCATTTTTATTTGAAGAGTGATATTTAGTTAATTATTTTTTTCATATGATTAATAGATAAATCCCTCACGTCCATCATTTTATTTTAGAATTTTTGGGGTTCCAGATCTTGCGCTAGCTACAGATTACTACAGACTGTTCTGTTTTTGACAGATTCTGTTTTTCGTGTGTTGTTTGCTTATTTTGATGAATCTATGGCTAGTAAAATAGTTTATAATCCATAGAGAAGTTGGAATACAGTAGGTTTAACACCAATATAAATAAAGAATGAGTTCATTACAGTACCTTGAAGTGGTCTTTTGTTTTCTTTCGCTAACGGAGCTCACGAGTTTTCTATTTTGAGTTTTGTGTTGTGAAGTTTCAAGTTTTGGGTGAATTCTTTTGATGGATCATGGAACAAGGAGTGGCAAGAGCCTAAGCTTGGGGATGCCCATGGCACCCCCAATATAATCCAAGGACACCAAAAAGTCAAAGCTTGGGGATTCCCCGAAAGGCATCCCCTCTTTCGTCCACTTCCATCGGTAATTTACTTGGAGCTATATTTTTATTCACCAACATGATATGTGTTTTGCTTGGAGCGTCTTGTATTATTTGTGTCTTTGTGTCTTAGTATGCCACAATCATCCTTGCTTTACACACCTTTTGAGAGAGCCATACATGAATTAAAATTTGATAGAATACTCTATGTGCTTCACTTATATCTTTTGAGCGTAGTAGTTTTGCTCTATGTGCTTCACTTATATCTTTTGAGCTAAGTAATTTTGCTCTATGTGCTTCACTTAGATATTTTAGAGCACGGTGGTGGATTTGTTTTAAAGAAACTATTGATCTCTCATGCTTCACTTAAATTATTTTGAGAGTCTCTTAATAGCATGGTAATTTGCTTAATAATATGCTTGGTATTCAAGATTTGTGAAACTTTCTTTTGAGTGTGTTGAATACTAAGAAAAGATTGAAGCATGATAATTGTTTTGAGATATGGAGGTGATAATATTAAAGTCATGCTAGTTAAGTAGTTGTGAATTTAAAGAATACTTGTGTTAAAGCTTGTGATTCCCGTAGCATGCACATATGGTGAACCGTTATGTGACGAAGTCGGAGCATGATTTATTTATTGATTGTCTTCCTTATGAGTAGCGGTCGGGGACGAGCGATGGTCTTTTCCTACCAATCTATCCCCATAGGAGCATGCACGTAATACTTTGCTTTGATAACTTCTAGATTTTTGCAATAAGTATATGAGTTCTTTATGACTAATGTTGAGTCCATGGATTATACGCACTCTCACCCTTCCACCTTTGCTAGCCTCTCTAATACCGCGCACCTTTCGCCGGTATCATACACCTACCATATACCTTCCTCAAAACAGCCACCATACCTACCTATTATGGCATTTCCATAGCCATTCCGAGATATATTGCCATGCAACTTTCCACCATCTATTTCATCATGACACATTCATCATTGTCATATTGCTTAGCATGATCATGTAGTTGACATAGTATTTGTGGCAAAGCCACAGTTCATAATTTCTTCATACTTGTCACTCTTGATTCATTGCATATCCCGGTACACTGCCGGAGGCATCCATATAGAGTCATACTTTGTTTTAGAATCGAGTTGTAATCATTGAGTTGTAAATAAATAAAAGTGTGATGATCATCATTCAATAGAGCATTGTCCCAAAAAAAGAGAAAGGCAAAATAAAAAAAGAGAGAGGCCAAATAAAAGAAAGGCCAAATAAAAAATATAAAAAAAATAAAAAGTGACAATGCTACTATCCTTTTTCCACACTTGTGCTTCAAAGTAGCACCATGATATAGCGAGTCTCATATATTATGCTTCAAAGTAGCACCATGTTCTTCATATAGAGAGTCTCATATGTTGTCACTTTCATATACTAGTGGGAATTTTACATTATAGGACTTGGCTTGTATATTCCAATGATGGGCTTCCTCAAATTACCCTAGGTCTTTGTGAGCAAGCAAGTTGGATGCACACCCACTTAGTTTCTTTTGTTGAGCTTTCATATACTTATAGCTCTAGTGCATCCGTTGCATGGCAATCCCTACTCTCTCACATTGATATCTATTGATGGGCATCTCCATAGCCCGTTGATATGCCTAGTTGATGTGAGACTATCTTCCCCTCCTTTTTGTCTTCTCCACAACCACCATTCTATTCCACCTATAGTGCTCACGCTCATGTATTGCGTGAAGATTGAAAAAGTTAGAGTATGAAACAATTGCTTGGCTTGTCATCGGGGTTGTGCATGATTTAAATTCTTTGTGTGGTGAATATGGAGCATAGCCAGACTATATGATTTTGTAGGGATAACTTTCTTTGGCCATGTTATTTTGAGAAGACATAATTGCTTTGTTAGTATGGTTGAAGTATTAATTTTTTTATGTCAATATAAACTTTTGTCTTGAATCTTTCTAATCTGAATATTCATACAACAATTAAGAAGATTTGCATTGAAATTATGCCAAGTAGCACTCCGCATCAAAAATTCTCTTTTTATCATTTACCTACTCGAGGACGAGAAGGAATTAAGCTTGGGGATGCCTGATACGTCTCCAACGTATCTATAATTTTTGATTGCTCCATGCTATATTATCTACTGTTTTGGACTATATTGGGCTTTATTTTCCACTTTTATATTATTTTTGGGACTAACCTATTAACCGGAGGCCCAGCCCAGAATTGCTGTTTTTTGCCTATTTCAGTGTTTTGAAGAAACGGAATATCAAACGGAGTCCAAACGGAATAAAATCTTCGGAACGTGATTTTCTCACCGAACGTGATCCAGGAGACTTGGACCCTGCTCCAAGGAACAAAAGAGGCGGTCACGAGGGTGGGGGCACCCCCTGCCTCGTGGGCCCCTCGTTGCTACTTCGACGTACTTCTTCCTGCTATATATACACACGTACCCCCAAACGATCAGAAGAGGAGCCAAAAACCTAATTCCACCGCCGCAACTTTCTGTATCCACGAGATCCCATCTTGGGGCCTGTTCAGGAGCTCCGCCGGAAGAGGGCCATCATCACGGAGGGCTTCTACATCATCATAGCCTCTCCGATGAAGTGTGAGTAGTTTACCTCAGACCTTCGGGTCCATAGTTAGTAGCTAGATGGCTTCTTCTCTCTCTTTTAATCTCAATACAAAGTTCTCCCCCTCTCTTGTGGAGATCTATTCGATGTAATCTTCTTTTTGCGCTGTGTTTGTTGAGACCAATGAATTGTGGGTTTATGATGAAGTCTATCTATGAATAATATTTGAATCTTCTCTGAATTCTTTTATGTATGATTGGTTATCTTTGCAAGTCTCTTCGAATTATCCGTTTGGTTTGGCCAACTAGATTGGTAGTTCTTGCCATGGGAGAAGTGCTTAGCTTTGGGTTCGATCTTGCGGTGTCCTTACCCAGTGACACAAGGGGCAGCAAGGCACGTATTGCATCGTTTCCATCGAGGATAACAAGATGGGGTTTATTTCATATTGCATGAATTTATCTCTCTACATCATGTCATCTTGCTTAAGGCGTTACTCTGTTTTTAACTTAATACTCTAGATGCATGCTGGATAGAGGTCGATGAGTGGAGTAATAGTAGTAGATGCAGAATCATTTCGATCTACTTGTCATGGGCGTGATGCCTATATATATGATCATGCCTAGATATTCTCATAACTATGCTCAATTCTGTCAATTGCTCAATAGTAATTTGTTCACTCACCGTAGAATACTTATGCTCTTGAGAGAATCCACTAGTTAAACCTATGGCCCCGGGTCTATTCTCATCATATCAATCTCCATCACTTTAATCTTGCTTTTACTTTTTACTTTGCATCTTTATACCAAAAATACCAAAAATATTATATCTATCAGATCTCACTCTCGTAAGTGACCATGAAGGGATTGACAACCCCTAATCGCGTTGGTTGCGAGTAGCTATCGTTTTGTGCAGGTACGAGGGACTTGAGCGTGGCCTCCTACTGGATTGATACCTTGGTTCTCAAAAACTGAGGGAAATAGTTACGCTGCTCTGCTGCATCATCCCTTCCTCTTCGGGGAAAACCAACGCAAGCTCAAGACGTAGCATTCATCTCCTTGAAGCCCAAGAGTATATTGAAGATGGCGGTTCATAAGATATGCTTCTTAAAGGGCCCAAGCTCGAAGGCGGCTTAAGGCCCGTAAGTGTAAACCGCCATGTATGTATGACTTGTATTGTAAGGCATGTAAGATAAGTCACCGAGCCGGACACGTTTGTATGAGCCGGCCGGGACTCTGTAGGCCGCAGGGCGTCAACCCATGTATATAAGGGGATGACCCGACAGCGGCTTAGGGCAAAAAACAACAGATCGAAAGCCAGGCAAAGCGTATTCTCTCCCTGGTAATCTAAACCCTAGCAATACCACCTCAAACTGGATTACGCCTTTACCTTCACCGCAAGGGGCCGAACCAGTATAAACTCCCTGTGTCATTTGTCCCATTTAACCCCTTCAAGTTAACCTTGTCGCCATGGATCCACAACTAAGTCCTTTCACTAGGACATCTGCCGTGACATGGCGCCCACTGTGGGGCCAGCGCACGGTGGTTTTGAGTTCTTAAAGAGCAATTTTGAAGGGCTCAAGGGATACGCTGTGGGTGTAAGCCAACTATGTTATCTCCCCTTTATTTATTTATATTACATGGGATGTTGTGAAGATTGCCTAATTTGTGACATATGCATTCAAAGCGATTATGCCTCTAAGTCGTGCCTCGACACGTGGGAGATATAGTCGCATCGAGGGTGTTACAAGTTGGTAATCAGAGCCTTCCCCGACCTTAGGAGCCCCATTGCTTGATCGTTTTTAGTGGCCGAGTTGTGTCTAGGAAAATACTTTGAGTCATTTAGGAATTATATATCGGAGAGATTAGGAATTCTTTTTACTTCCCAGTCTCCTCATCGCTCTCGTAAGGCATCCTGACGTAGAGTTTTGACTGTTCTCTTCTCAAATTTCACTAAAAAAATTTAGGATCACGCGGGTATCTTGGAATCGTTCCGATGGTTTTATGATGAGAACATTGTCTTGGTGCCTCCTGTCAGGGGTTTAGTGGAAGTGTCCTGGGGAGTTGAGCTCTGAGGTGTTGTCATCATAATTTTATCGTTGCAGTTCTGGAATACCTGAGTCTAGTACGCCGACATCGAAAATCTCTTTTATGCAGTTCGTTGGTGAGATAACCTCGACGCCACCCAGTACTGGGACGGGAGTTCGGGAGTATCGCCATAACTTGTGTAACGGATGCTTTTCGAAGGTTGAGGTAGGTGGTTTCCGAAGGTTTCTTGGTTATGTGTTGAAGGATGGATACAGCTGGATGTAGGATTTGCTAGTTTGGGTGAGATATTATGCTTCCCCTGTATCCCCAACACCTGACTGCATAACCGGAAAGGTTCGGGAGTTTCATAGGTGGGAATTCTTGTAGCTCTAGTTCTTCTTCCACGGATATTGGTTTCAGATTGGGATTTCTTACCGATTATTCGTTCTTGATCCGTACCTTGTTGATTTATTTCTCTACCTTAATTCTACGTGGCTTCTCAATTTATGGATATGTGACCATTTCAAGAGGAATGCATTCGTTCATTTTGTTCGGATGTGAAGACTATATGTTGCAATTTTCATTCTGTTGGATTCAGCTTCAATATTGTCTATCATTGTGCTAATGGTGGTCAACCTCTTCAGGATGGCTCCTCCAACGCGCACGACTCCGAATCCTGATCCGCCACCACCTCCACCTCCTTCGGAGGCATGGCAAGCTGTGATGGCCGCAACCAATGCAAACACACAGTTGATCATGCAAATTCTTCAAGAGCGCAATCAAGGCAACCAAGGGAATCAAGGCAGCAATCAGAATCACTTTGCTACACTCAACCAGTTCCTTGCTAACGGGCCAAAGACTTTCAGCAATTGTGTTGAGGCAACCGATGCTGACGATTGGCTTGTGGATCTGTGTAAGCATTTCGAGTGCAGCAACGTCAGGACTGAGGACTTTGTTAAGTTTGCTTCCTTCCAACTCAAAGATCAAGCTGCAGAATGGTTCCAGTAGTACAAGGACTCCAGAGGTGGACGTGTTATCACTTGGGATGATTTCCGTCGAGATTTCCGAGCTCATCATATTCCCCAAAGCGTGGTTGAAAGCAAGCGTGAGGAATTCCGCAACCTGAAGCAAGGCTCTTTGTCTGTCTATGACTACAACAAGTTGTTTCAGAAGCTCGCCCGCTTTGCTAACCAGGACGTCCCTGATGAGAAGAGCATGATATACCAGTTCAGGGGTGGTCTCAGAGAAGATGTTCAGCTAGCTCTTGTTCTCTTTGAGCCCTTGAGATACGATGAGTTCTACAACATGGCACTGAAGCAAGAGGCTGCTCAGTTGAGGTGTGATGCTTCCAAGAAGCGAGTCAGAGATGTTACTCCTTCTTCCTCTACTCAAGTGGCCAAGCAGCAGAAGTATTGGCTTCCTCCTCCTCCGTTCCGGCAGCCATATCAAAGGTGGCAGTGGTTCTTCCCACCCACCCAACCCTGGCTTTCAGAACAAGACTTCGTCTCAAGCTCCAAGATCGAGTGCTCCGTATCACCGTCCGCTTTCAGAGGTCACGTGCAACAAGTGCCAACAGAAGGGTCACTATGCCAACAAGTGTTTCAACCAGAGGCGTCTTCCTCCTCCTCCTATGAGATCGGCAAGTACAGCTGTGGTCAAGCATAACCCCAAGTTCGCCAAGGTCAATATGGTGAATGCAGCTCAGGCAGAGGACTCACCAGATGTCATCATGGGTAACCTTCCTGTTAATGATATTCCTGCAAAAGTTCTTTTTGACACGGGTGCATCGCATTGCTTCATTTCCAAACCTTTTGCATCAAAGTATGAGTGCGATTATCAGTATCTGCAAAGTTCCTTGCAAATTGTGTCACCGGGCAAGCAGATGACAGCTAACACCTGCGTCCCGGAGGTTACTATCACTTTGGGTGACTACAAGTTCCTTTCTTCCCCAATTGTTCTTGGTAACTCGGATATTGATCTTATTCTCGGAATGGATTGGCTTTCTAAGCACAAGGCACATCTTGATTGCGCAGCCAGGCGGATTCAATTGACTCATTCGTCTGAGGATGTAATTATCTTTGCCACTCGGGATAATACCATTCGTCTATTTTCTCTCAATGAGAAGGGTGAATTGGATGCCATCTCGCAAATTCCAGTCGTTTGCGAATATCAAGACGTCTTTCCAGAAGAGCTTCCAGGAATGCCTCCGCACCGGCCACTTGAATTCGTTATTGATCTTGAGCCTGGCACGGAACCTGTGTGCAAACATCCTTACAAGCTCGGACCTGAAGAGTTGAAGGAGCTGAAGAAGCAACTTGATATTCAAGAGAAAATGGGTCTCATCCGGCCTAGTTCTTCTCCGTGGGGTTGTGGTGTTCTTTTTGTGAAGAAGAAGGATGGAACGGACCGACTTTGTGTTGATTACCGTCCAGTGAACAAGAAGACCATCAAGAACAAATACCCACTTCCCAACATCAATGAGCTGTTCGAACAACTCAAAGGTGCTCGAGTATTCTCCAAGCTTGATCTCCGTATGGGTTATCATCAGATTCGAATCCGTGAGCAAGATATTCCCAAGACGGCTTTCAGGACAAGCTTTGGTTCATATGAATACACTGTCATGTCTTTTGGCCTCGTCAACGCTCCTCCGACGTTCTCTCACATGATGAACTTCATCTTCAACGCCTACACCAATGACTTCGTTTTGGTCTATCTCGACGACATTCTGGTTTTCTCCAAGAACAAGGAAGATCATGCCAAGCACTTGCATTTGGTTCTTGATAAGCTTAGAGAACATCAGTTCTACGCCAAGTTCTCCAACTGTGAATTTTGGCTTGATGAGGTTCTTTATCTTGGTCATATCATCTCTGCCAAGGGCATTGCCGTGAATCCTGAGAAGGTGTCTGCAATTGTGAATTGGGAACCTCCTCAGAACGTGAAGCAACTCCGCAGTTTTCTCGGTCTCGCAAGCTATTGCCGAAGATTCGTTGAAAACTTTTCTAAGATCGCGAAGCCTCTCTCTAATCTTCTTCAGAAGCACGTCAAGTACGTTTGGTCTCCGGAGTGTGACATTGCTTTCAACACTTTGAAAGAGAAATTGATCACTGCTCCAGTTCTGACTCCGCTTGATGAATCCAAGCCATACGAGGTCTTTTGTGATGCCTCTCTCCTAGGTCTTGGCGCAGTTTTGATGCAAGAGAAGAAAGTTGTTGCTTATACATCTCGCCAGTTGAAGCCTAATGAGAAGAACTACCCCACTCATGATCTCGAGTTGGCGGCAGTTGTGCATGCTCTTTTGACTTGGAGACATCTTCTATTGGGAACAAAAGTGGATATTTTCACTGATCACAAGAGTCTCAAGTACATCTTCACTCAGCCTAATCTCAACCTCAGGCAAACTCGATGGGTCGAAATGATTCAAGAGTATAATCCGAGTATCGAGTATACTCCAGGCAAGGCCAATGTGATTGCTGACGCATTGAGCAGAAAAGCTTACTGCAACAGTCTGATTCTCAAGCCTTATCAACCCGAGCTTTGTGAAGCTTTCCGCAAACTTAATCTGCAAGTTGTTCCTCAAGGTTTCCTCGCCAACCTTCAAGTCTCTCCTACCTTGGAAGACCAGATTCGCCAAGCCCAGCTTCTTGATGCTATGGTGAAAAAGGTGAAGATTGGGATTGCCAAGAGTCAGTCCAAGTACAAGTGCTACCGCCTTGATGACAGGGACACTCTCTTCTTCGAGGATCGTATTGTTGTACCCAAAGGTGACCTCCATAAAGTGATCTTGAACGAGGCTCACAATTCTCTCCTCTCCATCCACCCTGGGAGCACGAAGATATATCAGGACCTCAAGCAAGCTTATTGGTGGACTCGAATGAAGCGCGAGATCGCTCAATTCGTGAATGAATGTGATGTCTGCAGAAGAGTGAAAGCAGAACACCAAAGGCCAGCTGGTCTCCTCCAACCTCTTTCCATTCCAGAATGGAAGTTTGACCATATTGAAATGGACTTCGTGACTGGGTTTCCAAAGTCCAAGCGTGGCAATGATGCTATATTCGTTGTCATCGATAAACTCACCAAAGTGGCTCATTTTCTGCCTATCAAAGAGTCGATCACTACAGCTCAATTGGCGCAACTCTATACCTCTCGTATTGTCTCTCTGCATGGTATTCCACAAGTGATCTCTTCAGACCGTGGCAGCATCTTTACCTCAAGGTTTTGGGATTCTTTTCAGAAGGCCATGGGCACGAACATCCGCTTCAGCACAGCTTTCCATCCTCAAACTAGCAGTCAAGTCGAGCGTGTCAACCTGATTCTTGAAGATATGCTCAGGGCTTGTGTGATCTCCTTCGGCATGAAGTGGGAGGATTGTCTTTCTTATGCTGAATTCTCCTACAACAACCGTTTTCAAGCAAGTTCGGGCAAGGCCCCTTTTGAAATTCTGTATGGCAGGAAGTGTCGTACCCCTCTCAACTGGTCTGAAACCGGTGAACGTCAGCTTTTGGGTAATGACTTAATCACAGAGGCAGAAGAAATGTGCAAAGTCATTCGTGATAACCTCAAAGCAGCCCAATCTCGTTAGAAGAGCTACTATGATAGTAAGCACCGTGATTTGGCTTTCGAGATCGGAGAGCATGTTTACCTCCACGTCTCTCCTATGAAAGGTACTCGTTGCTTCGGTGTCAAAGGGAAGCTTGCCCCCAGATACGTGGGACCTTTCAAGATTATCAGCAAGAGAGGCGACCTCGCCTATCAACTCGAGCTTCCTTCAAACTTTGCAAATGTTCATGACGTGTTCCATGTCTCTCAGCTTCGAAAGTGCTTCAAGACTCCTGACCGCACCGTGAACTCCGAGGACATTGAGCTCCAAGAAGATCTCTCTTATCGTGAGCACCCAGTTGCTATTCTTGAAGAGACTGAACGCAAGACTCGCAACAAGTCAATCAAATTTCTCAAAGTCAAGTGGTCACACCATTCCGACCGTGAAGCTACCTGGGAACACGAGGATCACCTCCGTTCTGAGTACCCGGCGTTCTTTCAGTCCTAGATCTCGAGACGAGATCCTTTCATAGTGGTGGAGTGTTGTAACACCCTGGATGTAACTTTCCCAATTTGTACTCCAACTCTTGTCGTCTCCGGCGTTAAGTTATATTTATTTCCTCGGGTTCGGGTTTTGTCTCCTTGTGTTGTTGTCGTTGTCATGCATCTCATATCATGTCATCATGTGCATTGCATTTGCATACGTGTTCGTCTCTTGCATTCGAGCATTTTCCCCGTTGTCCGTTTTGCATTCCGGCGCTTCGTTCTCCTCCGGTGGTCATTTCTAGCTTTCTTTCGTGTGTGGGGTTTAAACATTTCCGGATTGGACCGAGACTTTCCAAGTGGCCTTGGTTTACTACTGGTAGACCGCCTGTCAAGTTTCGTATCATTTGGACTTCGTTTGATACTCCAACGGTTAACCGAGGGACCGAAAAGGCCTCGTGTGTGTTGCAGCCCAACACCCCTCCAATTTGGCCCAAAACCCACCAAACTCTGCTCCATCATCTAGAGCGTTCGATCACGATCGCGTGGCCGAAAACCACACCTCATTTGGATTGTCCTAGCTCCCTCTATGCCTATTTAAACACCCCCGATTTTCGGATCTCCTCTTACCTCCGAAACCCTAATTTTCCACCGCGCGCCGCCGGACATTGTCCGCCCGGGGCGGACACACCGCCGCCAGCCAACCGCCTCCTGCCACGTGGCACCCACCACCTCGCCGCCGCCGCGGCCCGGGGAGCCTGGAGCCGGCCCCCGCGGCCCGAGCCGCCGCACCGCCACCTCCCTCTCCTCCGCGCGCCGCCGCCGCCATCGCGCCGCGCCGCGCTCCGGCCGCCGCCCCGTCCATCTCCAACTCCGGCCACCTCGACCTCTCCGGCGGCCCCGAGCACTGTTCCGGCGAAGATCCGGCCGTCCTCGTAATCCGTGCAAACCCTAGATCTCGGAGGCGTTTTTTTCTCCAAGTCCCAGAAATTCCGATCCAAGTGCTCATGTTCGTAGCTCCGTAACTTCGCATCCGTAGCTCTGATTCATGCATATAGCATATCAAAATGTTTATCTCTGAGAGTACATCATTTCATTCCATTGCATCATTTTCATTTGAGTTCATCTTGATGCCCGAAATGCTGTTAGAAGAGGGCTACTTGAGATAATTGTCAGATCTGCTACTCCGTTTAGGTTTTAGTCATTTTTGCCATGATTAATGTGTGCATGTTATGCCCTGATGTTCTACATGTGTTTTGTTAAGGGTTTTGTCATCTTTCCAGAGGTGCAACCCATGTATTTTTGTGATGTGTGTGGTGACTAGTGCAAGCTTGCAAAGTGGTGCACTTGCTAATTCTGTTTTCAGGGACTTAGTAATTTCACTAAGTCCTGGAGCTGTTTATCTCATGATGCCATATGTTCATATTGTTTCCTAGTGATCCGTGCCTCTTTTGAGGATGGTCAGTAAGGATGTTTTGTTATTCTTGTAGTGCTCTATCCATCCATGTCTTTTTTTGAAATTATGGAGCACACTAGCTTGAGTCAATCGAGCTCTACTTTTGCTACTTTGTGAATCTGGGCAGATTGTCAACTTGTTTGCAATTTTGCCGATGTTGTTGTAGTTGATCCGTGCACGCTATGCTATTGTTCTTGCCATGTCTAGATTGCATTTTGTGCCTTCTTGATGGGTGTATGCTTGTCTTTCCATGACTTGCACCGTAGTGAGTACATCGAGCTCGTGAACACGCCTACTTGAGTTATATTTCAGCATGTGTCAGTTTTTCACCAAGTCTGAAAACTGATTATGTTTTTGCTATGTTCACATGCTTGCAATTGTATTTTCTGATCCCTTTTGGCTCAAGGTCACTAAGGGACTTTTGTTAAGCTCTTTGAGTAGCTCCATGCCATGCTTTACTTTGCCATGTTCAGGCCCCGTAGCATGTAGTTTTGTTGCTCCGAAGAGTGCTACTTGATCTGAAATTCCAGACAAGTGTTAATTTCACTAAGTCTGAGATCTGTTTGTCATATGCATTTTTTCCATGCTTGTTTGAACCTGTTAATGGATGAATTGGCCGTAGCTCAGTGCTAGACTTTTGTTAAGCATCTTGTATGCATCCCTGCCATGTATTTTGTTGTCATGTTTGGGTGCTGTAGCATGTTCATTTCGTTGCATTTAGATGCCTACTTGCTGTAAATCACGGACCGGTGTCATATTTGAATCGCTTGCCATTTCCAAACCGTAACTCCGATTCCGGCGTTCTTTATATCGTTTTCAAGCGATTTCATCTCATCTTTCCAGTGGCACACTTGGATTTCCAAGTTGAGTCCAGGTTCATGCATTTCTTGTCATATCTTGCACTTTGCATCCCGCATCGCATCCCGCATAGCATATCATCATTGCATCATATTGCTTGATCCTTGCACGTGGTTGATTGTATCCTTGTTGCTTGTTTGTCTTGTTTGGGTAGAGCCGGGAGACGAGTTCGCTAACGAGGAGCCCGTTGAGTTTGCTTTTGAGGATCCAGTCAACTCTGACAACTGTGCAGGCAAGATGATCATACCCTCGAAATCACTACTATCTTTGCTATGCTAGTTTGCTCGCTCTTTTGCTATGCCAATGCTATGATGCCTACCACTTGCTTTCAAGCCTCCCATATTTCCATGTTGAACCTCTAACCCACCGTGTCCTAGCAAACCGTTGTTTGGCTATGTTACCGCTTTGCTCAGCCCCTCTTATAGTGTTGCTAGTTGCAGGTGAAGATTGGAGGTCGTTCCTTGTTGGAACATTTATTTACTTGTTGGGATATCATCATATTATCTTGTTATCTTAATGCATCTATATACTTGGTAAAGGGTGGAAGGCTCGGCCTCTCGCCTAGTGTTTTGTTCCATTCTTGCCGCCCTAGTTTCCGTCATATCGGTGTTATGTTCCCGGATTTTGCGTTCCTTACGCGGTTGGGTTATAATGGGAACCCCTTGATAGTTCGCCTTGATTAAAGCTTTTCCAGCAATGCCCAACCTTGGTCTTACCATTTTCCACCCAGCCTCTTTTTCCCTCGGGTTTCCGGAGCCCGCGGGTCATCTTACTTTAAACCCCCCCGGGCCAGTGCTCCTCTGAGTGTTGGTCCAAACTAGAGTCCTGTGCAGCGCCCCCTCGGGGAAACTCGAGGTTTGGTTTTAGTTGTATGGAGCGCTCATCTGAGTGTGCCCTGAGAAAGAGATATGTGCAGCTCCTATCGGGATTTGTCAGCACATTCAGGCGGTGTTGCTGGTCTTGTTTTAACCTGTCGAAGTGTCTTGAGTTACCGAGATACCGAGTCTGATCGGAACGTCTTGGGAGGAGGTCTATTCCTTTGTTGACCGTGAGAGCTTGTCATGGGCTAAGTTGGGACTCCCGTGCAGGGATTTGAACTTTCGAAAGCCGTGCCCGCGGTTATGGGCAGATGGGAATTTGTTAATGTCCGGTTGTAGATAACTTGAACCTTAATTAATTAAAATGAATCAACTGAGTGTGTTACCGTGATGGCCTCTTCTCGGCGGAGTCCGGGAAGTGGACACGGTGTTGGAGTAATGTTTGCGCAGGTTGTTCTCTAGTTTCTCGCTCGTGCTTTGCCTTCTCTTCTCGCTCTCTTTTGCGAATAAGTGAGCCACCATACTTGCTAGTCGCTTGCTGCAGCTCCACATATATGCACCTTGCCTTACCTACAAGCTTAAATAGTCTTGATCGCGAGGGTGCGAGATTGCTGAGTCCCTGTGGCTCACAGATTACTATTACACCAGATGCAGGGCCCGATGATTCCGCTCCAGGAGACGCATATGAGCTCAAGTGGGAGTTCGACGAAGACTCTCAACGATACTATGTTTCCTTTCCCGATGATCAGTAGTGGTGCCCAGTTGGGGGTGATTGGGACCGTGTCGCTTGTTGGGTTCTCTTTTATTTTGGCGCCATAGTCGGGCCATGAGTGTTTGGTTGATGTAATGTTATTTATGTACTTGATTGACGTGGCGAGTGTAAGCCAACTATGTTATCTCCCCTTTATTTATTTATATTACATGGGATGTTGTGAAGATTGCCTAACTTACGACATATGCCTTCAAAGCGATTATGCCTCTAAGTCGTGCCTCGACACATGGGAGATATAGTCGCATCGAGGGTGTTATAGTGGGCCGGATGACCAAGAGTCGTTGTGGCAAGCACTACATCAATGGTGCAGGCTGGGGCCCCGAGGCCGGCTCAATTGAGTACGGGTACCTGGTCCCCTTCGGCAGAATCCACGTCTTCATCAGCAAGATCGATGAACCGGGCCCTGAGCCGAACATCTGCACCGACATCGTCGAGACGGCTCAGCGTGCACGACCCGCCTGGGCTTAGCCCGCCGTGAAGCGCGCCTTTGTTGGATTTATCCACGGGGCTGAATTGGAAAGCTCTGTGTCGGGCGGTGAGACGGTCATCTACTCCGATGGTGAATCGTCCTGGGTGAGACCAACTCAATGTACCAACTAGAAGATGGACGCCTTGGGGGCTGTTCCGCTGGAGACAGTATTCCGGACCCCCGTGAGCCGCCGAACAGGGTGGCGATCTTCATGGCTGGCACCCCGCCGGTTCTCGATTCGACAGCCGCCGCGACCATGACTTCCAGTGCAGCAGTGGTAATAGCAGCGGGTGCTGGCGGTTCAGCGCGCCCGCCTTCTCAAGTTTTAACAGATCTGTTGGATGCTCTGGCGACTCTGATGGAGGTTGATGTAACCCCAGACAACCAGGAGGAGCATAAGGCAGAAGTGGCTAAGTTGCGTGATGAGGTAGCGCAAGCTAAGGCAGAATTGGCAGTGGAAAACACCAGGATGGATGTAGAGCGGGCCGTCTTAAACGCCCAAGCACAGCGGATTCAAGCAGATTCATACCGGTGGATCAGAACGCGTCTAATGAAGTCTTGAGGGGAAAATATCGGAGTCGTCTGCCCTCAGTTTATGAGTCAAGGGATCTCTTCAACACCCCTAGAGTCGGGGCCAGTAACCCGCCGGTGATAAACCGGATGACTGAAGCGCCAGGGGGTGGGGTGCCGGGTCAGCCGCACATGACAGGTTCTCCGTATATGAACAATACCCCACCTCAGCATGTGGTAACACCGCCGGGTCACTATTCCACCCCTTTGGACAACATGATTGCTGCAGCGACACAACTAGAGGCTCTGCTAGCCGAGGGCGAGACTCCGACGGCGGTTGAAACCCGAAGGGCCAGGGAGCTTCTTCAAACAACTTTGGTACAACAGCAGGCTTATTCCTATAGTTGTGACCAGATTCATTCAACCCCTCGTCCAAGCTGGAGCTACAGTAGGCACATTGACTCACCAGCAGTCTCGAGTATAGAGCAGCGCTGTAACCAACCTCATGGACATGACCCGGCACGCAATGGTGCCAATGCACAAGATTTGGTGGACCAGGGCAGAGCGCGCCGAGAGGCTGAGCTAGCGGCTCGTCAGCACGCGCTTGTTTACCCGACGACTTCTATTGAGGCGGGGGTAACTTCTAGATCTTCGGGTGTGCTGTGCTTAACGGCGGTTCTTTGGAACGAGCGTCTACCCAAGGACTTCAAAGGCCCTCGTAAGGTGCCTAATTACACAGCAGATCAGCCCCTGAGGCTTGAGTGGAGTGTTATGAGATGGCTATGGAGATGCTGGATGTTAGCGAGGCTGCATACGCTAAGTATTTCACCATGATGTTGGAAGGGACGGCTCGTACCTGCTTGAAGGGGTTGCCGGGTAACTCCATCGGATCATGGGCGGGGCTGAAGGCCCGGTTTATCCAGAATTTCAAAGACACATGCAAGCAGCCTATGTCGATTGTGGATTTGGTTTGTTGTGTTCAAGCTGAGGGCGAGTCAACGACTAGCTGGGTGCGCCGGGTCTCGACTATCATACATCCTTCAGATAATATCAACGTCGGCGTAGTAGTTTTAATGTTGGAGAAAAATTGTCGTTTCCTTCCACTCAAGAAGAAACTTGGGCGGCTTAAGCGTCATTGCAGCGACATGGGGGAGCTCATGGCGGCTCTAGTCAAGTATGCTAACTCTGATAGTACCAAGGACCCCGACTCTGATGATGAAAGATCGGGAAAGGGAAAGAAGAGTGGCGGTATGAGGGGACAACAGTACAACCCGACCAGTCAGGGCGGCAACCGTAAGCACAAGGCTGACGATTTTGTGGCTAACACTAGTGCACGGAATTATAACCAGCATCGTAAGGGGAGACCGGCTCAAGGGACAAAATTTGACCTTGAGGCAATGCTGAACCAGCCATGTCCAAAACACGGAATGGATCAGAAGCCAACTACCCATTTGTGGAAAGATTACAGCATAATGAGACACTTTAGGGAGTCCATCCAGCACAACCATGGCCCGAACGGCGGATCAGGGTCCGGCTCTCATGGCCCGGGTCATGGAGGCGGCGGTTCAAATTCCGGGTTTCAAGGTCACGGCAACCAGAGTAATTAGAACCAGCAAAATCATTAGGGAAATCAACAGCAGCAACAGTCTGGTTATCAAAGCAACCCGAAGCAACTGAATAGTGGACAATACCACGTCTTCACCACCAGTTTGTGTAAGTGGGATCAGAAGCTTCATAAGAGGGCAGTGAATGTTGTTGAGCCGGCGGTGCCACGTTATATACGGTGGTCAGAGCATCCTATTGTGTGGAGCCATGAGGATCATCCGCCCCGAGTTGATAATCTGGGTCTCCTGGCTCTAGTGGTGGCGCCTTAGGTTGGGGGCTATAAATTTACTAAGGTACTCCTGGATGGAGGCAGCAACATTAATATACTTTATTATGAGACCTTCCGTCACATGGGGCTGACTGACAAGAATCTTAAGCCGTCAAACATTGTTTTCCACGGTGTGGTGCCAGGTAAGTTAGCCTATCCAGTGGGTAAGATATCCTTGGAAGTTGCCTTTGGAGATGAGCATGATTCCAGGTCTGAGACTTTAACCTTCGAAGTGGTCAAGATCAAGAGCCCTTATCATGCTCTGTTTGGGCGGCCGGCTTACGATAAGTTCATGGGGAGGCCTTGTTATGTTTACTTGCACCTTAAGATACCGTCTTACAAGGGCACCATCACAGTGCATGGGAGTCGGAAGGTGGCCTTGGAGTGTGAAGAAGGTGACGCTGCTTATGCTAAATTAGTTTGTGCAACGTAGGAACTGATTTTACAAGGATAATGTTGACCCAGTAGACATGACGTCCTTGAAAAAGCCAACCACAGAGCATGATCCTTCATTAAAGTTTAAGTCGACAGATGACACTAAATTGGTTGATTTCGTTCTTGGCGAGTCATCCAAACAGTTCAGCATCAGTGCTAATCTGGATCCGAAATAGGAAAGCGCGCTCGTCGAGTTCATCCATGAGAACCGGGACATCTTTGCATGGAATCCTTCAGACATGCCAGGTGTACCAAGGGAACTCGCTGAGCACACTCTTAATATTAATCCGAATTTTAAGCCGATCAAACAATTCCTTCGTTGTTTTAACGAGGAGAGGCGGAAGGCCATTGGTGAAGAGGTGGCTCGGCTCTTAGCGGCCAGGTTTATCATTGAAGGTTTTTCATCCTGAGTGGTTGGCTAACCCAGTGTTGGTGCTTAAGAATAATGGTCAAATGTGTGTGGACTACACAGACTTAAACAAGGCTTGTCCGGCTGATCCGTTTGCTCTCCCTCGTATTGATCAAATTATTGATGCTACGGCGGGTTGTGAGCGTTTGAGTTTTCTAGATGCTTATTCTGGTTATCATCAGATCAAGATGGCAGTTAAGGACCAGGAGAAAACAGCTTTCATTACTCCGTTTGGAGCCTTCTGCTATGTGTCTATGCCTTTTGGGCTCAAGAGTGCCCAGGCGACTTACCAGCGCTGCGTGCAGAATTGCCTTCAAAATCAAATTGGGCGGAATGTTCATGCTTACGTAGATGACATTGTGGTGAAATCAAGGAAGAAGGAGACCCTGATTGATGATTTGAAGGAGAAGTTTGACAATCTCTGGGTTTATAAAATGATGCTTAACCCGGCCAAGTGTGTCTTTGGGGTACCGGCGGGTAAGCTTTTGGGTTTTTTGGTCTCTAACAGAGGCATTGAAGCTAATCCAAAGAAGATCAAGGCCATTACTTCCTTGGCTAAACCGGCATGTGTCAATGATGTTCAGCGCCTAGCGGGTCGTATTGCGGCCTTAAGCCGGTTCATAAGCCGATTAGGTGAGAAGGTTATCCCTCTTTACCAGATGATGAAGAAGATAGACCATTTTGTTTGGAGTGATGCTGCTAATCAAGCGTTTGAGGATCCGAAGAGACAATTGGCTAAGCCACAGGTTCTTGCTGCTCCCATTAATAAAGAGCCCTTGATGTTATATGTGGCTGCCAATAGCCGAGCTATTAGCGTTGCTATTGTGGTGGAGAGGAAGGAAACAGGCAAGGAGTATCCGGTTCAATGGCCGGTTTACTACATCAGTGAGGTGCTTATTGAGTCCAAGCAGAGGTATCCGCACTGGCAGAAGCTTGTATATGGGGTTTTCATGGCAAGCCGGAAGCTTAGGCAATATTTTCTGGGTCACCCCATTACTATGGTTAGCTCTGCTCCTTTAGGGGATATCATTCAAAATAGAGAAGCCACAGGCCGGGTCGCCAAGTGGGCTATTGAGCTTGGACCCCATGGTTTAAAGTATGTGCCTCGTACGGCCATCAAGTCACAAGCACTCGTGGACTTTATCAATGATTGGACAGAGTTGCAGACGCCTGAGGAAAAGCCAGATAACACATATTGGACTATTCACTTTGATGGGTCCAGGCAGTTGGAAGGCTCGGGGGCTGGAGTTGTCTTGACTTCCCCATGAGGTGATAAATTTTCTTATGTTCTCCGGTTAATGTTCCCCTGTACTAACAATGCAGCTGAGTATGAAGCCTTGCTCCATGGTCTTCGGATGGCTAAGGAAATGAATCTAAGCCGGGTGAGATGCTTTGGTGACTCAGATTTGGTAGCTCAGCAAGTTTCTGGTACTTGGGATTCTAAGGATCCACTCATGGCGGCTTATCGTCGAGAGGTTGATGCTATTGCGGGTCACTTCAAGGGTTACCAAGTTGAGCATATTGATCACAGAAAGAACGAGGCAGCTGACACTTTAAGCCGATTAGGGTCTCAGCGTAATCCGGTACCACCTAACACCTTCCTGGATATTTTTCTTAACCCTTCTGTCAAGTTGCCTACAGAAGAGGATCTTGCTGTTCCCGACCTGGAAGCACAATTGGTGGCGGCTCTTCATGCTATTCCTGATTGGATAGTGCCGTAATTGGCTTACATGACCCGGGGCGAGTTACCCGAGGATGAGATTTTAGCCAGGCAGATAACCCGGTGATCTAAGTCAATGACGATCGTTAATGGGGAGTTGCACCATCACAGTGTCATAGGGGAGTTTCAACGTTGTGTTTCTCCTGAAGAAGGCTGTGAGATTCTGTGAGAGATTCATGAAGGATATTGTGGTCATCATGTCGGCTCTAAATCTCTCATCACCAAAGCTTTTCGTCATGGTTTTTATTGGTTGATGGCTCATGCTGACGCTCAAGATTTGGTCAGCAGATGTGACAGTTGTCAGAAATTCTCACGATGAGCTCATGTTCCGGCTTAAGAGTTGAGGATGATTCCAATTACTTGGCCATTTGCGACTTGGGCGCTTGATATGGTTGGGCCTTTGAAGAGGCCCCCAGATAAGAAGACCCACCTTTTGGTGGCAGTTGACAAGTTCACTAAATGGGTTGAAGTAGAGCCAGTTAGCAAGTGTGATGCTGCAACGGCGGTTCAATTCATCAAGAAGGTGATTTTCTATTTTGGCTTCCCCCACAGCATTATAACAGATAATGGCACTAATCTGTCGGAAGGTGCTATGAAAGAATTTTGTCAACGAGAGCATATTCGACTTGATGTTTCTTTTATGGCTCACCCCCAGTCCAATGGTCAAGCGGAACGTGCTAATCAAGAGATTCTGCGAGGCATCAAGCCTCGGCTCATGGTTCCTTTGCAAAGAACGCCGGGTTGTTGGGTGGAGGAGTTACCCTCAGTGTTATGGAGCATCAATACTACCCCTAAGAGGTCTATGGGTTATACGCATTTCTTCATGGTTTATGGAGCAGAGGCAGTCCTGCCTAGTGACATCCGTCATGACTTGCCCTGTGTGGCGGCTTACATTGAAGCTAATAACAAACAAGCCCGTCAGGGTACACCTCAATCAGCCAGGGGGTCAACTGTGGTCAAACCCAGGTCAACTCACCGGAGTTGACCCGCAACTCGTCGCCGGCGGAGCCAGAGACGGCGGAGGAGCTTGGGATTCCTCCACGGGGCACCGTTCGAGGCGTCGATGGGCTCTACGGGTAGCTAGCACAACGGCGCATCTATTGGTGGTCGTGGTTGGGCCTGGGGTGGCGAGATTCGACGGCGGCGAGCTCGGTTGCGATCGCCGGAGTTCGGGAGTTGGCGGTTTCGGTGCTGCGGTGCATGGCAGGAGCAACATGTGACGGTTCTGGGGTCCTGGCGTTGCACTGAGAACGGGGGTGTGCTCGGTCGCGACCCTAGGTGATAGTGGCCACGGCGGCGAGGAGCTCTCGGCTCTGACGGGCATCGGTGGTAGAGGAAGGAAACGAGCTAGGGGAGAGGGGGATCGACGCAGTGGCTCACAGCGGATACGAAGGCGTTACCAAAGAGCTCAGGGGTGCGCTGTGGACGACGAATTGGCGACGACGATCTCCGGCGCTCGACGATGAACATGACGACGCTGGCGATGTTGTGGTGCTCCTTTGCTTGCGTGAGTAGGCATGGAGCTTTAGGACGACATGGCGGGGACGAGGGATACGTCATGGAGGGGAGGCGGTGGCTCAAGGCGCGGCAACGGCGAGCGGCGGCGACAGCGACTCTCGGGTGACTGTGCGCGAGAGAAACAGAGGAGGGGAAAGAGAGAGCTGCGAGGGGGCAGGGGGAGAAGGTCTCGGGCGTCTTTGTGGCGCGTTCAGAAGAGTCGGGGTGTCACGGTGGAAGCAAGAGTTGGCGCGCACGCGGCGACGACGCTCCCTGCCTACTGGCATGGGGAGGAAGACGACAGAGGGGGCTGCGGTGGTGGGCTGGGCCAGTTGGACGGCCTGCCAAGTGAGCTACACAGGCAGGTAGGTCCAGGTAAGTTCTCTCTCTCTCTCTCTTTTCTAATTTTGTTTCTATTTTCTATTTATTTTCCTCTGTTTTGATTTAGTTTTAAAACTAAACCATTTTGAAAACTCCTGAAAATATTTGTGGGCATTGTTGAAATTATTCCCAACAGCCCTCAACTAGTTTCAGAATTATTAAAGCATTTAAATATTTATAGGATTTAAATGTCCCAATTCAAATACAATATGAGTTAATTCAAAATTCCAGAAATGACCTAGAAATATGTTCATCATTTTTGGCAGAGGTTTTTACCTTTACCAGAAATGATGGACATTTCCAAAGGGCATTTTGGGTTCATTGAAAATATTTCATTTTGATCCTAGTTAGATTTCATTTGGTGCTAGGGTTTGAACATCCCTATTTCAAGTTTAGGCAAAATTTAAACATGGTGCAACAACCAAGACTAGTCCACAACAAGGCTAAAGCTAGGGCTGTGACAGAAGGACCTTTTGTGGTCAGCAAGAATCTGCATAATGGGTCATACTACCTTATCGACGTTCGAGACCACAAGGACTCAAGCACATCAGAGGAGGAGACCTGTCAGCCATGGAATATTGCTCATCTTTGGCCCTACTATACTTGAGCCACCGGCTCTCATGATGTACATAGTCTAATGATGTATATATTCTAAACAATATAATAAAGCCGGCATCCCTGATAATTCAGGGCCTCTGTCGTTTCACTTCATCGAAGTTGAGTATTTATAGTCATCTTATATGTTCGCTCCAGAGGCTTGACGCCCAAACTACAGGGACCAAAGAGAGTTGGATGCACAGCACAGCTCAAACATAGGTCCCCGACGAGCACAATTTGTAAGTATGTCACTTGGGGGCTTCCTGTTCAAACATAGGCATATTCGACCAAAGGGAACATAGCATGACTACCCTCTTGACCAGGTTATCTTGTTCAAACATAGGCTTATTCGACCAAACAGAACATAACATTTCCAGGTCATCCTACCCGTAACCAGCTGCTTCAACTCCATCAGGTCATCCTGATTGACCCGCCGAACTCTTAACGATCAATCTTTATGGCGTATTCAACCAAAGATTTGAGCTTGTTAAGGTAAAACCGTCGGTTTGTCATGTGAGAGCACGGCTTACAGATAGTCAGGATAGATCTAGGCTTCATAAGCCGCCTTCTTTGAAACTTGGATAAATCGGCCCGTGATGCATGCTGCTAACCTGACCCCACGTACTCCCGGTAAGTCTATCTTTAAACAAGACCTGACTTTATCTGGGTTCAAATGTCAATTGGGTATTGTGAGTGCCAGCTCACGGAAAGCACGTACCTTCCAGTGGCTCAGGCTAGTGTAACACCCACGATGCGGCTATATCTCCCACGTGTTGGAGCACGACTTAGAGGCATAACCGCATGGTAGGCATGTCGCAAGAGGGGTAATCTTTACACATCCCATGTACTGAATAAGAAAGGGATAAAGAGTTGGCTTACAATTGCCACTTCACACAATACATAAATATATCATACATCATCCAGAATACAATCAAGGTCCGACTACGAAACCAACATAAATAAAGACAACCCCAAATGCTAGATCCCCGATCGCCCCAACTGGGCTCCTGTACTGATCATCCGGAAAAGACACATAGTAACGGCTCGAATCCTCATCGAACTCCCACTTGAGTTCGGTAGCGTCCCCTGCACTCGCATCATCGGAACCTACATCTGTTCGGAAGTATCTGCGAGTCACGGGGACTCAGCAATCTCACACCCTCGCGATCAAGACTATTTAAGCTTATGGGTAGGAAAGGTAGTGAGGTGGAGCTGCAACAAGCACTAGCATATATGGTGGCTAACTTACGGAAAAGAGAGTGAGAAGAGAAGCAAAGCACGGTCGAGAAGCTAATAGTGATCAAGAAGTGATCCTGAAACTACTTACGTTCAAGCATAACACGAAACCGTGTTCTCTTCCCAGACTCCGCCGAAAACAGACCATCAAGGCTACACACGCAGTTGATTCATTTTAATTAAGTTAAGTGTCAAGTTTTCTACAACCGGGTATTAACAAATTCCCATCTGCCCATAACCGCGGGCACGGCTTTAGAAAGTTCAAAACCCTGCAGGGGTGTCCCAACTTCTCCCAGGAAGACCCGATCAGACTCGGGATCCCGGTTACAAGACATTTCGACAATGGTAAAACAAGACCAGCAAAGCCGCCCGAATGTGCCAACGAATCCCGATAGGAGCTGCACATATCTCGTTCTCAGGGCACACCGGATGAGCCAGACATCGGGTTGGCATAGACCCTGGTTGCCCAGGGGGCGTCGGACATCGCTCAAGTTGGACCAACACTTAGAGAAGCACTGGTCCGGGGGTTAAAAATAAAGATGACCCTTGAGTCCGCGATACCCAAGGGAAAAAGGCTTAGATGGCAAATGGTAAAACCAAGGTTGGGCCTTGCTGGAGGAGTTTTATTCAAGGTGAATTGTCAAGGGGTTCCCATAACACCCAACCGTGTAAGGAACACAAAACCAAGGAACATAACACTAGTATGACGGAAAGTAGGGCAGCAAGAGTGGAACAAAACACCAGGCATAAGGCCGAGCCTTCCACCCTTTACCAAGTATATAGATGCATTAAAGTAAACAATATATAATAATGATATCCCAACAATATCCATGTTCCAACAAGGAACAAACTCCAACTTCACCTGCAACAAGCAACGCTATAAGAGGGGCTGAGCAAAAGCGGTAACATAGCCAAACAACGGTTTGCTAGGAGAGGTGGGTTAGAGGCTTGACATGGAATTATGGGAGGCATGATATAGCAAGTGGTAGGTATCGCAGCATAGCAATAGAGCGAACAACTAGCAAGCAAAGATAGAAGTGATTTCAAGGGTATGGTCATCTTGCCTGCAAAGTTCTCCGAGTTGACGAAAGCTTGATCCTCGTAAGCGTACTCAACGGGTTCCTCGATCACGCACTCGTCTCCCGGCTCTACCCAAAGCAAGAACACAAGCAAAAGACCAACAATCAATCACGGTGCAATGCGCAAGCAACAAGATGCAAAACATGGCATGATATGCAGGATGTGATATGCAATGCATATGCGTGCTCCCGAAGGAAAAGATTGATCAAGGCATCAACTTTGCAAACCAAGTGCGCTGCTAGAAATATGAGTTGATTTCGGTCAAAATCGATATAAATATCATCGGAATCGGAGTCACGGTTTGCAAATGGCAAGCAAAACAAGAATGACACAATTCTGCGATTAACAGCACGATGCCATCTAGAATGCAACAAGAAACTAAGCTACTGCACTCCAACATAACAACAAAGCACATGGCAGTGATCTACTCAAGATGCTTGACAAAAGATGAACACTGAGCTATGGCTAAATCACACTAGAACAGGTTCAAACAAGCATGACAAAAGCGCAAAAGATATCAGCATCACAAACTTAGTGGAAATACTAACATGCCAGTAATTAATATCAGGAAGCAATGTTTAGAGCTAGCTAACCACATGCTACAGGAACAGATTATAGCAAACAAAGGCATGGCATGAACCTACTAAATGCATAGAACAAAAGTCCCTTACTGACCATGAGTCAAAGGGGCACAAAAAATATGATGGCACCCATGTAAACATAGCAAGTTTCGTTAACACATTCAAACTTAGCAGAAAACTGAGCATGTCAAAAACATAATGATGAAGGCATATTTGCAAGCTCGATTCACTCACCACAAGGCATTGCATGAAAAGATAAGCATACTAGCAGCAAGAAGACATGTTCATAAAGCTAACCAAGGCAAGAGCAAGTTCATAGTATGCATGGATCAACTACAACAACCATGGCAAAATTGATTAACATGTAAACAATCTGCCAGGAACATTTTATAGCAAAAGTAGAGCAAGATTAAGTCATGCTAGGCCACTCCATAAATGCAAACAGGGGTATGGATGATAGATCATATCCATATGTTCAAATCATCCTTACTCAAGCAACTCAAATAAAGCATGTATCTCACTGTAGCAACATGGTTACATGGCATCAAAATAACAGTAGACAAAGACTTAACCAAAATTCAGAGATCCTGAAATCAACAATATCACGAAGGCTACTTTGCATGCTTGTGCTAGTCACCACATTGATCACAAAAATTCATGGCATACACCCCTGTAAAGATGGCATGCCATATATCAAAACACATGTAGATCTCATGCCCATATGCATCACGCAACAAATGTGATGAAAAAGACAAATCCTCATAAACTACTAAGAATCGGCACCTAACATTTTATAGCACTCTTGCATCAAATATTTGGGCATCAAGATGGACTCAAACAAGCATGTCATGATGGAACAAAATGAAGAGCACATCCTGATGAACATTTTGATATATCACTGGCACAAAACGGAGCATCACACAAGAAGTTATGATGCAATGAATAGGGGCATAATATGTTGCACGGAAAAGACTTAGAGGAAATTTAGACCTCCAGATCAGATCTAGGGTTTCTTGGCACGGAAAACGAGGATCACTGGAAGATGCTAGCCGGAGTTGGAGGTCACCGGAGTTGCGCGGAACTTGCCGGAGTGGAGGAGGGAGGTCTCCATAGCGGGGCTAACCGGATCCAGGCTGCGGGCGCTGGAGTAAGGCTGCGCGGAGGCGGAGGTGCGGGCGGCGCCGGTGGAGGACCTCGGCGGCGTCGGAGGAGCGCCGGCATGGTGGCTCGAGTTCCGGTGGGCGGAGGCAGCGGCGCGCCGGGCGGAGGGCGGCGCGGATGCGTGGGCGCAGGGCGGTGCTCGATGGGCTCGGCGGGTCCGCTCTGGGCCCCGCGGGCCGCAGTGGAGGGAGGAGCCGGCGGCCACGCGTGGCGGCATGCGGTTGGCTCCAGGTGGTGGCGCGCTGACGTGGCAGCACCGGATTGGATCCGGTGAGGTGACCGGTGGACGCGTCTGGCGGACGCGGACGTGTCCGGCGGCGCGGGGTGGAAGAAGGCTAGGGTTGGACTACGAGATTTGGAGGGGTGCACATATTTATACCTAGAAGGAGGTGGGAGTGTCCAAATGGAGTGTAGTTTTCGACCACGCGATCGTGATCCGACGGCGGAGGACATGGGATAGGTTTGGATGGGTTATTGGGCCGTTTTGGAGGGGTGTTGAGCTGCAACACACACGAGGCCTTTACGGTTCCCCGGTTAACCGTTGGAGTACCAAACGGACTCCAAATGTCACGAAATTTGACAGGTAGTCTACCGGTGTTGTACCAAGGCCGCTTGGAAAATCTCGGTCCATTCCAAGAAAGTTTAACACCCGCTCATGAAAAGAGACAAAAGGGGACGCCGGAGGACGTAGGAGTGTCAGATTACAAAATGGACAACGGGAAAAATGCTCGGATGCATGAGACGAACACGTATGCAAATGAGATGCACATGATGACATGATATGAAATGCATGACATGAACAAAATGCAAAATGAAGACAAGACCCAACCACGAAGGGAAAATCATAACTTAGAGCCGAAAATGGCAGAGTCGGAGTTACAAATATGGTAGGTTACATCCGGGGTGTTACAGCTAGTTTCATTGAAGAAGACACTTTGGCTTGGCAGCCTACAAAAGCCTCAAATTTTTTGATTTCTTATTCTTTCATCTCTTTTTCACTATTTGGTTTTACAAATCGGGCCAAGTTGCCCTAATTGTGCTCATATTTGAAGCATCTTTTGGGTCTCTACAACCCGCCAGGATGGTAGATTCTAAGTCGCCGGAGTATCATAAATTTGGAGTTATAGCTCTACAAACTCTGACTGCATCAAAATCGGTGGTCTAAGCCTATACCACAGGTACGATATTTCGGTCTAAGCCTATACCACAGGTACGATATTTCATTATGTCAGTATTATGGTCAGACCTGCTCTGGTTATGGACTATTTGTCCCAAGTGGCTTCAATTGGGCATCATGACCCGCCCGGCGGTAAACCGCCAGGGCACTTGTGATATATTTTGAGTGCAGTGTAATAAGCAGTCTAATGCTCTCATAAGCATAAACTGATGATTTCTTACATTGGCGGATCAGCAGTATTGCGCAAAACAGAAGTGTGCACGATGGCACGGCATATTAAAGTTTCACTACCCTATTACATGACTCCATGAGCCAAATAAGATCAAGTGTTTTTCTACGGATCACATATATAAACCGCCTGGCGGTTCATTCTTCTTGACCTTGCTGACTTGAAGTCTCTGGATCATCCTTTTCCGGTTCTTCGTCCTCCTCCATCGTTTGGAAGTTTGGTGTTGACAAATCAATGCCACGTAAGGCGTAGAATTCAGCTTTGTCATCAATAAGATTCGAATGGTCAATTTCAGGGGCGAAAGTGTGCTTACGAATCGGAGGAATCAGATCCATCACTTTATATGCTGGCGTAGGCATCTTCTGGTTTTCTGCATTGTAAGTTGGCTCATATTTGGAGAGATTGGTTTCTTCAGCAATTAATGTAGCATGAGGACGAATTTCTTTAACATAAGCGGTGAAGTCTTGCTGGTTAAAAGGAGTGCCATCTTCCTTCAGGCTTGGATACCCAGTAGCCACTTCTACCGGGTCTAGCTCCGGTACCCATGCCTTGGCACGGCTCAAGGCTGTTACAGCACCGGCTCTCACACAAGACTGCTTTATCTCCTGAATTCTTGTAGGAAGGATTGACAATTTTTTCAACACATCACTTAGCAGGTTGGGTCCTTGGTTTGTTGGCGAAATAGTAGCTAAGGTGCGCTGAGCTCCAGTATACAGTTGTTCAACAAGTGTGTAAACAACTTTGAGTTTCACAAGCATATCTTGGTTAATATTGCTACTCCTGGGACCTAAGTAAATTACAGATTGGTTAGTGGCGGTTCACATTATCAAGTAAAGGATTCACTTTTAATGATTAGCAAGGCGACTCACCAAAGATAGCAGAAACCATCTGATATACACGGTGTCTTAAACCGGTGAGCTCAGTGGTCACCTCTTAAAGATTCGCCTCTGCTGTTTCAGCACGCTGCATTAAAGCAGTCTTTTCTTCAGCCCAAGTTTTTCTCTCCACTTCAAAACTGGTTTTCAGTTTTTCCGTCTTAGATATGCTGAACTAGAATTTTGACTCAGCCTTCCGGGTCTCAGATTCCTGACTCGTCAGTCGGGTCTTTGCATCAGTCAATTGTGATTCAAGTTCAGCAGTAGCAGCCTGTATGAAACACAAAGTTGTCAACATGTTCATATCAGATTATAGGAATATAAGTCCCAAGCCTTTTGCAAGAAACAACACTTGGCACTTGGGGGCTAATGCCTGCCAAAAAATTTATTCATACAAAACGACTCATGTGAATAAGTCCCAAGTACTTTGCAAGCAAGACTACTTGGCACTTGGGGGCTAATGCATATCGCTTGTGTCTTCCTACTATTTTATGATGACCCGGTTGTACTGTAAACAATCACAGCCGGCTCATGGGAGCTACACAGATAAGCTTTCATTTTTTTTAAACAATGGTAAATAGGACCGGCTCATTCATGCTGATTAAACCGGCCCTTCGGGACTACAGATGGAATGTTAAATTGTTTAAGCATCCAGTTTAATTCTAACTATGACAACTGGTCTTGGAAGGATTCTACTACATATGCTTATGGATTATTCTAAGTCTACAACATATTCAATCTTATCATAACTAGTAGACTTGGGGGCTGGAAGGATGTACATAATTTATTTAAAAGCCGGAAGTCATACCTCATACTTTTGATGAATCTGCTTCACCATATCGATTTCAAGATCGCGGCTGGAGTGTACTTGGTTGAGGTAGCCAGACAGAATTTCACTGCTGCTCAATTATGCATAGTGGGAGACATCAAACCTCACTTTCCGCCTCTCAATAACCTCTTGCTTGGCGGAGTGCTTGGCCAAGACAGTTGGATTTCTCGGTTCTATAAAATCGGTGTTGGTGATCAAAACGTCATCAGCATGAGTCTCTGATGGTTTAAGCGAGCTTGATGGTTCAATGTTTAAAGAGTCGGTATGGGTCTGATCAATGGAGAGGTCAGGAATTTCAGGTGGAGCGTTAGAGACAGGTTCTTCTGGCTGTTTTTCGTATACTTCGGGTGCAGAGACTTGCTGCTTCGTTTCAACGACTTCAGGGCCTCAGTTGGTTTGGTCACCTTTGCCTTCTTACTAGTCTTTGCTTGTCCAGTGCATGGGTTGTGACAAGTTGATATAATTATAAGAGTATAAAGAGGTATAAAACAAACAGTAAGTATTATTACCCAGGGGCAGTCTTGAAAGTCGGCAGCTGGGTCTGTGATGAGTCGCCAGAGGAAAAACGGGAAACTTCCTGTTAATTTGAATCAGAGGAATTGAGTGACTGGTGAATGAGACCCGCTAGCGAATAAAGAGAATTTAAGCTTGAAAGGACCTCGTTTTGGCGTTTCCATGGAGCCGAGTGTTTGCTAAATCGGAGGACAATTCTTCACCTCCATTGTTTCGAGTCTGGCGCCGGCTCTCGTGCTGCTGTTGCTTCAAAAGAAAGTGAGGATCCAAATGAGCTAAGGGGTGTGAATATCTTACTTTCCGAATTACTCGTCGAATTTTCTGTCTTGGCAAAGGTGTTGAGCCGGAAGGAATAATGTGTGACGCCCCGAGACCGTTGAGCCAGGTGTCCTCCAGTTATTCGCTATCGTTGTCATGTCATTTGCTTGCGTGTTGCATCTTTTCATGTCATCATGTGCATTGCATCATCATGTTTTAAAACTTGCATTCGTCTGGGTTCTCCGAGTTCTTTCCGTTGTCCGTTCTGAGCCCAGACACACTTGCACGCGCCCGCGGCATGTCCGAAACATTATTTTATAAGTTGCCGGAAAATGTTCTCGGAATGGGTTGAAAGTTGGCATGCGGTGTTGTTAGGTTGTCAGTAGACTGCCTGTCAAGTTTCATCACATTCGGAGTTCGTTTGACGCCCCAACGATTAACTATAGCGACAATATAGTCGGTCAAACATCGGACGTTTTCGGTCTCCGGAAACAGTCGCCGAGCCTCCCTCTCTTCTCTTCTCTCAGCTCGAGACCGTCTACACAGCCCACTACCTACCGCCAGGTCCAACCTAACCTCCCTCGTCAGCCCGCGGCCCTCCTCGCATGCGCGTCCGAAAATTGTCCCGGACCCGACCCGAGCAGTCGCCACCGTTGGATCCGGAACATCCCCAAACATCTATAAGACATCTCCGTTTTGTTAATTGGACTCCCTAGCCTATTTTTCTCGTCCACCCGATTACAATCGAAGGGACGATATACCCCTAAGTCAAACCCACCTACTATATATATCTAGACAAACCACCTAGTTTCTAGGGATCCCCTAGCTGCCGCCGCCACTCCTCTCCCACATCGGGATCCCCTCCCGATCCAAAACCACCAGCCACAGCCGCCATCGCTCCTCCTCAGTTTCCACGCCCAACCAACCAATGCCTCCCCTTGGTCTCACCGTCCACCCAACCAGCAGCGGCCGCATCCCCCCCCCAGCCGCAGGAGCTCGCCTTCTCCTCTCTCACATCCTGCGCCCGAGAGACGCCCTGGCCTTGCAGCTCCCGCCGCCGCCCAACTCTGGTTGTTGTCTTCTCCGCCGGAATTCGACGAGGACGTCTGCCTCCCGTCTGATGCGCATGGCCTCTGTCCGCCTCCATGATGTCCCTGATGCCCTGCGTCTACATCATCACGCCGCCTCAAGCTTCGTCGCGGGTCAACAGCAGCAGCGGGCAAACCCATCGCCGCTCATCGTCATGCCTGGCCCTGCCAAGCTGCAGTGTGTCGGATCCATCCACGTCATCTGCTAGCCTCGCCAAGTTCCACCGTCGCGCCCTTGTTCCTCGGTCGTGGCCCGTGCCATCCCCGGCGAGCAAGCACCAGCAACGCCAGCAGCTCCCCTCGCGCCTCTCGGACCTCGCCAGAGTGCCGTTTCCCGTCGATCTCGACCCCTCCGCCGCCGTGCAGACTCACCGTTTCGCCGGTCCCATCGAACGCCATCGCCCAAGCCTCCTGGCGCCCGCCTGCCATGGCCGCCTCGTCCCTTCTCCAAGGGAGGACGAGCAGCGCCTGTGTCGTTGCCTGCATTGCCCAGATCCGTGCCCTCCGTCCTTCGCCGCCGCGCCGGAGACCACTAACGCAGCTGCTCTGCTCTGCTTCTTCTCGAGGGGGGGGGGCGCCCGCAAACCCTCTGCTTCGCCTGCTCGATCCGGCCAAGCGAGCGCCTCGCCCATTGACCGATCCGGCTGGGTCACAGCCACCCCAGGCCCAGCGCCCCCCTTCTGGCCTCACCTCACCACCGACCGGCCCAAGGCCCGCTGTGAGCAGCTCCCTCAGCCCCTCCTCTCTGTTGGCCCATCTTGCACTAGTTTCGGCCCACTACGTTTTTTCCCTGGACCTACGAATTTTGCTATTATCCAGATGATGCCTATTTTGCAGAAAAGCCCCTGGTCTTCATACATATCTTAACTCACAAACTAAGCATCACATGTAAAAACTCTATATATGAAAGTTGCTTAGAATGTTGTGTATATTAATAATATCCAACTTTCATTTATGTTTAAAATGTTTAAGATGTTGTTTGTTTAAATTTGCTCCTATGCCATGCTAATATGATTTAATTCATAACTAAATAACCGTAGCTCGGTTTCTAATAAACTTTATATGTAAATGGGGTATAAAAATGCCTAGTTTAACATGATGCACTCATCTAGCATCTTTAACAACTCTAAAATTTGGTTTAGGGCAGAACAGTACCAAACCTAATATATGCATATGAGGAGTTTCCGGACTTGTTGTTTTGTTGTTCCGGCCTCATTTAAACTTGCCTAGATTAGATAGTTTCATCATGCTTCCCCTCTTGCCATGTTTAACAACATTTAATATTGTTGGGTACATAAACGAGATCGAACTAAATAACTTGTCGTGGTGTTTCGTCAATATGCAACTCGTTGCATACTGAGCTCCACTTAATTTGTAGGGGTTGCTTGTGCACTTTACCATGCCATGCTTCATTAAACCGGACATGCATCATACTTGATTGTGCATCATGCCATGTTCATGTCGTGGTTGTTTACTATGTTGTGTGCTTCTTTCCGGTGTTGCTTCTTCGGGTTGATTCTGGTAACGTCGTGTTTGTGAGGACCCGTTCGACTACGTCCGTTTGTCTTCTTCATGGACTCGTACTTCTTCCTTGCGGGATTTCAGGCAAGATTACCATACCCTCGAAATCACTTCTATCTTTGCTTGCTAGATGCTCGCTCTTTTGCTATGCCTATGCTGCGATACCTACCACTTGCTTATCATGCCTCCCATATTGTTGAACCAAGCCTCTAACCCACCTTGTCCTAGCAAACCGTTGTTTGGCTATGTTACCGCTTTGCTCAGCCCCTCTTATAGCGTTGTTAGTTGCAGGTGAAGATTGAAGTTTGTTCCTTGTTGGAACATGGAGATGTTGTTCCTTGTGGGAACATGTTTACTTGTTGGGATATCACAATATCTCTTATCTAATTAATGCATCTATATACTTGGTAAAGGGTGGAAGGCTCAGCCTTATGCCTGGTGTTTTGTTCCACTCTTGCTGCCCTAGTTTCCGTCATATCGGTGTTATGTTCCTGGATTTTGCGTTCCTTACGCGGTTGGGTTATAATGGGAACCCCTTGACAGTTCGCCTTGAATAAAACTCCTCCGGCAATGCCCAACATTGGTTTTACCATTCGCCACCTAGCCTTTTCTTTCCCTTGGGTTCTGCAGACTCAAGGGTCATCTTTATTTAACCCCCCCCCCCCGGCTAGTGCTCCTCTGAGTGTTGGTCCAACCGAGTAGACTGCGGGGCCACCTCGGGGCAACTTGAGGGTTGGTTTTACTCGTAGGATGTCTCATCTGAGTGTGCCCTAAGAACGAGATATGTGCAGCTCCTATCGGGATTTGTTGGCACATTCGGGCGGTGTTGCTGGACTTGTTTTACCATTGTCGAAATGTCTTGTAACCTGGATGCCGAGTCTGATCGGAATGTCTTGGGAGAAGGAATATCCTTCGTTGACTGTGAGAGCTTGTGATGGGCTAAGTTGGGACACCCCTGCAGGGATTTGAATTTTCGAAAGCCGTGCCCGTGGTTATGGGCAGATGGGAATTTGTTAATGTCCGGTTGTAGAAAACCTGAAGTTGACCTTAATTAAAATACATCAACCGCGTGTGTAACCGTGATGGTCTCTTCTCGGCGGAGTCCGGGAAGTGAACACAGTGTTGGAGTTATGCTTGACGTAGGTTGTTCTAGGATCACTTCTTGATCATAGATTTCTTGAACGTGCTTTGCCTTCTCTTCTCGCTCTCTTTTGCGTATATGTTAGGCACCAAATATGCTAGTTGCTTGCTGCAGCTCCACCTCATATTTTTACCCTTCCTCTAAGCTTAAATAGTCTTGATCGCGAGGGTGCGAGATTGCTGAGTCCCCGTGACTCACAGATACTCCCAAAACCAGCTTGCAGGTGCCGAGGATACCGAGCAGTTGACGCAACCAAGCTCAAGGAGGAGCTCGATGAAGATCTTGTCCTTTGTGTTGTTTCGTTCTAGTTGATCAGTAGTGGAGCCCAGTCGGGACGATCGGGGATCTGTGTAGTTTTTGGGGTAGTCTTCTTTTATTTTAGTTCCGTAGTCGGACCTTGTTTGTATCTGGATGATGTAATGCTTTATTCATGTATTTGTGTGAAGTGGCGATTGTAAGCCAACTATGTATCTCTTTCCCTTTATGTATTATATGGGTTGTTTGCGAACATTACCTCACTTGCGACATTGCTTTCAATGCGGTTATGCCTCTAAGTCATGCTTCGACACGTGGGAGATATAGCCGCATCGAGGGCGTTACATAATGGTTACCTCTTCTTCAACTGCTTGGCTGGCCCCCGTGTCATCCTGAGAGTAGTCAATGTCAATAAGATAATTGAAAAAAGGTGCCAAGGGGGTCAAGGGCTACCTCCAACTCAGAGCTATCATCTAGCTCAAACATTTCCGAGGCGCTTGGTTTCTTCTTATGCTTCTTGGTGGGTTTCTTGGCGGCTCTCTTGGCAGCCCTGGCCTTTTTGGCAGCTTCATGGTCATACTTTGCCTTCCAAAAATCAGATTTAGCCTATGAAAGACAGTAAAATTGAGTTAGTGCAATATCTGACTGATGAGATGAAAGTAAAGTGAGTTAAGAGGCTCACTTCTGGTGGCGGGTTAAGTGTGCAGAAAGGGTTCAGACCCACTTTGCTGCAGTCTTCTGTATCTTCATTCAGAAGAGTTTTTTTTCATTTCAGTAATTGCATCATCTGTTAAACGCAAGGGGCTGTGGCGTAATGGATCCTTTATACCGCCTGTATAAGTACACATTAAGCCGGGACGGCGGCTCAAGGGTATGATTCGCCACGAGACCCAGCACCGACCAAATCAATGCCAGTTAATCTGTTTCCTAGAAGAGCCTTGACCTTCACAATTGTGGGGGCAAGCTTTTTATGTTCAACACCTAAGAGCTTTTCCGGAAGGTTATGCTTCGGGTCAAGACGTTCAGTACAATAACCCGGCAATGGATTCTCGTCAGCCAGAGAGGTATCCATGCAGTAAAACCATGTCTGGTTCCAATCCTTGGGGTGACTCGGCAGGCGAGTATAAGGGAAGATGGAGTCTCTTATTTGTTGGATTGAGATTCCGCCAAGTTCCAAGCTGGGCCCGTTTGTAAACTCGTTTTGGCGGTTCAGATAGAAAAATTCCCTAAAGAGTTCGATACTGGGCTCCTCTTGAAGATACACCTCGTAGAAGACATGAAAGTTGCAGATGTTTGACACGGAATTGGGTCCGATGTCTTGAGGATGGAGTTGAAAGAAGTGCAGAACATCTCGGAAAAATTTAGAACTGGGTGGTGAGAAGCCCCGATTCATATGATCAGTGAACACAATGACTTCGTCATCTTTTGGCTGAGGTTTTTCTTCGCTTGGAGCAGGGGCGCAATAATGCATGACATTTTTCGCTGGCAAATACCTGATTTTGACAAAATCTTTGAGTGTGACCTCAGTAACGATGGAGGGAACCCAGTTACATGAAGTGACTGTCTTCAGCGGCATTCTGAAGAAGCCTAAAGAAAAGATGAAATTTTGCCGGTTCAATTCATTAAGCCGGAAGGAAAGCTGTAGTATATATTCAAAATGGCTCCTTAAATGGGGCCTAATGATATATGGGTAATTTTAAGCCGGTGATGTAAGCCGACATGACAAGAGTAAATTTTACTAAGTGTTGGGACAAACAGGTTTTACAGATTATAGTGATAAGATTGGATCTGCAGCAGTTCGGAAAAAGGAAATAAAATCTAAGCCTAAGGTGGTGGCAGCAGAAAGATGGGAGTGCCCAGATGAGATCTATTGCAATGAGGATATAGTATGATATCAAAAAACGATTGCTAAAACAGCTATCGCGCAAGACCTGCGTTGTTTTCAGATCAAAGATATACGATCAAGGAAGGAGAAGCAGGGGCGGCGATGAACACCGACGAACAAGGAAACCCTAAATATAGATCCATTATGACGAAAGAGAAGACTTACCAACGCTGATGGGACAGCGGAGGAGCGCCGCGACGTTCTGGTCTGTTCAGGGTGATGTAGCGGCCGGAGTCGAAGCAGTGGACGAAGGATGACGGCGGCGGAACTTGGGCGCACTGGAGCATCGCGAGGAGGAAGAAGAAGGTGAGAAGGTAAAAGGGGGAGAATGAAAAGAGGACCTGTGGCCCTATTTATAAGGCTGAAGGGATAATTGGCATGAGCGGGAATCGAGGAGACAAGAAAATGGATATGTGACAGCATTGGCACCTCGTTTTTCAGAGGATCAGTAACGGAAAGATTTATTAAAGGTTTGGGCCATATGTGGTATTAATAACAGGTGATGTCATGGCAGGTTACCGCAATTTCAGGAGATGACGTCATGGCGGGTTACAGATAACATAGGAAGATGAAGAAGGATTTTTTCTAAAGGTCGAAGATTGACATGAACAAGTTCAAATCAACCTAGGGCCTAATGTTGGGGATATGGCTATTGGATATGACCCGCCCAGGAGGGGCCGGGTTATCCCAAATGCGGTTCATCTCCTTGAAGCCCAAGAGTATATTGAAGATGGCGGTTCATAAGACAGGCTTGTTAAAGGGCCCAAGCCCGAAGGCGGCTTAAGGCTCGTAAGTGTAAACCGCCATGTATGTATGACTTGTATTGTAAGGCATGTAAGATAAGTCACCGAGTCGGGCACGTTCGTATGAGCCGGCTGGGACTCTGTAGGCCGCAGGGCGTCAACCCATGTATATAAGGGGACGACCCGGCAGCGACCTAGGGCAAGAAACAACATATCAAAAGCCAGGGAAAGCGTATTCGCTCCCTAGTAATCGAAACCCTAGCAATACCACCTCAAATTGGATTAGGCCTTTACCTTCACCGCAAGGGGCCAAACCAGTATAAACTCCCCATGTCCTTTGTCCCGTTTAACCCCTTTAAGTTAACCTCGTCGCCATGGCTCCACAACTAAGTCCTTTCACTAGGACATCTGCCGTGACAACTCCACGACAGGGTGTGATACCTTTGGGCCTTTAGCCACGAAGCATCTTCCAATTCCTTCATTTGGAGAGTCAAATATGTCGTAGGAGTTGGTTGACACAAGTGCTAGACCGACAACACCTTCATCTTGAGTATATTTGGAGTCGGAGTGATAACTTCTCTTGGAGTGATGGTCGGAGTCGGAGCCGGATACCCATTCACCAACATGAGCTTGATGTCTTCGTTTTGTGTAGCTCCTTGATGACTTGTCCTTCCTTTCTGTCGTGGAATTGTCACGGTAGATGTCCTAGTGTGAGGACTTAGTCGTGAGGCCAACGCATCTTTGTAGTAGCTTGAGAGGGGTTGAGCGGAATCGAGAGACGCAACACAAGACAAGGATTTAGATAGCTTCGGGCCCCGGGAAACATCATCTGGTAATAGCCCTACATGTTGTTTGTGGCTAGATCTCATTATGCTCATGAGAGAGCCGCCGCATAAGCCGGCTCCCCCTTTGTGTCTAGCCTTATAGATTGTTTCTTGTCCCCTCTTGGGGTGCCCTGCCCCTCCTTATATATGTTGAAGGGGTGGGTTTACATGACTAGTCCTAGTAGGACTAGGATTATTCTATTACAAGTGGAGTCCTTGTCTTGCTTCCCTTTGTAGAAGAATATTCCTTACGCTTTTCCTCTTAAGCCGGCCCATCATAACATGTGCCGGCCTTCTAGGCCTTGGGCCTTGTCATCCATGTGAAACACCCATTCGGTTACCAATGAGTCTTCAGGCTCGTGAGTCATCACACAAGTGAGCCGCCAGACACGTAAGTCGTCAATCCTCTGGCGGGTTACCAATGAAACGACAAGTCCGGCCGAGTCATATATCCGGCCGGGTCATACCGTGGGGTATATCCCCGACATTAGCCCCCAGTTTAATTTGGATTTATCCATGTTAAACTGATCTGCAACATAAACACAAGAACAAATTTGATAGGTTGTGCTCCGGGTTAAATATTCTTGTAAGCCGGCACCTGATCATCCTTAAGTCGTTGTCATTTCCTTCTCGTGGGAAGTCCGGGTCAATATACCAGCTTCATAATCAATTTGCTGACATTGGTTTCTCACAGAAAAATATTGTGAAGAATATTGGCCTTGAAATACTATCTGATTTTCAGCCGGTTTGAAGATGTAGAACTTGCCGGTTTGTAAATATTGATGGCACCGAGTCATAATTATTGCCAACATCGGATCATAATTATTGATGACACCGGGTTATGATTGCTTCATACACCGGGTCATAATGATTGGTGACGCCGGGTCAATCTGGTTTGCTCAAAACTGAGAATTTGAAAATATTTCTCCTTATATCCGTGTTACCTATAGCCCCCAAGTCTTGAGCAGAGCAAAGTGATGACTTAAGACTTGCTTCAATATAAATATTACCACTTTGAAGAAATCCATGTTGTTCATCTCAGTCACTAGTCAAAACTGAGTATTCCTCATATGTAGCCCCCAAGTGCCGGGTTGTCATGCTTGCAGCAACCTGGGACTTGTAATTGCCTGATGCCCATAAAAGCTTCAACCAGTATAGCCCCCAAGGGCCGGGTCATTATGCAATAATGAGCAAGGACTTTGTAAATATGATCATGTAAACTTTAACAACAACGTGTAGCCTCCAAGGGCCGGCTCGGTAAGATAATACTGAGCTGGGACTTTATACGTACTTCATTGAAAATAACATCATATGATTTAATTCCCATCATAGGGCTTGAACCCACGTCCACAAGGTTAAGAGATCTGTGCTTTACCAACTGAACAATGGACCCTTCAATATAATGGATTAAAACTTGCGTACCTTGAATTGTTGACAAGAGTAATTGGTAGCCCCCAAGGGCCGGCTCATTTAGAATGTGATGAGTCGGGTCTTCAATAAGTTGAGCAAAAAATGACTTTGCATTAGCCCCCAAGTTCATGGTGCATGCCTACAGCGACATGAGACTTGTATATTTGATGTAATCTCAACATGAATGATGTAGCCCCCAAGTGTCGGGTCGTAAGCCTGCAGTGACTCGGGACTATTCCTTCCATTGTAGAATAAATCATATCCATTGATAAGATAATAGCCATTGCGCTAAAGAGACTTTGAAAACCTTATCTGTTGATAATTAAATCCGAAGTTTAAATACCTGGCGGCCCTTGGCCGATGGCGATTTAATACGCCTCCATTGTATGCCGGAATATTTTATAACTCGGCGGCTTATAGCCTTTGAGAAAATCCAAAATGGATAATCATTTTGAAGCATCAATTTTGATAATGAGCTCGAACTTAATCATTTATATAAGTCATATTTCTACAAATCCTGCACAGCATTTAAACAACATATGCCCTGGCAATTTAACGTCAAAGCCAGGGCAGGTAACAACCCAAACATAATATAGTCTTTATGCAATTATGGAAAAGACTAGGATTAAGGCCATTCAAGCCTAAACATACTTGGCGACTTAACGTCAAAAGCCAGGGCGGGTTATCCAACCTCGCATTTTTATATAATCAGGAAAACATACCTGTAGAAACTGGCTCATACTGCCAGCTTACATCGCCGTATCCAATAAAGGCAATAATCCAATGATTGATAAGCGCATGATTCGAATGGCGCAATCCAAAATAGACCGGTGACTTAAAGTCCATAGCCAGGGCCAGTTTAAACATAATCATGTATAAACAATATCATACCTGTGATATTGAATTGTGCTGCCGGTTTATGATACCTGTGCAGTAAGGGTGATAACCCAATCTTTAGAAGCCAAAACTTCCAAATGTTTGATGATTGTCATATGCTGGCGACTTATCGTCCAAAGCCAAGCCGGGTTAAATAGAAACCACATATATATATATATGCCTCAGATATGAACAAAAAAATCTCAAAACAAACCCAAAGATTGTTTTTCCAAAAACTTAAGTAAAACAGAGAGAAAAAAACGAGGCTTCTGATTCTAATACGGACAGTAAACCGTTCCAAAGGGGTTAAGCCAGGATTCGAATACGATCATGTAGCCCACAGTGGCTTTGGCGTTGCGCTGATCAAGAGGGTACCGACAGCTATGTTCTCTTTGGTTCAAATATGACCTATGTTTGAACATGAAGCCCCCAAATGACCTTGAGAGTTTTTTAACGACTCTGATTCAAATACGATCAAAGTCGGACCCAAAAGGGGTTAAGCTATGATTCGAATACGATCAAGAAGCCCCCTAGTGAGTTTGGCATTGTGCCGATCAAGAGGGTACCGACAGCTATGTTCTCTTTGGTTCGAATACGACCTATGTTTGAGCAGGAAGCCCCCAAATGACCTTGTGAGCTGTGCTCAAGGGGCACCTATGTTTGAACTGTGCTTTTGCAACAGACCCTCTTTGGTCCCTTTAACCTGGGTAGTAAGCCCCCAAGTTTATTGTAAGCATGGCGTATAAGCCTGATCAAGAGGGATATTCACAGCTATGCTCAATGAGCAGGAAGCCACCAAGTGATCAATAATATGATAAGCCAATAAGGCAGGATAACCCATGTTTGAACCGCGCATTATGACAGCAAATTCTCTTTGGCAGCCTTTAATTTTTTTGAGAACTCGAACTTGCGAGAGATGAATTCTTTTTGAACCGGAATTTCAAACTGGATATTGAGAGCTTTAAAGCTTTGTGAGAGACAGAGTTACCTTGAGCCGGATTTTAAACCGGATATTGTGAGAGCATCAATGCTTTGTGAAAAACAAATTTCTCTTGAACCCGATTTTGAACCGGAATTTTTGAGCCGGAAGTTTTCTGACGGCTTTTAAATTTTCACCAATATGGCGGCAGCCTCCGGCACCGGGTTATCTTTCCCTTCAATCGTCCTAGGGTTCTTGAATTTTGTTGAAACTGGCAAGATTTGCTGAGTCATGTCATTGTAGCCCCCGAATCTTAAGGCGACTTGAGGAGTTGTCTTGAGATTCTTCAAACTTGGCAGTGATATAAGCCGGCATATAGTTGAACAGCGGAATGCTTAAATTTATGTAAACCGGAGGTTTGAAGCAATTGACAATCTTCGCAACACTCATTGCCCACTTCTAGTATGAGTCATTCAATAAGCTTTTGTGATATGATGGTCACTTTTGCAGTAGACAGTTTGTCCTGCATCAAAAAACCTCACAAAACAGAGTAATTGCTCTTTCAAGGAAAGCAATATATAGTATACAAATATAACAGATGGATTTCACCTGATTCGTTAGGCTAGTAATTATCCACTGTGGAATTGATGATCATCATGGTGAGACTGAAATCAACTACGGCCGGGTCAACCGCAGGAGCAGACAGATGAGTCGGTCGCGGTGTTGTAAGCCGGTGCAGACGGCGAGTCAATCATGGGCACGGTAAATTGTGCGGACGGCAAGTCAATCGCGGGTGCAGTCCCGGCGAGTTGATGTAGATTGAGCTGCCCGAGCGGCGGCTTGCGCACACCCGTTCCACAGCAAGTGGGTGCGAACGCCGATGCATGATGATGCTAACGCATATTTCATAGACGCAGCATGGCATCATCTTTTTAATTAATCATTGTCCTGCACATAAAAATATATAGACCAAAGCAATTGTTTTTTAACAACAAACAATATATGTAAAAAACAGACGTAGATGGACATCACCTGATTTGTTCGTATGACAGAAGCAATTGTTTTTTAACAAAAAACAATATATGTAAAAAACAGACGTAGATGGACATCACCTGATTTGTTCGTATGACAGATGATCCGTATGTGACATCCGTAGATAACCTTTCAGTACTGTTGCTTTGGTCCTGGTTTTTGCTTCACGAACGCGGACGTTGGTACACCACTTGACTTGTGTAGTATAACGAGTGAGCTGTAGCATCAGGACGACAACGGAGAGAGGCGGGTCATCACGGCAGGGCCGGCTCACCTACAGCGGAGGTGACTCACAGCAAGGTTTAGCTCAAACACGACTGCTCACACCCGTTATCCGCGGCTCGACAGAAGAAGAACGAGGCCGCGGTGCCTTGGAGGCCGTAACAACTGCAGCAGCTGAACGACGGCAGGTAGTTCAGGGGCGGAGCCAGTGAAAAAACGGGCCAGCAAGTCAGAACAGCGCAAAGCGGCTGAGGTAGTTGGCGTCTCAAAGCCCGGCTGTGAAGGAGGACCAAAGCAAACGGCACAGTCATGAGCACGGAGGCAGCAGGGCTGGCGACTCAGCGGCGCGGCGGCGAGGCCGACTTGGAGCAGAAGAGGTGACAACGACTTGGAGTCAATCCAAGTAGAGGTGAGGCTGAGACGGGCCAGTACGGTCGTGACAGCAGCTCGGAGCAACAGAGGCAGAAAACCGATCTGCAGATCCGGCACGGAGGAGCAGCAGAACTGGAGGTGGAGCTGCACGGGCGGAACCGACTCGGAGTGGCGAAGGCAAGTCCGAGCAAGGGCGGGGAAGGTGAATCCGAGCGGGTTCAGTTTGAAGGCGGCTTGGCAGCGAGGCCGCTCCGGCGAAGGTGGCGCCTGGAGCTGGAGGCAAGGCGACTCCATCGCAAGGGCGGAGTGACCAGACGGGGCGACTCGATCCATCGTGGGCGGTTGACCAGTCCACGTCCACATCCTCAAGACGTGGCCACCCCTTTCCTCTCTCTCTCTCTCTCTTTTTTCTTGGGTGTTCCCGTGAAGCTGGTCTTCTTGCAATCGCTGCTATGCTGCATGTTATATTCCTGGCCTGCCTCGTGGAGCATGCCATCAGAGGCCGCATTAGATGATCCTTTGGTTATCTCTGTATCTGATCATTTGGAATTATCTGTCAAATCTCAGCCGCATAATTCGACAGGTCTTGACTACTTGCTGACTTGCGATGCACAGCAGAAGCGGCGACTTGGCATCGACTCGGTTTCTTCATCGGATAACATAATTGAAATCGACACGGACAAATTGCCTGGTCGCGTGCGAGGCACAACAGCAGAAAATCAAAATTTGGACGGATTGCAATCCTTCTTGTCCGTGAATTGTTGTAGATGAATGACGAATTTGTCGGCTCTAGCTTAAGGTTGCGTCACACCAGCTCTTGGACTGATCACATTATGAGCTTCTCGATCCCTACGAGAGATTCCTTCAAAAACTCAACACCACCGTGCGCAGGCCCTACGGTGGGCGCCAACTGTCGTGGAATTGTCACGGCAGATGTCCTAGTGTGAGGACTTAACTGTGAGGCCAACGCATCTTTGTGGTAGCTTGAGAGGGGTTGAGCGGAATCGAGAGACGCAACACAAGATAAGGATTTAGACAGCTTTGGGCCCCGGAAAACATCATCCGGTAATAGCCCTACATACTGTTTGTGGCCAGATCTCATTATGCTCATGAGAGAGCCGCCGCATAAGCCGGCTCCCCCTTTGTGTCTAGCCTTAGAGATTTTTTCTTGTCCCCTCTTGGGGTGCCCTGCCCCTCCTTATATATGTTGAAGGGGCGGGTTTACATCACTAGTCCTAGTAGGACTAGGATTATTCTATTACAAGTGGAGTCCTGGTCTTGCTTCCCTTTGTAGAAGAATATTCCTTACGCCCTTCCTCTTAAGTCGGCCCATCATAATATGAGCCGGACTTCTTGGCCTTGGGCCTTGTCATCCATGTGAAGCACACGCTGGGTCACCAATGAGTCTTCAGATTCGTGAGTCATCACAGCAGTGAGCCGCCAGACACGTAAGTCGCCAATCCTCTGGCGGGTTACCAATGAAACGCCAAGTCCAGCCGGGTCATACCGTGGGGTATATCCCCGACACTTTCTGAATCCTTGCTTCTGCGAGAGGTTCTTCGTTCATAACGATCATCTCTACTCCTTTTTTCTCTTGGAGGTGATTCTTCTCTTCTACTTCTCCTTTTGGGTGAATCCTCTCTTCTTTTGTAGGGAGCCGTACACTCATTTGAGTAGTGTCCAGGTCCTCCACAATTATAGCAATTACGCTCACAACTAGAAGATCTTTTTTCATTGTAGGACCTTGGCTTAGAACTTATTTCTTTGCTTCTACTCTTGTAGAACTTGTTGAAGTTCTTCACCATTAGGCTCAATTCCTCATTGAAGACTTGTTTCTCACTTGATGATGTAGGAGCATCACATGAGGCTTTGTAAGAACCACTTGACTTGTTGTGAAGCTCTTCTTTATCCTTGAATGACATATCATGAGCAACAATTCTTCCAATTACTTCCGTTGGCTGGAGATCTTTGTAGTTGGGCATCATTTGGATCAATGTGCATACGGTGTCATATTTTCCATCCAAGGCTCTTAGGATCTTCTAGATGATGAATCTATCGGTCATCTCTTCACTTCCTAAGCCGGCAATCACATTTGTGATGAGAGCAAGCCTAGAGTACATTTCAGGGACACCTTCACCATCCTTCATTTTGAACATGTCAAGCTGACTTTGGAGCACATCCAATTTGGATTCCTTGACGGAGTTGGTACCTTCATGCATATCAATCAAAGTATCCCAAATCTCATGTGCATTCTCAAGATGACTGATTTTGTTGAATCTTCGGGGCACAATCCGTTGAAGAGGATATCGCAAGCTTGAGCATTGTATTGCAGCATTTTCAACTCTTCCGCGGTAGCTTCACGGTTTGGTTCTCTCCCATCAAAAAATTCACCTTGCAAGCCAATACACACAATAGCCCAAACGGTGGGGTTATGTCCAAGAATATGCATTTTTATCTTATGCTTCCAACTGGCAAAATTAGTACCATCAAAGTAAGGACCTCTACGGTGGTAATTTCCCTCGCTAGACGCCATACTCTCCTAGGTTGTGAAACCAAGGCTATGATCACCAAAGCTATGGAAATCAAGGCAAATGGAGACCAAAGCTCTGGTACCACTTGTAGGATAGAAAGTATGTCTAAGGGGGGTGATTAGACTACTTGACAAAATAAAAATCTAGCCTTTTCCCAATTTTAAGTCTTAGCAGATTTTAGCAACTTATCACAAGTCAAGCAATCAACCTACACATGCAAATCTAAGAGTATAGCAGCAGAATGTAAATCATTGCACACGAAGGTAAAGGGAGGATTTTAGAGGGAGCAAACGCAATGTAGACACGAAGATTTTTGGCGTGGTTCCGATAGGTGGTGCTATCGTACATCCACGTTGATGGAGACTTCAACCCACGAAGGGTAACGGTTGCCCGAGTCCACGGAGGGCTCCACCCACGGAGGGTCCACGAAGAGCAACCTTGTCTATCCCACCATGGCCATCGCCCACGAAGGACTTGCCTCACTTGGGTAGATCTTCACAAAGTAGGCAATCTCCTTGCCCTTACAAACTCCTTGGTTCATCTCCACAATATTGTCGGAGGCTCCCAAGTGACACCTAACCAATCTAGGAGACACCACTTTCCAAAAGGTAATAGATTGTGTGTTGATGATGAACGCATTGCTCTTGTGCTTCAAATGATAGTCTCCCCAACACTCAAATCCCTCTCACTGATTTGGATTTGGTGGAAAGATGATTTGAGTGGAAAGCAACTTGGGGAAGGCTAGAGATCAAGATTCTTGTGGTTGGATTGGAATATCTTGGTCTCAACACATGAGTAGGTGGTTCTCTCTCGGAAAATGAATGGTAGAAGTGTAGGCATGTTCTGGTGGCTCTCTCCATGAATGGAGGATGGGTGGAGGGGTATATATAGCCTCCACACAAAATCTAACCGTTACACACAATTCACCAAACTCGGTGAGAACAAATCATGAAAATCGGTCAGACCGATTTAGTTCAAAATGTGAACGTTAGGCTTTTTGGTGGGACCGACATGTCAACTCGGTGTGACCGATTTCATTAGGGTTAGGGCATAACGTAATCTCGGTGTGATCGATCACATAAACTCGGTGAGACCGATTTCTGTAATAGGCAAATAGAGAGTTGCTCAGGCAAACTTGATGGGACGATCGCTCATTTCGATGAGACCAAAACATTACAAAAAGGAAACAGAGAGTTTACATTGCGAACTTGGTGGGACCGATCACTCATCTCGGTTAGACCGAAACGTTACGAAGGGAAACAGAGAGTTTGCAATCCCATCTCGGTGAGACCGAGCTGATTAGGGTTTCTGGCTATGGCTACGTCAAATGAACTCGGTGGCGCCAGATAGATCAAATCGGTGGGGCCGAGTTTGACTTTTGGTTTGGGACATATGTGGATATGAGAAAGTGGTTGAGGGTTTTTGGAGCATGTCACTAAGCATTTTGAGCAAGCAAGCCATTAATGTAGAGTCTTGAGCTTTTGCCAATATGTGTCCTTAGCATTTTGAGGGGTCAACATCCCTAGTCCATGCCATGCCAATCATTGAACTTTCTAAAATGATTATCTTTAAAGAGCATTAGTTCAATGAGCTATATGTTGTTAGGAATTACCAAAACCACCCAGGGATAGTTGCACTTTCACCAACGATTAGAAGCAATCTGGTCATCCAATCTGGCACGAAAGCCATGCAGCTAGTAGGTTGGTTTTCTTTTTGATCGCCTTCTTTTCGGTAACTGCTTCCGTTTATCACGCCAACCATATGGAATATGCTTTGTTTCCTAAACTTGCTTCCACAAATGACGTGATGCAGTGGCAGAGCTTACTGGAGGCCGACCTGGGCCATCACCCCCAAGCCCACGAGATTTGTTTAGATTATCCTAAAAAAGTGGCCCATCGAATCACTGAAATCCAGCCCATGCATTGTGTTGGTTGCCCTAGCCCATTGCCCTGCCACTAGCATGATGCATCATTTCTTGCGGAAATAATTTCGATAAATTGTAAATATTGATCATAGCTAAATATCGGAGTCCACTAAATATGATCTTTTAAAACGTATTTCTTCATGTATACCACATAAACATGTTTTTAAGCTGACCACAGAATCATCCCTATTAATGCATGGAAAGTAACTTTTTTAATGTGCCGAAAAATTGTTCACATGATAGTGCACACCTTTTTCTATTCTATGGCCACAATAGAAGTGTGTGAAGAAGCATCATTTTCCACTAGTTTTTAATTTACGAATGTGTATCTTACATATTTTGTCCAAGGTCAGTATAGTCAAAATGGTGCAACCCAAGTATGTGTGGTCCGTTGAATTGGGACGTGAGTACACCAACATGTGTGGTCAGAGAGCCGCATAAGAGGAGATAGGAAACAAAGGATGCATGTCGGTGTCAAAACCGGCGGATCTCGGGTAGGGGGTCCCGAACTGTGCGTCTAGGCCGGATGGTAATAGGAGGCAAGGAACACGATGTTTTACCCAGGTTCGGGCCCTCTTGATGGAGGTAAAACCCTATGTCCTGCTTGATTAATATTGATGATATGGGTGGTACAAGAGTAGATCTACCACGAGATCAAGGAGGCTAAACCCTAAAAGCTAGCCTATGGTATGATTGTTGTATGATGAAGTTGTCCTACGGACTAAAACCCTTCGGTTTATATAGACACCGGAGAGGGTTAGGGTTACACAAAGTCGGTTACAATGGTAGGAGATCTTGAATATCCGCATCGCCAAGCTTGCCTTCCACGCCAAGGAAAGTCCCATCCGGACACGGGACGAAGTCTTCAATCTTGTATCTTCATAGTCCTGGAGTCCGGCTGAAGGTATAGTCCGGCCATCCGGACACCCCCTAATCCGGGACTCCCTTAGTAGCCCCTGAACCAGGCTTCAATGACGACGAGTCCGGCGCGTAGATTGTCTTCAGCATTGCAAGGCGGGTTCCTCCTCCAAATTCTTCATAAAAGTTTGTAAACACCAAGAGTAGTGTCCGGCTCTGCAAAATAAGTTTCCACGTATTGCCACAGAGAGAATAATATTAACACAAATCTAATCTACTGATGTATTCTGCAGTGTGACATCACACTACGGCCAAGCCTTTATTCGAATCGTTTTCACTTTTCCACCTCAGCGTGTTTTGCGAGGCGGTTTCCTTGGCACGTCTTGTCAAAGCAGAGATCGTGTCCCCTTTATTTACGGGATTCTCATCAATACGGACGTGGGTAACCCAATCGTGCCCGTTAGCATGTCTTCTCGATTAAAGGCGAGTCCCAAACGGTTACGGGAAGGGCTCCTGGTATTCAACCTCTTATAAAGAGACCAAGGCCTTACTCCTTTTCTCCAATCTCAAAACAAGTTCGCCCGTCGCCTCGAATTCCAACACCCTAGGTTCCAGATTCAGGCGCTTCGGACCTTCGACAATGTCCGGTTCCGACCTTCAAGGCCGATGGATGCCCTCCTCCGTCACGGAGGAGGACGTGCTAAAGTTGAGAGAGGCTAAGTTCTTGACCGCCGAAATTTTTCATAGGTTGCCTGCTCAAAGGCAGGCTATTCCCAGTCCCCATCCCGGTGAGAGCGTAGTGTTCATGTCTCACTTCCTTCGGGGGTTAGGCTTCCCGATGGATCCCTTCGTGAGGGGGCTGATGTTCTATTATGGGCTGGAATTCCATGACTTAGCTCCGGAGTCCATCCTCCACATTTCCTCGTTCATCGTTGTGTGCGAAGCGTTCCTCCGTGTTACTCCTCACTTCGGATTATGGCTCAAGACTTTTGGAGTGGAGCCGAAGATGATCGAGGGACGGCAAGCAGAGTGCGGAGGCGCTGTCATAAGTAAGAATGCTGATGCTCCATGGCCCGAGGGCTCCTTTCAAGAGGAGCTCGGCTTGTGGCAACGAGAGTGGTTCTATATCACCGCTCCCAGGAGCGCCAAGTGGATGGCGCCTCCTGCCTTTCACTGGGGTCCCCCACCACGGCTAGCGTCATGGGTCAACAAAAGATTAGATTGGGGGTTATCCAAAGACGTGCCCTTGTTGCAGGGCCGCATTAGGGATCTCTTAGAAAGAGACCTCAGCCTGGTCAAGGTGACGCAGGTCATGCTGATTCGCCGAACACTGCCCGGCAAACGTCGCTCCCTTCGTCTGTGGGAGTTTAATCCGGAGGGACCACGAGCTCTCCAGCATTTTATGGGCGCAACGCCCGTGGAGATGTATAAAATGTTCTTCGGATCACAAGCAATGTGTCCGGATTTGACCGAGGACGCATGTTTAAGCTGCAATCGCCCGGATACTCAAGTAAGTAACCTTGTGCCCGGACTCGTTATCCGTAAAATTGTCATAAATTTGCCCCTAAAAGAGTTGTCCTTTTAAACAGGAGTGGATAGCGAAGGCAAAGCTGATCAGGTGCCCGGCTCCCCTTCCTGAGACCAGGCCGGATCCCGTGCTAGTCAGGATGTTGAAGATCGTGCCTTTGGAGGGAAGTGAGGGGGAGTACAAGGAAACTATGGCCTCCTCAAAGGAGGCTGCTCCGAAGGGAAGAACCGACAATTCCTTTCCTAAGGGGAAGAAGAGGGCCGCCTCTGATGACCCGGAGACCATGGCCTCAAAGCGGGGGAAAAAGTCCTCGTCAGAGGGTCCGACGCCGGGGGGATCCTCGGCCGAACTACGCCCTCAAAGGGATCAGCCCTCCAGCGAGCCGTAAATAGAGAAAGATTTTCCTTTAGAAGGATGAGAGAAATCCTTGCTTTTTATCTGAGAAGATTAACCGAAATTTTACTTTGTAGCTCGGACCTCAGCCCTTCTCAGCAGAGCTCGTCTTCGGGGGATCTTCTTCCGGAGATGATGGAGAGTGGAACGCCTCCCCCTGCCGTACTGCCTAGCGAGGCAGGCGACCCTGAGGTGTCGTCGTGGAGGGTTTCTCCGAATCCGGCAGGGGTGGAAGGTAGCCATATGTCCCCTCAAGGTTCTCCGCGTCCGGCCTTCGATGGAGGTCATAGGACGAGTCCGGCACCGTCTGATGCGCGGTCAGAGGAGCTGATGATTCTGCTGGAGCGAGATTCTATCTCAGAGGAGCACCATGCATTGATGGGTACGGTGATTTGAAGGATTTCGTCCGCAGAAAGCGGATTGCATGAGGCCGTCAGAAGTTTGCTGACGGGTTTTGAGGTACATTTGACAATGTACTTCTTTGTCAGTTGCGCATAAACGAGATGCGCCCTGTGTAGATAATAGCCCCTGAGACTCTGTGCGTTGTCAAAATTGACGGCGCGCAGAGGATCATAATCCCAGGTCTAAAATGTCGCCTTTGTATACAGGTGGCGAAGTGTCCGGAATCGAGCCAAACTAAAGCAGAAACTTGACGTGGCAGATGCCGACATCGCGCTCGTCAACGAGCGGCTTGATGAGGCTCAAGGTATGCAATTCCTCGGGCGGCATCTGGTAAGAGGAGCTTTATGCCAGTATCTTACAATGTGTGTGCTTGACGCAGATGGTGCGGCCGCCGTGGAGAGTCTTCGGGCAGAACTGGCTCGAGCTAAGGAACAAGCCAGGAAAAGTGATGCGGCTGCCGAGAAGGCCCTTGAAGAGCTGAGAGCCGAACAGGCTGCTCACTGCTGAAGCAAGAAGGAGATGGACGTGATGGCCGTGAAGTTAAAAGGTGCCGCTGACCGTTGCAAGTTTCTTGAGAAAGAAGACCGGGCGAGACAGACGGACTTAGAGAAGGCCGTTGCTGATGCCAAAGACGCTCGCTCTGTGATGAGAGCTGCAAAGGAGGAGCTGCGTCAGGCCGGACAGATTGCGGCTGGAAAGCCCTTTATGCTACGGAGGAAGTTTTGCGATCCGAAGTTTGCTCCGTTGGACCGGATGTGGAGTGCGGAGGACACCTATCTGGATTTGGCAGCGAGTGCTGCTGATGCGACCGAATACTTTCGAGATCAAGAAGATCGCAAAGTGGAAAGGCTTTTCTGGTCGCAGTTCCAGAATCTAGAGCGTCCACTGGCAGTGGACGATCGTCTGGCTCAATGGGCCGAACTGAATAGGTTGTCCGGACTCGCCATGAAGTACGTCATGGGTCATCTGTGGCCGGGGAGATCGGAGCCGAAGAGTTATTTCAGCTTGGTGCAGCAATTCCTTGACGCGGTGCCACGTATCAATGCGATGAAGAGGTCAGCATGCGTAGAGGGTGCACGGATGGCTCTTGCCCGTGTCAAGACATACTAGATAGAGATGGAGACCATCATTGTTGCATCCCGAGATTCGGACAAAAGCCGAGTACCCTCCGAGCACTATTTTCAGGAAGTCCTTGAAGGCGCTCATGTAATAGAGACGCAGTGCTCGAAGGATGCTATGTTCTGATAGCATATGTAATTATAAAGCAATATTTTGATGAATTGTAGTAGCCTTTTATACTTGTGCCTTCAAGTATTTGGAACACCTCCTGTGCGGCCGTTTTAAGATATATATACAAAATCTGAAAGATTGCAGTCGTTGGCTTCAGCCCCCACGCACATAGTGCGGGGGTGCTCGCAGAAGGCGCATTTTCACACTTAATCCAACGTCTTGGTCCTACAAAGGAGGTGATAGCACAGCGAGCTAGGCAACCGGACTATAATGCTTTAACACTTTCACTTAGCCATAGGAGCTTGACAATGGGACTATTTAGGTAGCCCCTGGTGGCGACTGCGCTCGCCCGAATTTGGGGCGCGTATGTGCCTGGCCGGGAAACGGCCCTTCGTTAATGCGGAGGAATCCTACAGATTCCGGAGAGTCATCGAGTGGTTGACCAGTCTCATGCCATATCATGACAGTCGGTTTTCGGCTTTCTCTACTGAGGTGCTCGCCTGGCCGAACCAGGGCACAATCGCAGTAGTTCTCCTGGTGTCGCCTTAGCCGATAGAGCGGAACGTAAGGCGGCCGAACACAGGAGCCGGGCAACCCAACATTTGACCAAAATCATGACTCGGAGCTGATGCATATAAGTCCAAACTCGCGACGCCGAACACTCCCTAAGGTATTCAGTCTTTATGAGAGCGGGCGAGGTAACGCTCTGAGGTATAAGCCCCTAGTGTCCAGGTACGCGCAAGAATTCTGATGTGGCCACATGCCAAGACGCCAGCCTCCTCCTTGGTCATAGAACCAGGGGATGTGTATCAACAAGAGACAGTAAAAAAGGTTTACGCAGGGTCTTAATCTGAAAAGAATCCTTGGAACGGGTCCCTACTGCACGTCTGCGCCTGTGTCTCCGTTGTGCCGTATCCTGGACGGGCGCAGCACGGCGTTCATCTTAAAAAGAGAGCAACTAAGTTGAAAAAGGGGTGTGCCGAACAAAAGTTATATGAAATAAACAAAGTGTAAAGTAAAATATGAAAAATTGAGCTTTATCATCTCTTATTTTATACGTGTGAAGCCCCTAGTGCAGGGGTATATGGCCACTAAGCCTTTATCAACGATACTTTTGTGCCGGACTCGTCTATTCGTGTCTGTGGTCTTAATGACCTGTTCCGATGTTCTGGCTAGTGAAGCCATTGTATTGTGGGGCTGTTAAAGCGGCCGCACAATCCTCCACTTGGGGGAGGTGTTCTCACTGCTTCCCCTTTAAGGAGATGATGCCGCGTGGACCGGGCATCTTAAGCATAAGAGATGCATAATGCGGTATTGCGTTAAAGTGGGCGAAAGCTTCACGTCCCAGTAGTGCTTGATAGCGACTTGAGAATGAGACGATGTGGAAAGTCAACTTTTCACGACGGAAGTTATCGGCAGAGCCGAAAATAACCTCGAGCCGGAGAAAACCCATGCAATGGGTGTCCGGACCTGGCGTTACTCCTTGAAAGGAGGTTTTGCTGTGGCGAATTCTTTTTGGGTCGATCCCCATGTGGCGGATTGAGTCCTGATATATCAGGTTGAGTCCGCTGCCACCGTCCATAAGGACATTTGAAAACTGGAGTCCGCCAATTATTGGATCGAGTACCAGGGCAGTCCAGCCTGGGTTCCTGACACTTCTAGAATAATCCAGATGATCGAAGATGATTGGTTTGGACAACTAGTGGCGGGATTCCTTTGGGATAGGCCGTGGGGCGCGTACCTTTATGGGCGCCGCACGTTTTGTTATGTGGAGTAAGTTTACTGTTTTTACTTCTTGTGGTAAATTCTTTTGTTTCCTGGTACTTTGCTTTTGGGGTTCGTCCTCGTCTTCGCTTGGTGTGTCGAGCCCCTTGTGTTCGGCGTTGAGTCTGCCGGATTGTTTGAAAACCCAACAATCTCTGTGGGTATGGTTAGCAGGCTTTCCGGGAGTGCTGTGTATTTGACATATCCTATCCAAGATTTTGTTTAGGTTGGATAGGTCGTCCCTGTTATCTTGGAGGGGCGGCTTTTTCTGATTCTGTCGTGAGCTTTTGAATCCGGCATTGACTGCCGTGCTCTTCGGACTTTTTTCCTTAGTCCGGCGACGGTCCTTATTGCGTCGCGGTTTTCCGTTTCCATCCCTAGTTTCGGATGTACTTGGGTCACTGGTCCTGCATCTTGCCAACCAGCTGTCCTCTCCTGCGCAAAAGCGGGTCATGAGGCTTGTTAGTGCGGCCATTGTTCTTGGCTTTTCTTGGCCGAGGTGTCTGGCGAGCCATTCGTCTCGAACATTATGCCTGAAAGCCGCTAAGGCTTCAGCGTCCGGACAATCGACTATCTGATTATTTTTAGTAAGAAATCTATTCCAGAATTGCCGAGCTGACTCTCCGGGCTGTTGAGTTATGTGACTAAGATCGTCTGCATCCGGAGGACGGACATAAGTCCCTTGAAAATTTTCTCAGAAAGCGTCCTCGAGCTCTTCCCAACTTCTGATTGTGTTTTCAGGAAGGCTTTTGAGCCAATGCCGGGCTGGCCCTTTAAGCTTGAGGGGTAAGTATTTTATGGCGTGGAGGTCATCTCCTCTAGCCATATGTATGTGGAGGATATAATCCTCGATCCAGACTCCAGGGTCTGTTGTTCCATCATATGCCTCTATGTTTACGGGTTTGAATCCCGCTGGAAATTCATAATCCAGGACCTCATCGGTGAAACATAGGGGGTGTGCGGCACCCCTGTATTTGGGTGTGCCGGATTCTGATAATGGCTTTATTGCATTGCTTACGAGAGCTTGCTTTCTTGGCCCGTAAATGGACCTAGCTGGGCCATGATGCGAATCCTTAAGTGGGTCGCATGCCGGCTTAAGTGCGGCGCTGCTTGCCGCTTTATGCTGGCCATGGGGTCGTCTATCCGACCGTGTGGCTTTCTCACTTTTGGAATGCGAGGGCTCTAAGGCCTCCTCGTCGAATTCAGGCAGTAGCTTTCTCTTCGGATAGCTTTTAGTGCGGCGACTGTCGCCGTATTTGTCTGCGGTATTGATTACTTTACTCCATCTGATCCTGAGTGCATCTTCCGCAGTTTTTAGCTTCCGCTTCTGCTTTTTCAGGCTGCGTGTGGTTGCAACGAGCCATTTTTGGAGGTTCTTCTGCTTCGTGGGCTTGTCTGGCGTAGGGTCGTCCGGAATGCCATTTTCGCCGGGGGAGGGATGTTTGGTTTCTCTATCCGGGTTGTCCTGTTGGGACGGTTTCTCTAAGGCATGCTCGTCGTCTACCGGCTCATCCTGCTCTATGGCTGGGTCATTATCGAGGCGGGGCTTGGGTCGGCGTTTACGCCGACGCTTTGATTGTTTTTTGAGAGATCGATCCCTCTTTCCATCCCCGTTTTCCTCGTTGTTGCTTCCTTTAGGGGTATCCACCATGTACACATCGTGAGATGAGGTGGCTGTCCAATGCGCTATAGGCGTTGGTTCTTGGTTGTCTCCTGCATCATCGTCCATACCGTCGATGTCTTCGGAGTCGAAGTCGAGCATGTCGGTTAAGTCGTCGACAGTGGCTATGAAGTGGGTGGTGGGTGGGTTTTGAATTTCTTCATCATCTGAATCCCATCCTTGCTGACCGTAGTCCGGCCAGGGCTCTCCTGATAAAGAGAGAGACTTTGGCGAATTCAGGATGTCGCCGAAGGGCGAGTGCTGAAAGATGTCTGCGGCGGTGAACTCCATTATCGGCACCCAATCGGATTCGATTGGCAGGGGCGCGGGGGGCTCGGAGTTCGAAAAGGAATCCGGCTCCTCGGAGTCACGGGCCATGCGGAGTGCGGGGCTGGAGTTCGGCTCGATCGCCTCTGAGATCGCAGCCCCTGAGGCAGCGTCCAACCGCTGATCCTCGATCGGTGCAGTAGGCTCCGAATCAATGGTCGGAACCGATGCGTGTGCGGCCTCCAAAGCGCTGTTCGGCGACAGAGCTATATCATGCCCATCGAGACAGTGCGGCGCGCTTGGCTGTGGCTCGAATCCGTCGAAGATCAAGTCCCCGCGGATGTCAGCCGTGTAGTTTAGGCTTCCAAACCTGACCTGATGGCCAGGGGCATAGCTTTCGATCTGCTCAAGGTGGCCAAGCGACTTGACCCGCAGTGCGAAGCCGCCGAAGACGAAGATCTGTCCGGGGAGAAAAGTCTCGCCCTGGACTGCATCGTTGTTGATGATCGAAGGAGCCATCGGGCCTAAAAGCGACGACACGGAGGAACTCTCAATGAAAGCACCAATGTCGGTGTCAAAACCGGCGGATCTCGGGTAGGGGGTCCCGAACTGTGCGTCTAGGCCGGATGGTAACAGGAGGCAAGGAACACGATGTTTTACCCAGGTTCGGGCCCTCTTGATGGAGGTAAAACCCTACGTCCTGCTTGATTAATATTGATGATATGGGTGGTACAAGAGTAGATCTACCACGAGATCAAGGAGGCTAAACCCTAAAAGCTAGCCTATGGTATGATTGTTGTATGATGAAGTTGTCCTACGGACTAAAACCCTCTGGTTTATATAGACACCGGAGAGGGTTAGGGTTACACAAAGTCGGTTACAATGGTAGGAGATCTTGAATATCCGCATCGCCAAGCTTGCCTTCCATGCCAAGGAAAGTCCCATCCGGACACGGGACGAAGTCTTCAATCTTGTATCTTCATAGTCCTGGAGTCCGGCTGAAGGTATAGTCCGGCCATCCGGACACCCCCTAATCCGGGACTCCCTCAATGCACATCAATGTCCAAGCACCAGAAAAGGAAGAAATACAACCTCCTGTTTGACATTGTTGTCTAGCTAGTCGAGAGGGAGCGACAACGTGTAACTGTGTGTATCCTTCTTGCCTTGCCCTGCACATTACCATTCTACAGCTATCCCGGAGTGAGCAACAGTGCACCATGCGCATGTCTAGCGATTACATACATATACATCAACCCCTCTATGCCTCAATCCAATCCCTAGCTCCTAGCAACCGTAGCATCGCCACCCCACCTCCTCCTGGCCTGTTTAGCTCTCCCACTACACCTATAGGCTCCATGTCCTATAACCTTTGTCATCTAATGTCGTTGAGCCCACCGCCGTTCACCCGCACACCCAACTGGTACGTCTCGGTCTTTATCGTTCTTCTCCCGCTCAACATTCTAGCATTCCCATAGCAGGGATAGGGCAGGCATCCACAAGGGCATGTCGGTGTAGATCACTAGGCACGCAGTGGTAAGCGATGTCGCCAACTACCTTCGATTCTGGGCAGCATACATGGAATGAAGGGAACATACAGATGACCCAAAGAAGCACAACATCCTCAACTAGCACTTCCATCGCGTTGTTGGATCCTACTATGAACGAGTGCCACAATTGGCGCCGCATGGTGAACCTGTCTAGCTAGTCGAAGATCACCGCAAACCTCCCAAACCTCCAAGGCCACGCCATCGAGCCAAGTCCGGTGGCGTCCTCGTACACGAGAGTAGCCTTTTCATTTGGATTTTGAACCCGATCAGTGGGTAGCATTTCAACAGTTCGAACAAGTTCTCTTGCTCCCATGGTGATCCACCCTGCATTGGACACCACACAGGGGACTTCATGTACTTGTTTAAAGTGACAGGAGCCACATTTGCCGGAGTGTCAATGATGGTCGTTCATTTAGAGTGGGATAAAATAGCTCTTGGCACCAGGCTCCAAGATGGTCTGCGAAGACCCGTTGCTCTGCTTGGCCTTCCCATTTCGTGGAAAGTTCTACTTCGCCGACCCACAGAGCGAAGGGCCCATGGTCGTGGACGCCGATCCTGATGAGGGGCATCATTTGTGGTTACTGCAGCGGGTTGCTTTTGTCATCGCTAGTTACCGTCAAACCCAACGCCAACTACTTCTAGTTCTATAACGATATCATTTCTACGAGTTTCTTGTGTGTGGTGTTTCTCGTGAAAGTGGAATGACCAGGCCGTTGACTGAAGCTAAAGCTCAAGGCTGCTTCATTCATGATCTGGCATCTTACGTGCCTTGGGATGGGTGCAAAATTGACGTGGTTAATGTTGATCAGTGGTGGCATTTGTTTTGATCATTTGCAACTGCAATAGTACCAATGAATGTTGATGTATGTTCTTAGAACAAAATTGTGTTCATGCATGTGGTGTGTGGCATGTGTTGATCAAGTCAAAACTTTAATGGACCGAGAGTTCTCTAAAAATGCTCTAGTTTATTTCTACAAGATCAGTTATAAGTATGCGTGGGTACAATATGTTACTCCATTGTTAATTACTTGATATATACATGATGGTGTGATGCTCTAATCATGTGTTTTTCCCATTATTTTTTGTTTCTTGAGATGAATGTGTTTTCTCCATTCATACATTTTAGCAACCCCTATGGACTAAAGAGGCCCATAATCTAGATTAACTAACCAAGTCATATTTATATTTGTATAATAAGCGAGTATCTTATGGTTATATTACAAAAATATGAGTTATAACATGGCTTCCTTTTACCCACCCCTAATGCCGAAGACTCCAGAAACTCATGTCGTCAAATAAGGAAGTTGTAATTGACATCTATAAATGATGAGGGAAATTAATAATCCGTACCATCTATTAGTTTTTCTCCAAGTATAGGAGTAGAGGCTAGAGATTTGCGACCTCAATCAGGTTTTAATTATTTTAATTTATGCTCATAATATAAGAAAAACAGGAGAGCACGGATGGCACAAGCCCCTAAAATTTCTAATCTTTTAGTCTAAATTGTTTTAGTTCGAACATATTAAAAACTTAACTAAAACAACTTAGATTTTCAAATCATGTATAGATCTATGAAAGGATTCCCCTAATTAAACTAAAGATTATAAGCCGCTATGCATGAAAAGAATAAGCAGACCTTGAAGTCAGGGTGCAGGTGATTTCTCCGTCGCTCACGGCATTGCTTACCAATCTGTCCTGGGAGGTGTTTTGAAATCTCTGCCCATTTATGCTTTCCATGCCCAGTCGCCAATCTCTTGAGAAGTCTGCAAACAAGACAATACATCAAACAAGAAAATTAAACAAAACAACATACATACTGTGTGATCAAGCTGCTATTAAAATAAATTAGATTTTGTACTTTCACATACTTGTCCTCTTGCTGTAACCACCCACCTTTGCATGGTGCCACCGCTCGGTTATTCTTGGCGGAAGGCTTCTGTTGCCAGACCTCAAGGATCTCCACCGGGATGGCAGCAACGCCATAACCAGCGATCGAGAGGGGGCCCTCCGGTAAGGCGATCATGGAGGGAGACTCGCTGAAGCCGGAAATGAGCGACCCCATGTCATGGATTCCGGTCGAAGCGGTGTCAGCTTGCTAGAAGTGAGAAAAACCATGGCTAGAGGTCGGGAAGTACCCTTCAACCCTCCCTTCCACCTCAGCCATCATGGTTGCCGTGCCGCAAGCTCCTCATTGAAAAGTATGTCCACCGACGATGCCATGGGCTCGGACGGAGGTTGGAAGCAAGTCAGGAACTGCGAAGGGGATGGAATTTTGAAGGTACCGAGCTAGAGATAGGAAGAGTATCACGAAGGGGAAAAGTCAAGTCGATGTCGAGATCCAGGATGCACATAATATAGAGGAGGAGGTGCCGCTTCATTCGTTCATCTATGGCCCCACTTTCATCAGACGACACAAGACCTTCCATGATATAACATTAGAATTACACACATTTCATGAATCGGTTCACGAGAAAGGTGAACATCGGGCCCATCACTATCCAACAATTTCTCTGTGGCCCATGTACACCGGTGCAACCAGTTGTATCAAGAGGTTAGCTGTTATGCTATGGGTCCCAGCTAGCTATCGGTACACCTCACTAGAGCTGTCAGGGAGACTTTGCTCGACTCAAATTTCCAACTCTCTGTGTGTTGTATGCACATAAAAGGCTCTTGCCAGTGGGATCCCTATGGAAATGGATCTAACTACTAATCTTTGCTTCCTATGAAATCGGTCGAAAGCCCTATGATTAGAAGCAATCTGGTCATCCAATCTGGCTCGAAAACCATGTGACTGGTGTGTTGGTTTTATTTTTGATCGCCTTGTTTTCGGCAAATTGCTTCCGTTTATCACGCCAGCCATACGGAATATGCTTTGTTTCCTAAACTTGCGTCCCCAAATGACGTGATGCAGTGGCCGAGCTTACTAGAGACCAACCTGAGCCATCACCCCCAAGCCCATGAGATCTGTTTAGATTATCCTAAAAAAAGTGGCCCGTCGAATCACTGCTATCGAGCCCATGCATGGTGTTGGTTGCCCCAGCCCATTGCCCCCACCAAAGAGGTTGCACAAGCTCCGCCACTAGCATGATGCATCATTGCTTGCGGAATTTTTTTGGTAAATTGTAATTATGGATCATAACTAAATCCATCAATTAAATATGATCTTTTAAAATGTATGTCTTCATATATACCACATAAACATGTTTTTAAGCTGACCAAAGAATCACCGTTATTAATGCATGGAAAAGTAACTTATTGATGTGGCCAAAAAAATTTGGCATGATAGTGCACACCTTTTTATATTATTTGGCCACAATAGAAGTGTGTTAATAAACATCATTTTCCACTAGTTTTTAATTTACAAATGTGTATCTTACATATTTTGTCCAAGGTCAGTATAGTCAAAATGGTGCAGCCCAGTTGTGTGTGGTCCGTTGAATTGGGACGTGAGTACACCAACATGTGTGGTCGGAGAGCCGCATGAGAGGAGATAGGAAACAAAGGATGCAGATCAATGTCCAAGTACCAGAAAAGGAATAAATACAACCTCCCCTCTGACGTCGTCGTCTAGCTAGTTGAGAGGGAACGACAACGTGTAACCGTGTGTATCCTTCTTCCTATGCCCTCCACATTACCATTCTGCAGCTATCCCGGAGCTAGCAACAGTGCATCGTGCGCATGTCTAGCGAGTGCATACATACATACATACATACATACATATATATATATATCAACCCCTCTATGCCTTAATGCAATCCCTAGCTCGTAGCAACAGCAGCATTGCCATCCCACCTCCTCCTATCATGTTTAGCTCTCCCACTGTACCGATAGGCTCCATGTCCTATAACCTTTGTCATCGATTGTCGTTGATCCCACCGCCATGCACCCGCACCCCCGACTGGTATGTCTCGGTCTTTATCATTCTTCTCCCGCTCAACATTCTAGCATTCCCATAGTAGGGATAGGGCAGGCATCCACAAGGTCATCCGGAGTAGATCACTAGGCACACACTGGTAAACGATGTCGCCAGCTACTTGCAATTCTAGGCAGCATACACGGAGTGAAGGGAACATACCGATGACCCCAAGAAGCACAGCGTCCTCAACCACGCTTCCATCGCTCTGTTGGATCCTACTACAAATGAGTGCCACAATTGGCACCGCATGGTGAACCTGTCCGGCCAGCCGAAGATCAATCAGCGAGTAGCGTTTCAATGGCTCGAACAACTTCCGTTGCTATCGTGGTGAGCCACCCCTGCATTGGACACCACGTTAGGGACTTCCCATACTTGTTTAAAAGGACAGGAACCTTGTTCGCTAGAGTCTCAATGTTGGTCCTTAATTTAGAGTGGGATAAAAAGCTCTTGGCACCAAGCACCAAGATGGTCTGCGAAGACTCGTTGCTCTGCTCGGCCATCATGTTTCGTGGAAAGGTCTACTTCGCCGACCGGCAAAGGGAAGGGCCCATGGTCATGGACGCTGAGGCTACATTGTTGAAGCTGACAATAACCACAAGATGTCCGCCGGTGGTGTTCAAGTTCGTGCAGAACTTCTGGTTCTGACCTACAACGTTGATGACAAGAAAGGGAGTGAGTATTAGACGACAGAGTTCGGCACATTCCGACTGGACATGGGTGCCAGGGCACTGATTCTGATGAGGGGCGTCGTTGGTGGTTACTGCGGCGGGTTGCTTCTGTCGTCCCAAAAGTTACAGTCAAACCCAATGCCAACTACTTCTAGTTCTATCACGATATCATTTTGACAGTTTTCATGTGTGTGGTGTGTCTCATGAAAGTAGAACCATGATACGTCTCCAACGTATGTACAATTTTTTATTGTTCGATGCTATTATATTATCTGTTTTGGATGTTTATGGGCTTTATTATACACTTTTATATTATTTTTGGGACTAACCTATTAACCGGAGGCCCAGCCCAAATTGTTGTTTCCTTGCCTATTTCAGTGTTTCGAAGAAAAGGAATATCAAACGGAGTCCAAACGGAATAAAACCTTCGGGAGAGTTATTTTTGGAACGGAAGCAATCCAGGAGACTTGGAGCAGACATCAGGGAAGCTTCGAGGAAGCCATGAGGCAGGGAGGCATGCCCCCCACCCTCGTGGGCCCCTCGTGGCTCCCCTGACCGACTTCTTTCGCCTATATATGTCCATATACCCTAAAAACATCAGAGAACAGAATAGATCGGGAGTTCCGCCGCCAGAAGCCTCCATAGCCACCGAAAACCAATCTAGACCCGTTCCGGCACCCTGCCGGAGGGGGGAATCCCTCTCCAGTGTCCATCTTCATCATCCTGGCGCTCCCCATGACGAGGAGGGAGTAGTTCACCCTCGGGGCTGAGGGTATGTACTAGTAGATATGTGTTTGATCTCTCTCTCGCGCGCGTTCTTGAGGTGGTATGCTCTTGATGTATCGCGAGCTTTGCTATTATAGTTGGATCTTATGATGTTTCTCCCCCTCTACTCTCTTGTAATGGATTGAGTTTTCCCTTTAAAGTTATCTTATCGGATTGAGTCTTTAAGGATTTGAGAACACTTGATGTATGTCTTGCATGTGCTTATCTGTGGTGACAATGGGATATCACATGATCCACTTGATGTATGTTTTGGTGATCAACTTGCAAGTTCTGTGACCTCGTGAACTTATGCATAGGGGTTGGCACATGTTTTCGTCTTGACTCTCCAGTAGAAACTTTGAGGCACTCTTTGAAGTTCTTTGTGTTGGTTGAATAGATGAATCTGAGATTGTGTGATGCATATCATATAATCATACCCGCGGATACTTGAGGTGACATTGGAGTATCTAGGTGACATGAGGGTTTTGGTTGATTTGTGTCTTAAGGTGTTATTCTAGTATGAACTCTATGATAGATTGATTAGAAAGGATAACTTTGAGGTGGTTTCGTACCCTACCATAATCTCTTCATTTGTTCTCCGCTATTAGTGACTCTTTGCTGCATGTTGAGGGATAGTTATATCATCCAATTATGTTATTATTGGTGAGAGAACTTGCACTAGTGAAAGTATGAACCCTAGGCCTTGTTTCAAAGCATTGCAATACCATTTACGCTCACTTTTATCATTAGTTACCTTGCTGTTTTCATATTCTCAGATTACAAATACCCATATCTACCATCCATATTGCACTTGTATCACCATCTCTTTGCCGAACTAGTGCACCTATACAATTTGCCATTGTATTGGGTGTGTTGGGGACACAAGAGACTCTTTGTTATTTGGTTGCAGGGTTGTTTGAGAGAGACCATCTTCATCCTACGCCTCCCACGGATTGATAAACCTTAGGTCATCCACTTGAGGGAAATTTGCTACTGTCCTACAAACCTCTGCACTTGGAGGCCCAACAACGTCTACAAGAATAAGGTTGTGTAGTAGACATCAAGCTCTTTTCTGGCGCCGTTGTCGGGGAGGTTAGCGCTTGAAGGTATATCTTTAGATCTTGCAATCGAATCTTTTGTTTCTTGTTTTATCACTAGTTTAGTTTATAAAAGAAAACTACAAAAAATGGAATTGAGGATACCTCATATGCTTCATCTTTTTACCGTCTTTCATGAAAATAAGGATTCCGATAATTGTGCCAAAGTGTTAGAAGAAGAATGCATTAGAATGTTTGGCACTAAATATTTGAATGATGAGCATGATTTCAATGTTGTTAGTACGAATTCCTTGAATATCCATGATGCTAATGATATGCAAAGCCACAAGCTTGGAGAAGCTATGTTTGATGTAGATGATATTTTTTGTCCCCCAAGTTTTGATGAGCAAATTTATTATGATGAAATCATGCCTCCTATTTATGATGATTATATTGATGAAAGTGGATTTGGAGAGGTCATGACTTTATTTAGTGATGAATCCACTATTTCGGAAGAGGTTCCAATTGATTATGAGAACAAAGTTGCTATCTATGATGATTATTGTGATGACATGTATGCTATAAAGAATAATGATAACCATGAAACTTGTCATCATGATCTTAGTTTTCAATTGGATTATGCCTCACATGATAGTTATTTTGTTGAGTTTGCTCCCACTATTATTAATGAGAAGAATTTTTCTTATGTGGTGAGTAGTAAATTTTCTATGCTTGTAGATCATGAAAGCAATGCTTTATGTGATGGTTATATTGTTGAATTCATTCATGATGCTACTGAAAATTATTATGAGGGAGGAATATATGTTTGTAGGAATTGCAATAATACCAAGTTTCCTCTCTATGTGCTTAAAGTTTTGAAGTTATGCTTGTTTTGCCTTCCTATGCTAGTTGATTATTGTTCCCATAAGTTGTCCGCTCACAAAATCCCTATGCATAGGAAGTGGGTTAGACTTAAATGTGCTAGTCATATTCTTCATGATTCTTTCTTTATGTTTCAATTCTTATCTTTTATGTGAGCATCATTAAAATCATCATGCCTAGCTAGGGGCATTAAACAATAGCGCTTGTTGGGAGGCAACCCAATTTTATTTTAGTTCCTTGACTTTTGTTCCTGTTTAGTAATAAATAATTCATCTAGCCTCTGTTTATATGTGGTTTTATGCTTTTAATTAGTTTTCATGCCAAGTAGAACCTTTGGGAAGACTTGGGTGAAGTCTTTGTGGTCTTGCTGTAAAAAACAGAAACTTTAGCGCTCACGAGATTAGCTGCCATTTTTTACTGGAGAGTGCTATTAAGTTGATTCTTTTTGCAGAGGATTAATAGACAAATTCCTCAGGTCCACCAATTTATTTGATAATTTTATGAGTTCCATAAGTATACGTTTGATCCAGATTACTACAGACTGTTCTGTTTTTAACAGATTATGTTTTCTATGTGTTGTTTGCTTATTTTGATGAACCTATGAGTAGTATCGGAGGATATGAACCATAGAGAAGTTGGAATACAGTAGATATTACACCAATATTAATTTAGAATGATTTCACAACAGTACCTAAGTGGTGATTTATTTTCTTATACTAACGGAGCTTACGAGTTTTCTGTCAAGTTTTGTGTTGTGAAGTTTTCAAGTTTTGGGTAAAGATTCGATGGACTACGGAATAAGGAGTGGAAAGAGCTTAAGCTTGGGGATGACCAAGGAACCCCAAGGTAATATTCAAGGACAACCAAGAGCCTAAGCTTGGGGATGCCCCGGAAGGCATCCCCTCTTTCGTCTTCGTTCATCGGTAACTTTACTTGGAGCTATATTTTTATTCACCACATGATATGTGTTTTGCTTGGAGCGTCATTTTATTTTATTTTGTTTTTCTTGATGTTTGAATAAAATACCAAGATCTTAAATTAATAAATGTTAGATAGTCTTCACATAGTTGCATAATTATTCGACTACTCATTGATCTTCACTTATATCTTTCGGAGTAGTTTGTCATTTGCTCTAGTGCTTCACTTATATCTTTTTAGAGCACGGCGGTGGTTTTATTTTGAAGAAATGGATGAAATCTCATGCTTCACTTATATTATTTTGAGAGTCCTAAACAGCATGGTAATTTGCTTTGGTTATGAATTTAGTCCTAATATCATGGGCATCCAAGATGGGTATAATAAAAACTTTCATATAAAGTGCATTGAATACTATGAGAAGTTTGATACTTGATGATTGTTTTGAGATATGAAGATGGTGATATTAGAGTCATGCTAGTGAGTAGTTGTGAATTTGAGAAATACTTCTGTTAAAGTTTGTGATTCTCGTAGCATGTATGTATGGTGAACCGTTATGTGATGAAGTCGGAGCATGATTTATTTTTTGATTGTCTTCCTTATGAGTGGCGGTCGGGGATGAGCGATGGTCTTTTCCTACCAATCTATCCCCCTAGGAGCATGCGCGTAGTACTTTGTTTTGATAACTAATAGATTTTTGCAATAAGTATGCGAGTTCTTTATGACTAATGTTGAGTCCATGGATTATACGCACTCTCACCCTTCCACCATTGCTAGCCTCTCTAGTACCGCGCAACTTTCGCCGGTACCATAAACCCACCATATATCTTCCTCAAAACAGCCACCATACCTACCTATTATGGCATTTCCATAGCCATTCCGAGATATATTGCCATGCAACTTTCCACCGTTCTGTTTATTATGACACGCTTCATCATTGTCATATTGCTTTGCATGATCATGTAGTTGACATCGTATTTGTGGCAAAGCCACCATTCATAATTCTTTCATACATGTCACTCTTGATTCATTCCACATCCCGGTACACCGCCGGAGGCATTCATATAGAGTCATATTTTGTTCTATGTATCGAGTTGTAATTCTTGAGTTGTAAGTAAATAAAAGTGTGATGATCATCATTATTAGAGCATTGTCCCATGTGAGGAAAGGATGATGGAGACTATGATTCCCACATAAGCCGGGATGAGAATCCGGACGAAAAAAAGAAAAAGAAAAGAGGCCATAAAAAGAGAAAAGGCCCAAATAAAAAAATAAAAAATGAGAGAAAAAGAGAGAAGGGGCAATGCTACTATCCTTTTACCACACTTGTGCTTCAAAGTAGCACCATGATCTTCATGATAGAGAGTCTCCTATGTTGTCACTTTCATATACTAGTGGGAATCTTTCATTATAGAACTTGGCTTGTATATTCCAATGATGGGCTTCCTCAAAATGCCATATGTCTTCGTGAGCAAGCGAGTTGGATGCACACCCACTTAGTTTCTTTTTGAGCTTTCATATACTTATAGCTCTGGTGCATCCGTTGCATGGCAATCCCTACTCACTCACATTGATATCTATTAATGGGCATATCCATAGCCCATTGCTACGCCTAGTTGATGTGAGACTATCTTCTCCTTTTTGTCTTCTCTACAACCACCATTCTATCCCACCTATAGTGCTAAGTCCATGGCTCACGCTCATGTATTGCGTGAAGATTGAAAAAGTTTGAGAACATCAAAACTATGAAACAATTGCTTGGCTTGTCATCGGGGCTGTGCATGATTTAAATATTTTGTGTGATGAAGATGGAGCATAGCCAGACTATATGATTTTGTAGGGATAGCTTTCTTTGGCCATGTTATTTTGAGAAGACATGATTATTTTGTTAGTATGCTTGAAGTATTATTATTTTTATGTCAATATTAAACTTTTGTCTTGAATCTTTCGGATATGAATATTCTTGCCACAATAAAGAGAATTACATGGATAAATATGTTAGGTAGCATTCCACATCAAAAATTCTGTTTTTATCATTTACCTACTCGAGAACGAGCAGGAATTAAGCTTGGGGATGCTGATACGTCTCCAACATATCTATAATTTTTGATTATTCCATGCTATTATATTATCTGTTTTCGATGTTTATGGGCTTTATTATACACTTTTATATTATTTTTGGGACTAACCTATTAACCGGAGGCCCAGCCCAAATTGTTGTTTCCTTGCCTATTTCGGTGTTACGAAGAAAAGGAATATCAAGAGGAGTCCAAACGGAATGAAACCTTCGGGAGAGTTATTTTTGAAACGGAAGCAATCCAGGAGACTTGGAGTAGACGTCAGGGAAGCTTCGAGGAAGCCACGAGGCACGGAGGCATGCCCTACCCCCTGGGTGCGCCCCCCCACCCTCGTGGGCCCCTCGTGGCTCCCCTGACCGACTTCTTTCGCCTATATATGTCAATATACCCTAAAAACATCAGAGAATAGAATAGATCGGGAGTTCCACCGCCAGAAGCCTCCGTAGCCACCGAAAACCAATCTAGACCCGTTCCGGCACCCTACCGGAGGGGGGAATCCCTCTCCGGTGGCCATCTTCATCATCCCGGCGCTCCCCATGATGAGGAGGGAGTAGTTCACCCTCGGGGCTGAGGGTATGTACCAGTAGATATGTGTTTGATCTCTCTCTCTCGTGTTCTTGAGGTGGTACGATCTTGATGTATCGCGAGCTTTGCTATTATAGTTGGATCGTATGATGTTTATCCCCCTCTACTCTCTTGTAATGGATTGAGTTTTCCCTTTGAAGTTATCTTATCGGATTGAGTCTTTAAGGATTTGAGAACACTTGATGTATGTCTTGCATGTGCTTATTTGTGGTGACAATGGGATATCACATGATCCACTTGATGTATGTTTTGGTGATCAACTTGCGAGTTCCGTGACCTCGTGAACTTATGCATAGGGGTTGGCACATGTTTTCGTCTTGACTCTCCGGTAGAAACTTTGAGGCACTCTTTGAAGTTCTTTGTGTTGGTTGAATAGATGAATCTGAGATTGTGTGATGCATATCGTATAATCATACTCGCGGATACTTGAGGTGACATTGGAGTATCTAGGTGACATGAGGGTTTTGGTTGATTTGTGTCTTAAGGTGTTATTCTAGTATGAACTCTATGATAGATTGATTAGAAAGGATAACTTTGAGGTGGTTTCATACCCTACCATAATCTCTTCATTTGTTCTCCGCTATTAGTGACTTTGTAGTGACTCTTTGTTGCATGTTGAGGGATAGTTATATGATGCAATTATGTTATTATTGTTGAGAGAACTTGCACTAGTGAAAGTATGAACCCTAGGCCTTGTTTCAAAGCATTGCAATACCATTTACGCTCACTTTTATCGTTAGTTACCTTGCTGTTTTTATATTCTCATATTACAAATACCCATATCTACCATCCGTATTGCACTTGTATCACCATCTCTTCGCCGAACTAGTGCACCTATACAATTTGCCATTGTATTGGGTGTGTTGGGGACACAAGAGACTCTTTGTTATTTGGTTGCAGGGTTGTTTGAGAGAGACCATCTTCATCCTACGCCTCCCATGGATTGCTAAACCTTAGGTCATCCACTTGAGGGAAATTTGCTACTGTCCTACAAACCCCTACACTTGGAGGCCCAACAACGTCTACAAGAAGAAGGTTGTGTAGTAGACATCAAACGACCAAGCCATTGACTGAAGCTGAAGCTCAGGGTGGCTTTATTCATGATCCAGCATCTTATGTGGCTTGGGATGGGTGCAAAGTTGACGTGGTTAATGTTGATTAGTGGTGGCATTTGTGTTGATCATTTGCAACTACAATAGTACCTATGAATATTGATGTATGTTCTTAAAACAAAATTATGTTCATGCATGTGGTGTGTGGCATGTGTTGATCAAGGCTAAACTTTAATGGAGTGAGAGTTCTCTGAAAATACTCTAGTTTATTTCTACAAGATCAGTTATAAGTATGCTTGGGTACAATCTGTTACTCCGTTATTAATTCCTTGATATATATACAAGATGGTGTGATGCTCTAATCATGTGTTGTTCCCATTATTTTTTGTTTCTTGAGACGAATGTGTTTTCTCCATTCATACATTTTAGCAACCCCTATGGACCAAAGAGGCCCATAAGCTAGAGTAACTAACCAGGTCATATTTATATTTGTGTAATAACACTACTAGGGAAAACCCTAGTAGTAGTGCGGGGTAATTGCTAGCAGTAGCGCGGGGGGCTGCGCTACTGCTAGGGCGCTACAGCTAACTTTTAGCAGTAGCGCTGGTGGTACCCGCGCTACTGCTACTACTACTTAGTTGTAGCGCGGGTCAGAGCCCCACGCTACTACTAACTAATTCAAAATTAAAAAAATTAATTGCAGCCATGGCGGCTGCTTCTGCTCGGCGTCATCGTCCTCTCCATTCATGGCTGCTACTGGTCCTGGAGGGGATGAGGTTGTTCGTGGTGATGGTGCTTCCCCACCCAACTTGTGCCCGCAGCTCTCGTCTACTGCTGCTACAAAAGAAGAGAAATTTATTAGAAAGAGGAAGAGAGAGATAGAGAGAAGTAGGAGGAGGAACTCACTGGTGGCCGCCAGAGTTGGTGCCGATGCCTGAAACCCTAGATGAATCTCGGTCACCTGCTGCTGCTTGTCGTGGGACCCTTGACCTGGTGAGGAGGTGCAAGTGGTTGCATCCATGGAGGATCTGGCCGTCGCCATGTGGATGACGCTCTGCTGGTTTCTCTCTCCTTCCAACAGCGGAGAAGAAGGAGGATGGAGGGGTAGGGGAGGGGTCTGCGAGAGGAGGTCGCCAGATTTGGAGTGGCGCCGAGGTGCGAGGCCGGCAGTGGTGGTGGGCGAGGAAGGGAATGGCGAGTAGGAGGAGAAGGGGAATCAGAATAATGTGGGTTTGGATTTGGACCTCAGCACGCTATGTGTACATATGTCTTCGTGGGTCGATAGTAGTAGCGCGGTTTTATAGCCCTCGCTACTACTATGGCATGTCCCGGGTGGGCACAGTAGAGACCACTTAGTAGTAACGAGGGTTATAAACCCGCGCTACTACTATCAACTTAGTAGTAGCGCGGGTTTATACCCCTCGCTACTACTATGGCATGTTCCGGGGGGCACAGCAGAGACCACTTAGTAGTAGCGAGGTTTATAAACCCCCGCTACTAATATCAACTTAGTAGTAGCGAGGGCTATAAACCCGCGCTACTAGTAAGTAGCAATAGCGAGGGGTATAAACCCACGCTACTAGTAAGCGTCTATCTATAAGCTTTTCCCTAGTAGTTTAAGCAAGTATCTTATGGTTATGTTTCAAAGATATGAGTTATAACATGGCTTCCTTTTCCCACCCCTAGTGCCGAAGACTCCAGAAACTTGTGTCGTCAAAATAAGGAAGTTGTAATTGACATCTATAAACGACGACAGAAATTAATAATACGTACCATCTATTAGTTTTTCTCCAAGTATAGGAGTAGAGGTTGGAGATTTGCGACCTTAATCACGTTTTAATTATTTTAATTTATGCTCATAATATAACAAAAACAGGAGAGCACGGATGGCACGTGCCCCTAAAATTTCTAATCTTTTAGTCTAAATTGTTTTAGTTCGAATATAATAAAAACTTAACTAAAATAACTTAGATTTTGAAATCATGTATAGATCTATGAAAGGATTCCCCTAATTAAAATAAAGATTATAAGCCGCTATGCATGAAAAGAATAAGTAGACCTTGAGGTTAGGGTGCAGGTGATTTGTCCATCGCTCACGTCATTGCTTCCAAATCTGTCCTGGGAGGTGTTTTGAAATCTCCGCCCATTTACGCTTTCCATGCTCAGCCAATCTCTTGAGAAGTCTGCAAAGACAATACATTGATCAAGAAAATAAAAAAAATATACATACCATGTGATCAAGTTGCTATTAAAATAAATTAGATTTTGCTCTTTCACATACTTGTCCTATTGCTGCAACCACCCTCCTTTAGACGGTGCCACCGCTCGGTTGTTCTTGGCAGAAGGCTTCTGTTGCCAGACCTCGAGGATCTCCACCGGGATGGCCGTAGCACCATAACCAGCGATTGGGAGGGGCCCTCCTGCAAGGCGATCATGGAGGGAGACTTGCCGAAGCCGGAAACGAGTGACCCCATGTCATGGGTTCCGATTAAAGCGGTGCTAGGTTGCTAGAAGTGCAAAAAACCATGGCTAGAGCTCGGGAAGTACCCTTCAACCCTCCCTTCTGCCTCAGCCATCATGGTTGCTGCGCCGCAAGCTCCTCATTGAAAAGGATGTCCACCGACGACACCATGGGCTCGGATAGAGTTTGGAAGCAAGTCAGGAACTGCGACGGGATGGAATTTTGGAGGTACCGAGCTAGAGATAGGAAGAGTATCGCGAAAGGAAAAAGTCAAGTCGATGTCGAGATCCCGGATACACATAATATAGAGGTGGAGGTGCCGCTTCATTCGTTCATCTATGGCCCCACTTTCATTAGACGACACAAAACCTTCCATGATATAACACTCCAATTATACACATTTCATGAATCGTTTCACAAGAAAGGTGAACATTGGGCCCATCACTGTCCAACATTTTCTCTGTGGTCCATGTACACCACCACAACCAGTTGTCTCAAGAGGTTAGCTGTTGCGTTGTGGGTCCCAGCTAGCTATCGGTACAACTCACTAGAGCTATCAGGGAGGCTTTGCTTGACTCAAATTTCCAACTCTCTATGTGTTGTATGCACATAAAAGTCTCTTGCTAATGGGATCCCAATGGAAATGGATCTTACTACTGATCTTTGCTTCCTATGAAATCGGTCAAAAGCCCTAGGCTTAGAAGCAATCTGGTTATCCAATCTGGCACGAAAGCCATGCGGCTGGTGGGTTGGTTTTTTGATCGCCTTATTTTTGACAACTGCTTCCGTTTATCACGCCAACCATATGAAATATGCTTTGTTTCCTAAACTTGCTTCCATAAATGACGTGATGCAGTGGCGGAGCTTACTGGAGGCCAACCTGAGCCGTCACCCCCAAGCCCACGAGATTTGTTTAGATTATCCTAAAAAAGAGTGGCCCATCGAATCACTGAAATCCAGCCCATGCATGTGTTGGTTGCCCCAGCCCATTGCCCCGCCAAAGAGGTTGCACAAGCTCCGCCACTAGCATGATGCATCATTGCTTGCGGAAATAATTTTGATAAATTGTAATTATGGATCATAACTAAATCCATCAATTAAATATAATCTTTTAAAACGCACGTCTTCATATCTTACATTCTTAAGAAGTTGATCCCCACTACAACCAATTCTCTCTACATGCGCACTGTCCACATCATCATCATGCCACCTCACCAATTCAGCAAACTCAACAACTCTCAACACATGCACGATGTCATGTCATGATGTGTTTCGTTTCCAGCATTGAATAATGATGGACACCTCGGTAAACATGCAGCATGACACACCGTCTTCATATGGTGGTTCTTTTCATCTCCTATCCATAAATAAATCTCCACGGTGGTTCTTTTCATCTCCCATGCATCAATAAATCACCACCAAGATCTTCCAGATTCATCTTCTCTCCTATTTATGTATGCTGCCCACTCTCCACCTACTAGGTCGTTGCAAGAGAACTGCGTGTTGACCCTCTCCGGGAGTGCTAACCCAAGCCATTTGCCCCTGTATCCACCCAACCTCTCAGCGAACCATGCTTGCCACCATCGGCATCCTGCTTCAAAATCATGCGCTCTAGAGGTGGGGGCTCTCTTTCCGTTCTATCTCCTCTTATCTGAACATCTTTCTTTTACTAAGTTGGTTGGTTGGTTGGAAGCTTCCATTCCCAGCCGAAGTGTAGCTCGGAAGGACGAGGGTGCCAGCCCCAGGTGAAGTTTGGCGGCATTGATGGAGTCTGTCCGGATGCCGACCATGCATAGGACCATCGGATCCCAATCGAACTAGTGTCTCAGTCGCCAAGGTAGGAGCAGGAACTAGTGTCTCAGCAGGATCCCAACCATCTCATAAGCTTTTCTGTCCGGATCTCCACATTTGTGTTTTCCCCTCAAGGCATGGACATCACGTAATGTGACAAAGGACAAGATGTGTATTTGCTTTTTTAGTATATATAAGAGATGCATATTTGTTGTCCCTGTCTAATGTGTATTATTGTTTACACAGGTTCTTTTTAATTTTTTAGCGATTGGTTTGTGCTTGAAGTACATGTATTGCAATTCATAATTGGATTAAGGTCATGTAAAAATTCTAAGATGTATGCAATGTGTTGCTACTAGACTTCTGCATATTTTATGCTTTCGCTTTTGACTGGTTTGTGTTATAAACTTAATTATAATTCAACAATCATTTGTGTTAGTGGTTTTGTTTGCCCTCAAGCTAGGCTTCATGGTTTTGTCTCGCCTCAAGCTATTTTTGGACCTCCCGGCTTTTGTATTGGGTCTAGCTTGGTCTGTGCTTTCACAGAATCATCATGTATCAGACCATGCCTGGGCATGTATTTAGATAAATTCTCATCAAATTATATGTTCATTTTTCCATATTAGTGGTGCATTTAAAATTCTCCATAGAAAAAGTAATGTATTCTAAATTACGTATACATGGAGATACTCACAATATACTGAATTTTTTACTTTCTGTATCATACCATCAAAACTTCAATTAGACATGTATAATATGTATGTATTTATTCATTATTTACTATTTTTCACTGCACAATCCTCCTTCTATACAATGCTACAAATTCCGGCAGCAAAGCACGGGTTGTCACCTAGTATACCACATAAACATGTTTTTAAGCTGACCACAGAATCATCCCTATTAATGCAGGGAAAAGTGACTTTTTTAGTGTGCCCAGAAATTGTTGGCATGATAGTGCACACCTTTTTCTATTATATGGCCACAATAGAAGTGTGTTAAGAAGCATCATTTTCCACTAGTTTTTAATTTACGAATGTGTATCTTACATATTTGGTCTAAGGTCAGTATAGTCAAAATAGTGCAGCCCAGGTGTGTGTGGTCCGTTGAATTGGGACGTGAGTACACCAACATGTATGGTCGGAGAGCCGCATGAGAGGAGATAAGAAACAAAGGATGCACATCAATGTCCAGGCACCAGAAAAGGAAGAAATACAACCTCCCGTCTGACGCCGTCGTCTAGCTAGTCGAGAGGGAGCGACAACGTGTAACCATGTGTATCCTTCTTCCCCTGCCCTCCACATTACCATTCTGCAGTTATCTCGGAGAGACCAACAATGCACCGCGCGCTTGTCCAGCGAGTACATACATATATATCAACACCTCTATGCCTCAATGCAATCCCTAGCTCCTAGCAACAGCTGCGTCGTGACCCCACCTCCTCCTAGCCTGTTTAGCTCTCCTACTATACCGATAGGCTCCATGTCCTATAACCTTTGTCATCGACTGTCGTTTAACGCACCGCCGTGCACCCGCACCCCGACTGGAACATCTCGGTCTTTATTGTTCTTCTCCCGCTCAACATTCTAGCATTCCCATTGCACGGATAGGGCAGGCATCCACAAGGTCATGCCAGAGTAGATCACTAGGCACGCACTGGTAAACGATGTCGCCATCTACCTACGATTCTGGGCAGCATACATGGAGTGAAGGGAACATACTGATGATCCCAAGAAGCACAACATCCTCAACCAGCGCTTACATCGCTCTGTTGGATCCTACTACGAACGAGTGCCACAATTGGCACCGCACGGTGAACCTATCCAGCCAACCGAAGATCAGCGCACGAGAGTAGCCTTTTCATTTGGATTTTGAACCCGATCAACGGGTAGCATTTCAACGCTTCGAACAACTTCTGTTGCTCCTGTGGTGCGCCACCCCTTCATTGGACACCACACCAAGGACTTCCCGTGCCTGTTAAAAGTAACAGGAGCCACGTTCGACAGAGTCTCAATACTGGTCCTTCATTTAGAGTGGTATAAAAAGCTCTTGGCACCAAGCTCCAAGATGGTCTGTGAAGACTCGTTGCTCTGCTCGGCCTTCCCGTTTCATGAAAAGGTCTACTTCATCGGCCGACAGAGGGAAGGGCCCGTGGTCGTGGATGCCGAGGCTGCATTGCCAAAGCTAACGCTAACCATACGATGTCCGTCGGTGGTGTTCAAGTTAGTGCAGAACTTCTGGTTCTGACCTACAACGTTGATGACAAGAAAGGAAGTGAGTATTAGATGACAGAGTTCGGCACATTCCGACTGGACATGGATGCTAGGGAACCGATTCTGATGAGGGGCATCATTGGTGGTTACTCCGGCGGGTTGATTTTGTCGTCTCAAAAGTTATAGTCAAACCCAACACCAACTACTTCTAGTTCTGTCACGATATCATTTCGATAGTTTTCTTGTGTGTGGTGTGTCTCGTGAAAGTGGAACAACCAGGCCATTGGCTGAAGCTAAAGCTCAGGGCTGCTTCATTCATGATCCGACATCTTATGTGCCTTTGGATTGGTGCAAAGTTGATGTGGTTCATGTTGATTAGTGGTGGCATTTGTTTTGATCATTTGCACCTACAATAGTACCTATGAATATTGATGTATGTTCTTAAAACAAAATTATGTTCATGCATGTGGTGTGTGGCATGTGTTGATCAAGTCTAAACTTTAATGGACCGAGAGTTCTCTGAAAATGCTCTAGTTTATTTCTGCAAGATTAGTTATAAGTATGCTTGGGTACAATATGTTACTCCGTTATTAATTCCTTGATATATACTAGATGGTGTGATGCTCTAATCATGTGCTTTTACCATTATTTTTTGTTTCTTGAGACGAATGTGTTCTGTCCATTCCCCTGTTCAAGAATTCATCCGATTAACCAGTTAACTTGCCGATTAATCCCTACTCATAGGGTCACCGAGTAGCCGATAAACTGAAAAATCGTCCGATTAATTGATTAAATGGCCGATTAACTTGCCGATTAGCCAATTAATCCCCTACTCGCTAGCCAACCGAGCAGCTACCAGTTAACGATTTCCTCAACAATGGTCCATTCATACATTTTACCAACCCCTATGGACCAAAGAGGCCCATAACCTAGATTAACTAACTAGGTCATATTTATATTTGTATAATAAGCGAGTATCTTATGGTTATATTTCAAAGATAGGAGTTCTAACATGGCTTCCTCTTGCCCACCCCCTAATGTCGAAGACTCCAGAAACTCATGTCGTCAAAATAAGGAAGTTGTAATTGACATCTATAAACAATGAGGGAAATTAATAATCCATACCATCTATTAATTTTTCTCCAAATATAGGAGTAGAGTTGGAGATTTGCGACCTCAATCAGGTTTTAATTATTTAATTTATGCTCATAATATAACAAGAATAGGAGAGCATATGGATGGTACGTGCCCCTACAATTTATAATCTTTTAGTCTAAATTGTTTTTGTTTGAATATATTAAAAACTTAACTAAAACAATTTAGTTTTTGAAATCATGTATAGATCTATGCAAGGTTTCCCCTAATTAAAATAAAGATTATAAGCCGCTATGCATGAAAAGAATAAGCAGACCTTGAGGTCAGGGTGCGGGTGATTTGTCCATCGTTCACGGCATTGCTTCCCAATCTGTCCTGGGAGGTGTTTTGAAATCTCCACCCATTTACGCTTTCCATGCTCAGCCCCAAATATCTTGAGAAGTCTGCAAACAAGACAATAGATTGATCAAGAAAATTAAACAAAACAACATACATATCGTGAGATCAAGATGCTATTAAAACAAATTAGATTCCGCTCCTTCACATACTCGTCCCCTTGCTGCAACCACCTGCCTTTGGACGGTGCCACCCCTCGGTTGTTCTTGGCAGAAGGCTTGTGTTGCCAGACCTCGAGGATCTCCACCGAGATGGCAGCAGCGCCATAACCGGCAATCGGGAGGGGGCCCTCCGGCAAGGAGATCATTGAGGGAGACTTGCCGAAGCTGGAAACGAGCGACCCCATGTCACGGATTCTAGTCGAAGCGGTGCTAGCTTGCTGGAAGGGCGAAAAACCATGGCTAGAGCTCGGGAAGTACACTTCAACCCTCCCTTCTGCCTCAACCATCATGGTTGCCACACCGCAAGCTCCTCACTGAAAAGGATGTCCACCAACGACGCCATGGGCATGGATGGAGGTTGGAAGCAAGTCAGAAACTGCGAAGGGGTGGAATTTTGGAGGTACCGAGCTAGAGATATAGGAAGAGTATCATGGAGGGAAAAAGTCAAGTCGATGTCGAGATCCAGGATGCACATAATATAGAGGAGGAGGTGTCACTTCATTCATTCATCTATGGCCCCACTTTCATCAGACGACACAAAACCTTCCATGATATAACGTTCCAATTACACACATTGCATGAATCGGTTCACGAGAAAGGTGAACATTAGGCCCATCACTGTCCAACAATTTATCTATGGCCCATGTACACCAGTGCAACCAGTTGTCTCAAGAGGTTAGCTGTTGTGTTGTGGGTCCCAGCTAGCTACCGGTACACCTCACTAGAGCTATCAGGGAGCTTTGCTCGACTCAAATTTCCAACTCTCTGTGTGTTGTATGCACATAAAAGGCTCTTGCCAGTGGGTTCCCTATGGAAATGGATCTTACTACTGATATTTGCTTTCTATGAAATCGGTCGAAAGCCCTACGGTTAGAAGTAATCTGTTCATCCAATCTGGCACGAAAGCCATGCGGCTGGTGGGTTGGTTTTCTTTTTGATCGCCTTCTTTTCGGCAACTACTTCCGTTTACCACGCCAGCCATACGGAATATGCTTTGATTCCTAAACTCGCTTCCACAAATGATGTGATGCAATGGCGGAGCTTACTGGAGGCCAACCCGAGCCATCACCCCCAAGCCCACGAGATTTGTTTAGATTATCCTTAAAAAAGTGGCCCGTCGAATCACTGAAATCCAGCCCATGCATGGTGTTGGTTGCCCCAGCCCATTGCCCCGCCAAAAAGGTTGCACAAGCTCCACCGCTAGCATGATGCATCATTGCTTGCAGAAATAATTTTGATAAATTGTAATTATGGATCTTAACTAAATCCATCTATTAAATATGATCTTTTAAAACGTATTTCTTCATATACATATATACCACATAAACATGTTTTTAAGTTGACCATGGAATCATCCCTATTAATGCATGGAAAAGTAACTTTTCAATGTGCCCAAAAATTGTTGGCATGATAGTGCACACCTTTTTCTATTCTATGGCCACAATAGAAGTGTGTTAAGAAGCATCATTTTCCACTAGTTTTTAATTTACGAATGTGTATCTTACATATTTTGTCCAAGGTCAGTATAGTCAAAATGGTGCAGCCCAGGTGTGTGTGGTCAGTTGAATTGGGACGTGAGTACACCAACATGTGTGGTCGGAGAGCCGCATGAGAGGAGATAGAAAACAAAGTATGCACATGAATGTCCAAGCACCAGAAAATGAAGAAATACAACCTCCCATCTAACGTCGTCGTCTAGCTAGCCGAGAGGGATCCACAACGTGTAACCGTGTGTATCCTTCTTCTCCTACCCTCCACATTACCATTCTACAGCTATCCTAGAGCAAGCAACAGTGCACCGCGCGCCTGTCTAGCGAGTATATACATATACATCAACCCATCTATGCCTCGATGCAATCCCTAGATCCTAGCAATAGCAGCATTGCCACCCCACCTCCTCCTGGCATGTTTAGCTCTCCCACTATACCGATAGGTTCCATGTCCTATAAACTTTGTCACCGACTGTCATTGAGCCCACCGCCGTGCACCTGCACCCTCGATTGGTACATCTCGGTCTTTATCATTCTTCTCCCACTCAACATTCTAGCATTCCCATAGAAGGGATAGGGCATGCTGGAGTAGATCACTAGGCACCCACTGGTAAATGATGTTGCCAGCTACTTGCGATTCTAGGCAGCATACAGGGAGTGAAGGGAACATACCGATGACCCCAAGAAGCACAACGTCCTCAACCAGCGCTTCCATCGCTCTATTGGATCCTACTACGAACGAGTGCCACAACTAGCGCCGCATGGTGAACCTGTCCAGCTAGCCGAAGATCACCGCGAACCTCCCTCACCTCCAAGGCCTCACCATTGAGCCAAGTCTGGTGGCGTCCTAATCCTTGTCCTTGTACAAGAGAGTAGCCTTTTCATTTCGATTTTGAACCTGATCAGTTGGTAGCATTTCAACGGTTCGAACAACTTCCATTGCTCCTGTGGTGAGCCACCCTGCATTGGACACCATGCCAAGGACTTCCTGTACCTGTGTAAAGTGACAGGAGCCACGTTTCCCGGAGTCTCAGTGTTGGTGCTTCATTTAGAGTGGGATAAAAAGCTCTTGGCACCAAGCTCCAAGATGGTCTGCGAAGACTCGTTGCTCTACTCGGCCTTCCCATTTCGTGGAAAGGTCTGCTCACCGACTGACAGAGGGAAGGGCCCATGGTCGTGGACGCTGAGGCTGCATTATCGAAGCTGACACTAACCACAAGATGTCCGCCGATGGTGTTCAAGTTTTTCCACAACTTCTGGTTCGGACCAACAACGGTTATGCCAAGAAAGGAACTAAGTATTAGACGATGGAGTTCGGCACATTCTGACTGGACATGGACGCTAGGGCACCGATCCTAATGATGAGCATCGTTGGCCGTTATTGTGGCGGGTTGCTTTTGTTGTCCCAAGTTACCGTGAAACCCAACGCCAACTACTTCTTGTTCTATCACGATATCATTTCGACAATTTTCTTGTGTGTGGTGTGTCTCGTGAAACTGGAACGACCAGTCCATTGTTCAAAGCTGAAGCTCACGACTTCTTTCATTCATGATCTGGCATCTTATGTGCCTTGGGATGGGTGCAAAATTGACGTGGTTAATGTTGATCAATGGTGGCATTTGTTTTGATCATTTGCAACTGAATAGTACCAATGAATGTTGATGTTTGTTCTTAAAACAAAATTATGTTCATGCATGTGGTGTGTGGCATGTGTTGATCAAGTCAAAACTTTAACGGATCGAGACAATGTTGGGGATATCGCTAATCAGGAACTTATCGGTCGACCCAAGATAAGGGATAGATCGGCCAGTTTATCGGCATATCGGCCGATTTATCGCCATATCGGCAATATCGGCCGATTTATCTTATCGTGAGACAACGGTAAGCAATAAATCGGCCGATTTATTGGAATATCGGAAGATATCTTGAACAGTGGACCGAGAGTTGTATGAAAATGCTCTAGTTTATTTCTACAAGATTAGTTATAAGTATGCTTGGGTACAATATGCTACTCCGTTATTAATTCATTGATATATACAAGATGGTGTGATGCTCTAATCATGTGTTTTCCCCATTATTTTTTGTTTGTTGAGACAAATGTGTTTTTTCCATTCATACATTTTAGCAACCCCTATGGACCAAAGAGGCCCATAAGATGTATTAACTAACCAGGTCATATTTATATTTGTGTAATAAGCGAGTAGCTTATGGTTATATTTCAAAGATATATGAGTTATAACATGGCTTCCTTTTGCCCACCCCTAATGTCGAACACTCCAGAAATTCGTGTCATCAAAATAAGGAAGCTGTAATTAGCATCTATAAACGACAAGGGAAATTAATAATCTGTACATCTATTAGTTTTTCTCCAAATATAGGAGTAGACGCTAGAGATTTGCGACCTCAATCAGGTTTTAATTATTTTAATTTATGCTCATAATATAACAAAAACAGGAGAGCACGGATGGCACGTGCCCCTAAAATTTCTAATCTTTCAGTCTAAATTGTTTTAGTTTGAATATATTAAAAACTTAACTAAAACAACTTATATTTTCAAATCATGTACAGATCTATGCAATCCCCTAATTAAATTAAAGATTATAAGCCGCTATGCATGAAAAGAATAAGCAGACCATGAGGTCGGGGTGCAGGTGATTTGTCCATCACTCACGACATTTCTTCCCAATCTGTCCTGGAAGTTGTTTTGAAATCTCCGCCCATTTACACTTTCCATGCTCAGCCGCCAATCTCTTGAGAAGTCTGCAAACAAGACAATACGTTGATCAAGAAAATTAAACAGAACAACATACATACCTTGAGATCATGTTGCTATTAAAACAAATTAGATTCCGCTCTTTCACATACTCGTCCTCTTGCTGCAACCACCCTCCTTTGGACAATGCCACCGCTCGGTTGTTCTTGGCGGAAGGCTTCTGTTGCCAGACCTCAAGGATCTCCATTGGGATGGCAGCAGTGCCATAACCAACGATCGGGAGGGGCCCTCCGGCAAGGCGAGCATGGAGGGAGAATTGCCGAAGCCGAAAACGAGCGACCCCATGTCATGGCCTCCGGTCGAAGCGGTGCCAGCTTGCTGGAAGTGCGAAAAACCATGGCTGGAGCTCGAGAAGTACCCCTCAACCCTCCCTTCCGCCTCAGCCATCATGGATGCCACGCCGCAAACTGCTCGTTGAAAAGGATGTCGAACGACGACGCCATGGGCTCGGACGGATGTTGGAAGCAAGTCAGGAACTGCGAAGGGGATGGAATTTTGGAGGTATCGAGCTAGACATAGAGGAAGAGTATGACAGAGAGAAAAAGTCAAGTCAATGTCGAGATCCAGAACGCACATAATATAGAGGAGGAGGTGCTGCTTCATTCGTTAATCTATGGCCCCACTTTGACAACACAAAACCTTCCAAGATATAATGTTCCAATAACACAAATTTCATGAATCGGTTCATGAGAAACGTGAACATTAACCCCATCATTACCCAACAATTTCTCTGTGGCCCATGTACACCAACGCAACTAGTTGTCTCAGGAGGTTAGCTATTGCGCAGTGGGTCCCAGCTAGCTATCGGTACACCTCACTAGAGCAAGAGCAAGTCTTGGTGAAGAATTTTTTACGGCTGTCAGCGAGGCTTTGCTCGACACAAATTTGCAACTCTCTGTGTGTTCTATGCAAATAAAAGGCTCTTACGAGTTGGATCCCTATGGAAATGGATCTTACTACTAATCTTTGCATCCTATCAAATAGATCGAAAGCCCTACGATTAGAAGCAATCTGGTCATCCAATGTAGCACGAAAGCCATGCGGCTGGTAGGTTGGTTTTCTTTTTGATCGCCTTCTTTTCGGTAATTGCTTCTGTTTATCATGCCAGCCATACGGAATATGCTTTGTTTCCTAAACTCGCTTCCACAAATGAGGTGATACAGTGGCGGAGCTTAGTGGAGGCCAACCTAAGGCATCACTCCCAAGCCCACAAGAGTTTTCAGATTAACCTAAGAAAGTGGTATGTCGAATCACTAAAATCCAGCCCATGGATGGTGTTGGTTGCCCGAGCCCATTGCCCCCAAAGATGTTGCGCAAGCTCCACCACTTGCATGATGCATCATTTCTTGTGGAGATAATTTTGATAAATTGTAATTATGGATCATAACTAAATCCATCAATTAAATGTGATCTTTTAAAACGTTTTTATTTATATATACCACATAAACATGTTTTAAGCTGACCACATAAACATGTTTTTAAGCTGACCACATAATCATCCCTATTAATGCATGGAAAAGTAACTTTTTTAATGTGCCAAAAAATTGTTCGCTTGATAGTGAACACCTTTTTCTATTCTATGGCCACAATAGAAGTGTGTTAAGAAGCATCATTTTCCACTAGTTTTTAATTTACGAATGTGTATCTTACATATTTTGTCCAAGGTTAGTATAGTCAAAATGGTGCATCCCAGGTGTGCGTGGTCCATTGAATTGGGACGTGAGTACACCAACATGTGTGCTCGGAGAGCCGCATGAGAGGAGATAGGAAACAAATGATGCACATCAATGTCCAAGCACAAAAAAAGAAAGCAATGCAACCTCCCGTCTGACGCCGTCGTCTAGCTAGCCGAGAGGGAGCAACGTGTAGCCGCATGTATCCATGTTCCTTTGCCCTCCAGATTACCATTCTGCAGCTATCTCGTACAGAGCTACAATGCACCGCGCGCCTGTCTAGCGAGTACATACATATACACCAACCCCTCCATGCCTCAATGCAAACCCTAGCTCCTAGCAACAACAGCGTCGCCGCCCCACCTCCTGTCGGCCCTGTTTCACACTCCCTCTATACGATAGGCTCCATGTCCTCTAACCTTTGTCTTCGACTGTCGTTGAGCTCACCACCGTGCACACGAACCCCCGACTGGTATGTCTCGGTCTTTATTGTCCCTCTCCCGCTCAACATTCTAGCACTCCCATAAGAGGGATAGGGTAGGCATCCACAACGCCATGCCAAAGTGGATCACCTGGCACGCACTGGTAAACGATGTCGCCAACTACATGCGATTCTATGCAGCATACACGGAGTGGAGGGAACATACCAATGACCCCAAGAAGCACAACGTCCTCGACCAGCACTTCCATCGCTCTGTTGGATCCTACTGCGAACGAGTGCCACAGTTGGCACCACATGGTGAACCTGTCCAGCCTGCCAAAGATCACCGCAAACCTCCCTCGCCTCCTAGGCCAAGCCAAGTCATGTGGCATCCTCGTCCTTGTCCTCGTACACGAGAGTAGCCTTTTCATTTAGATTTTGAACACGATTAGTGGGTAGCATTTCAAAGGTTCGAACTCCTTCCATCGCTCCCGTGCTAAGCCTCTTGCATTGGACACCACGCCAAGGACATCCTGTACGTATTTAAATTACAAGAGCCATGTTCGCCGGAGTCTCAATGATGGTCCCTCATTTAGAGTGGGATAAGAAGCTCTTGGCACCAAGGTCCAAGATGGTCATCTGTTCGGCCTTCTCGTTTCATGGAAAGGTCTATTTCACCGACCGACGAAGGAAAGGGCCCATAGTCACGGACGCCGAGGCTGCATTGTCGAAGCTGACGCTAACCACAAGATGTCCGTCAGTGGAGTTCAAGTTCGTGCACAACTTCTTGTTCTGGCCAACAACGTTGATGACAAGAAAGGAAGTGAATATTAGATGGCGGAGTTCAGCACATTCCGACTTGACATGGACGCCGGGACATCGATCCTGATGAGGGACATCGTTGATGGTTACTGCGGCGGGGTGCTTTTGTCGTCCAAAGTAGTCCTGGCCATCTCAGGCCCGGCCCTGTCGGCCCACCCAGGCCCGGCCCTAAAATCTAGGGCCTAGGCCCGATGGGCTTGTTCGTGGGCCGGGCTTGGGCCTGAGTTTTGAGCCCATCAGCAGGGCTTGGACGGGCTTGGGCTTGGCATATTAGCATTTTAAGGAAGAGGCCCGACCCACTTCCCTAAGCCCTAAGAGCTTTTCGGGGCTTTTTACGAGATGGGCCGGGCTTGGGCTTGAAAACTAGGCCCGCTGGTAGGGCCTGGGAGGGCCTGGGCCTCAGTTTTCTGTCATGGGCTTTTTTTAGGCCTGGCCCAAGCCCGGCCCGGCCCGGCCCATGGCCAGATATAGTCCAAAGTTACCATCAAATGCAACGCCAACTACTTATAGTTATTTCACGATATCATTTTGACAGGTTTCTTGTGTGTGGTGTGTCTCGTGAAAGTGGAACGACCAGGCAGTTGACTGAAGCTTAAGCTCAGGGTTGCTTCATTCATGATCCATCATCTTATGTGTTATGGGATGGGTGAAAAAATGATGTGGTTAATGTTGATCAGTGGTAGCATTTGTTTTGATCATTTGCAACTGCAATAGTACCTATGAATGTTGATGTATGTTCTTAAAACAAAATTATGTTCCTACATGTGGTGTGTGGCATGTGTTGATCAAGTCTAAACTTTAATGGACCGAGAGTTCTCTAAAAATGCTCTAGTTAATTTCTACAAGATTAGCTTATAAGTATGCTTGGGTACAATATGTTACTCCGTTATTAATAAATTGATATATACAAGATGGTGTGATGCTTTAATCATGTGTTTTCCCCATTATTTTTTGTTTCTTGAGACGAATGTGTTTTTTCAATTCATACATTTTAGCAAACCCTATGGACCAAAGAGGCCCATAAGCTAGATTAACTAATCAGGTCATATTTATATGTGTATAATAAGCGAGTATCTTATCGTTATATTTCAAAGATATGAGTTATAACATGGCTCCCTTTTGCCCACCCCTAATGCTGAAGACTCTAGAAACTCATGTCATCAAAATAAGAAAGTTGTAATTGACATCTATAAGCGATGATTGAAATTAATAATCAATACAATCTATCGGTTTTCCTCCAAATATAGGAGTAGAGGCTGGAGATTTGCGACCTCAATCAGGAGTTTAATTATTTTAACTTATCCTCGTAATATAAAAGAGCAAGAGAGCACGGATGACACGTGCCCCTAAATTTCTAATCTTTTAGTCTAAGTTGTTTTAGTTCGAATATATTAAAAACTTAACTAGAACAATTGAGATTTTCAAATCATGTATAGATCCATGCAAGGTTTCCCCTAATTAAAATAAAGATTATAAGCCGCTATGCATGAAAAGAATAAGCAGACCTTGAGGTCAGGGTGCAGGTGATTTGTCCATAGCAAACGCATTGCTTCCCAATCCGTCCTGGTAGGTGTTTTGAAATCTCCGCCCATTTATGCTTTCCATGCTCAGCCGCCAATCTCTTGAGAAGAAGTCTGCAAACAAGACAATACATTGATCAAGAAAATTAAACAGAACAAGATACATACCGTGAGATCAAGCTGCTATTAAAACAAATTAGATTCTGCCTTTCACATACTCGTCCTCTTGTTGCAACCACCCTCCTTTGGACGGTGCCACCACTCGGTTGTTCTTGGCGGAAGGCTTCTATTGCAAATCCTTTAGGATCTCCATCAGGATGGCAGCAGCGCCATAACCAACAATCGGGAGGAGGCCCACCATGGAGGGAGACTTGTCGAAGCCGAAAACAAGCGACACCATGTCATGGATTCTGGTCGAAGCGGTGCCAGCTTGCTGGAAGTGCGAAAAACCATGGCTAGAGCTCGGAAAGTACCCTTCAACCCTCCCTTCCGCCTCGGCCATCATGGTTGCCGTGCCGCAAGCTCCTTTTTGAAAAGGATGTCCACCGACGACGCCATGGGCTCAGATGAAGGTTGGAAGCAAATCAGGAACTGTGAAGGGGATGGAATTTTGGAGGTACCGAGCTAGAGATAGATGAAGAGTATGACAGAGGGAAAAAGTCAAGTCAATGTCGAGATCCAGGATGCACATAATATAGAGGAGAAGGAGGTGTCGCTTCATTCATTCATCTATGGCCGCACTTTCTTCAGACGAGACAAAACCTTCCAAGATTTAATGTTCCAATTACACACATTTTACGAATTAGTTCATGAGAAACGTGAATATTGACCCCATCACTATCCAGCAATTTCTCTGTGGCCCATGTACACCAGCGCAACCAGTTCTCTCGGGAGGTTAGTTGTTGTGCAGCGGGTCCCAGCTAGCTATCGGTACACCTCACTAGAGCAAGAGCAAGTCTGGGTCATGAATATTTTACAGCTGTCAGCGATGCTTTGCTCGACACAAATTTGCAACTCTCTGTGTGTTGTATGCACATAAAAGGCTCTTGTGAGTGGGATCCCTATGGAAATGGATCTTACTAGTGATCTTTGCTTCCTATGAAATTAGTCGAAAGCCCTAAGATTAGAAGCAATCTCGTCATCCAATCTGTCATGAAAGCCATGAGGCTGGTAGGTTGGTTTTCTTTTTGATCGCCTTCTTTTCGGTAACTGATTCCATTTATCACGCCAGCCATATAGAATATGCTATGTTTCCTAAACTCGCTTCCACAAATGAGGTGATACAGTGGCGGAGCTTAGTGGAGGCCAACCTGAGCCATCACTCCCAAGCCCACAAGATTTGTTCAGATTAACCTAAAAAAGTGGTGTGTCGAATCACTAAAATCCAACCCAGGGATGGTGTTGGTTGCCCCAGCCCATTGCCCCCCAAAGATGTTGCACAAGCTCCACCACTTGCATGATGCATCATTTCTTGCGGAAATAATTTTGATAAATTGTAATTATGGATCATAACTAAATCCATTAATTATATATGATCTTTTAAAATGTTTTTGTTTGTATATACCACATAAACATGTTTTAAGCTGAGCACAGAATCATCCCTATTAATGCATGGAAAAGTAACTCTTTTAATGTGCTCAAAAATTGTTCGCATGATAGTGAACACCTTTTTCTATTCTATGGCCACAATAGAAGTGTGTTAAGAAGCATCATTTTCCACTAGTTTTTAATTTACGAATGTGTATCTTACATATTTTTTCCAAGGTTAGTATAGTCAAAATGGTGCAGCCCAGGTGCGCGTGGTCCATTGAATTGGTACGTGAGTACACCAACATGTGTGGTCGGAGAGATGCATAAGAGGAAATAGGAAACAAAGGATGCACATCAATGTCCAAGCACCAAAAAAAGAAAGAAATACAACCTCCCGTCTGACACCGTCGTCTAGCAATCCGAGAGGGAGCAACAACGTGTAACCGCGTGTATCCTTCTTCCTTTGCCCTCCAGATTACCATTCTGCAGCTATCCCGTAGAGAGCTACAGTGCACCGCGCGCCTATCTAGCGAGTACATACATATACACCATCGCATCCATGCCTCAATGCAAACCCTAGCTCCTAGCAATAGTAGCGTCGCCTTCCCACCTCCTCCCGGACCTGTTTCACACTCCCACTATACCGACAGGCTCCATCTCCTCTAACCTTTGTCGTCGACTGTCGTTTAGCTCACCACCGTGCACACGCACCCCCGAGTGGTACGTCTCGATCTTTATTGTCCCTCTCCCGCTCAACATTCTAGCACTCCCATGGGAGGGATAGGGTAGGCATCCACAAGGCCATGCCAGAGTAGATCACTTGGCATGCACTAGTAAACGATGTCGCCTACTACATGTGATTCTAGGCATGATACACGGAGTGGAGGGACATACCGATGACCCCAAGAAGCACAACGTCCTCGGCCAGCACTTCCATCACTCTGTTGGATCCTACTGCGACGAGTGCCACAGTTGGCGCCGCATGGTGAACCTGTCCAGCCTGCCGAAGATCACTGCAAACCTCCCTCGCCTCCTAGGCCATGCCATCAAGCCAAGTCCGGTGGCATCCTTGTCCTCCCGTTTACGCTTTCCATTTAGATTTTGAACCCGATCAGCGGGTAGCATTTCAACGGTTCGAACTCCTTCTGTCGCTCCCGTGCTAAGCCGCCCTGCATTGGATAGCACGCCAAGGAGATCACGTACCTGTTTAAAGTTATAAGAGCCACGTTCGCTGGAGTCTCAATGTTGGTCCCTCATTTAGAGTGGGATAGGAAGCTCTTGGCACCAAGGTCCAAGATGGTCAGCGAAGATTCGTTGCTCTATTCGGCCTTCTCGTTTCGTGGAAAGGTCTACTTCATGACCGACAAAGGGATGGGCCCATGGTCGTGGGCGCCGAGGCTGCATTGTCGAAGTTGACGCTAACCACAAGATGTCCGCGGGTGGTGTTCAAGTTCGTGCGCAACTTCTAGTTCTGATCAACAACGTTGATGACAAGAAAGGAAGTGAGTATTAGACAGCGGAGTTCGGCACATTCCGACTGGACATGGACGCTCACGGTAGACCTTGAGGTCAGAGTGCAGGTGATTTGTAAATCTTGAGGTCAGAGTGCAGGTGATTTGTAAATCGCTCACGGTATTGCTTCCCAATCCGTCCCGGGAGGTATTTTGAAATCTCCGCCCATTTACGCTTTCCATGCTCAGCCGCCAATCTCTTGAGAAGCCTGCAAACAAGATAATATATTAATCAAGATAATTAAACAGAACAACATACATACCATGAGATCAAGCTGCTATTAAAACAAATTAGATTCCGCTTTTTCACATACTCATACTCTTGCTGAAACCACTCTCCTTTGGACGGTGCCACTACTCGGTTGTTCTTGGCGGAAGCCTTCTGTTGCCAGACCTCGAGGATCTCCACCGGGATGGCAGCAGCGCCATAACCAGCGATGGGGAGGGGGCCCTCCGGCAAGGCGATCATGGAGGAAGACTTGCCGTCATGAAATAATTTTGTGCGCTTGCATGTGTAGGAGGGAATGGGCAGGAATCCACAAGGACATGCCGGAGCATACCACCAGACACGTTTTGGCAAACAACGTTGCCAACTACCCGCAATTTCTCATGACATACACGCATGGAGGGAAAACACTGATGACCCCAAGCAGCACAGTGTCCCGAACAGCTCTTCCACTCATGCCCTTGGATCCAATTTCTCTCGAGGGCCATAGTTGGCGCCACATGGTGAATCTGTCTAGCGAGACGAAGATCGTTGTGGACCTCCCTCACCTCCTGGGCCACGCCATCATGTCTGGTCCGACGTCGTTGTCGTCATCCTCATATACTAGAGTAGCCTCGTCGTCCGGCTTCTGAACCCGCTCAGTGGGCAACACTTTGATGGTTCGACCTCTCTTCCATCGCTCCCGTGTTGAGCCTGTGTTGAGCCTCTCGTGGACTGGGAACCATGACAAGGACTTCTTGTGCCTGTGTAAAGTGACATGAACCACATTCTCCGGAGACTCAGCGGTGGTCCTCCATTTCAGATGGGACAAGAAGCTCTTGGCACCAAGCTCGGTGAGGACCATTGGAAGATATACAGTGAAGCCTCATTGCTCTGCTCATCCTTCCCGTTTCGTGGCAAGGTCTACTACACAGAACAACAGAGGGAAGGGCTCATGGTCATGGATGCCGAGGCTACACTGCCGAAGCTGACACTAGCTGCGAGATGGCCCGTCGGTGGTGTTCAAGTTCGCGCACATGGCCGACTTCTCAGGCATGCTTCTGGTTCTGGCCAACAACTTCGATTACAAGAAAGGAAGTGGGGATTACACGGTGGAGTTCAGACCATTCTGGCCGGACGCGAACAACGGGGCACTGATCCTGGAGAGGGACATCGGCGAGCGTGCAAGGTTCGTTGGCGATTACTACGATGGGTTTGTTATGTCGTCCAAATTAAGTTTCCTTCGAACTCAACGACATCTACTTCTAGTTCCGTCACCACAGTTTTGATAGGTTTCTTATGTGTGGTGTGTGTGGTGGAAGTGGAACGACCAAGCCGCTGACTGAAGTTGAAGCTCAGAGCATTTTCATTGACGATCTAGCATTTGTGTGGCTTCGAATGGGTGCAAGATGGACATGGTGAACGTTCATCAGTCATCACACTTGTTTTGATCATCTCCAACTGCAATAGTACCTCTGAAATGTTGATGTATCTTCTTAAAAGAAATTATTTGTTCATCCATTCACTAGTAGAAAAAGGAGGCTTTCGTTCGGGCCTGGCCAGCCCATTAGTCCCGGTTCTGCCACGAACCGGGACCAATGGATGCATTTGTCCCAGTTCGTGAGTCCAGGGGGCCGGCCGAGGCCTCGTGGGCATTGTTCACGGTTCGTCTAGGGCCATTTGTCTCGGTTCTTGGCACAAACCGGGACCAATGGGCCTCGCTCCTGGCCCACAATCATTGGTCCCGATTCGTGGCAGGAACCAGGACAGAAGGATGGCCTTTAGTCCCGGTTCCAGCCACGAACCGGGACAAATGAGTTGCCTATATATACCCCATCACCGGCAAGCAGAGCACCCCACATTGCTCTGTTTTTGCTGGCCGGCGAGGAAGGGCATTTGGGTGCTCTAGCTCACCTCTTATGCATGTGAGGTGTTTGATGAAATGCCCGAGCCACACTAGTTAAACTTTCTCCTCTCGAAGCTCGACCTCCGAGCTCCATTTTTTCCGAGATTTGTCTAGGGTTAGCGGTCCGTCCGCCCCGTCCTCGTCTTCACCGCCGTCGATCGCCCGCGCCGATCTCGTCGCCGGCACCACCGTGGTGAGCCTCTTGTTCTTATCTTCTTTCTGAAAGAAAAAAAAATCTTACTTTAGATAGATACTTGTCTAATTTTCTTACTTTTGACACACATAATTATATATAATGCACGCAGATGAACCGCCAATGGATGTACTGTGACAGACACACCTCCGAGTACATTAAGGGCGTGCATAAATTTCTCGAAGTGGCTGAGGCAAACAAGCAGAATGGTTTTATGTGTTGTCCATGCCCTGATTGTGGAAATACGAGGTCTTACTCTGACAAGAAAATCCTTCACACCCACCTGCTTTATAAGGGTTTCATGCCACACTATAATGTTTGGACGAAGCACGGAGAAATAAGGGTTATGATGGAAGACAGCGAAGAAGAAGAGGACGATGACAACTATGTGCCACCTGAATACGGTGATGCTGCAATGGGGGAAGCTGAAGATCAAGAGGAACCAGACGATGTGCCCGATGATGATCTCCGTCAGGTCATTGTTGATGCAAGGGAAAAGTGCGAAAGTGAAAAGGAGAAGCTGAAGTTCGATCGCATGTTAGAGGATCACAAAAAAGGGTTTTACCCCAATTGCGAAAATGGCAACACAAAGCTCGGTACCGTACTGGAATTGCTACAGTGGAAGGCAGAGAATGTTGTGCCTGACAAAGGATTTGAGAAGCTACTGAAAATATTGAAGAAGAAGCTTCCAAAGGATAACGAATTGCCCGACAGTACGTATGCAGCAAAGAAGGTCGTATGCCCTCTAGGATTAGAGGTGGAGAAGATACATGCATGCCCTAATGACTGCATCCTCTACCGTGGTGCGTACAAGGATTTGAACGCATGCCCGGTATGTGGTGCATTGCGGTATAAGATCAAACGAGGTAACCCTGGTGATGTTGAGGGCGAGCCCCGCATGAAGAGGGTTCCTGCGAAGGTGATGTGGTATGCTCCTATAATACTACGGTTGAAACGACTGTTCAGAAACAAAGAGCATGCCAAGTTGATGCGATGGCACAGTGAGGACCGTAAGAAAGACGGGAAGTTGAGAGCACCCGCTGACGGGTCGCAGTGGAGAAAAATCGAGAGAAAGTACTGGGCTCAGTTTGCAAGTGACCCAAGGAGCGTATGGTTTGCTTTAAGCGCGGATGGCATTAATCCTTTCGGGGAGCAGAGCAGCAATCACGGCACCTGGCCCGTGACTATGTATGTATAACCTTCCTCCTTGGATGTGCATGAAGTGAAAGTTCATTATGATGCCAATTCTCATCCAACGCCCTAAGCAACCCGGCAACGACATTGATGTGTACCTAAGGCCATTAGTTGAAGAACTTTTACAGCTGCGGAATGGAAATGGTGTACGTGCGTGGGATGAGCACAAACAGGAGGAATTTAACCTGCATGTGTTGCTGTTTGTAACCATCAACGATTGACCCGCTCTCAGTAACCTTTTAGGACAGACAAACAAGGGATACCACGCATGCACGCACTGTTTAGCTGACACCGAAAGTATATACCTGGACAGATGCAGGAAGAATGTGTACCTGGGCCATCGTCGATTTCTCCCGACCAACCATCAATGGCGAAAGAAAGGCAAGCATTTCAAAGGCGAGGCAGATCACCGGAAGAAGCCCACCATGCGTACCGGTGATCACGTACTTGATATGGTCTCTGATTTACACGTAATATTTGGAAAGGGTCCCGGCAGAGTAGCTGTTCTGAATGACGCTGAGGGACGCGCATCCATATGGAAGAAGAAATCTATATTTTGGGACCTACTCTACTGGAAAGAGCTAGAGGTACGCTCTTCAATCGACGTGATGCACATGACGAAGAACCTTTGCGTGAACCTGTTAGGCTTCTTGGGTGTGTATGGGAAGACAAAAGATACACCTGAGGCATGGGAGGACCTGCAACGTTTGCACGAAAAAGACGGCATGGCTCCAAAGTAGTATGAAGGTCCTGCCAGCTACGCTCTTACCAAAGAAGAGAAGGAAATCTTTTTTGAATGTCTGCTCAGTATGAAGGTCCCGACTGGCTTCTCATCGAATATAAAGGGAATAATAAATATTCCAGAGAAAAAGTTCCAGAACCTAAAGTCTCATGACTGCCACGTGATTATGACGCAACTGCTTCTGGTTGCATTGAGGGGGCTTCTACCGGAAAACGTCCGATTAGTCATTGTAAAGCTATGTGCATTCCTCAATGCAATCTCTCAGAAGGTGACCGATCCAGAAACATACCAAGGCTAAGGAGTGATGTGGCGCGATGTCTTGTCAGTTTCGAGCTGGTGTTCCCACCATCCTTCTTCAATATCATGACACACGTCCTAGTTCATCTAGTCGACGAGATTGTCATTCTTGGCCCCGTATCTCTACACAATATGTTCCCCTTTGAGAGGTTCATGGGAGTCCTAAAGAAATATGTCTGTAACTGTGCTAGGCCAGAAGGAAGAATCTCCATGGGCCATCAAACAGAGGATGTCATTGGGTTTTGTGTTGACTTCATTCTTGGCCTTAAGAAGATAGGTCTCCCTAAATCGCGGTATGATGGGAGACTGACTGGAAAAGGCACGCTAGGAGCGGACTCAATAATATGCAAGGACGTGCATTCTTGGTCTCAAGCACACTATACAGTTCTACAGAACTCTACCTTGGTGACCCCGTATGTCGATGAACACAAGAACAGTCTGCGCTCCAAACATCCGGAGCAGTGTGACGACTGGATTACATGTGAACACATCAGGACTTTCAGCGGTTGGTTGGAAACACGTCTCAGAGGTGACAACACTGTTTGTGATGAGTTGTACCCATTGTCCTGGGGACCATCTTCGACTGTATTAACTTACAAAGGATGCGAGATAAATGGGAATACATTTTACACGATTGCCCAAGATCAAAAGAGCACCAACCAAAACAGCGGTGTCCGCTTTGATGCAGCAACCAAGAGGGGAAAGGACACATATTATGGTTACATAGTGGACATATGGGAACTTGACTACGGACATGATTTTAAGATCCCTTTGTTTAAGTGCAAATGGGTCAATCTGTTAGGAGGCGGGGTACAAGTAGACCCACAGTACGGAATGACAACAGTGAATCTGAACAATCTTGGGTACACTGACGAACCGTTCGTCCTAGCCAATGATGTGGCACAGGTTATCTATGTGAAGGACATGTCTACTAAACCGAGAAAAAGAAAAGATAAGGAAGCGAATACATCATATGATGAGCCAAAGCGCCACATAGTTCTTTCAGGAAAAAGGGACATCGTGGGCGTGGAGGGCAAGACAGACATGTCTGAAGATTATGAAAAATTTCATGAAATTCCTCCCTTCAAAGTCAAGGCTGGCCCAAGCATCCTGATAAACGATGAAGATTATCCATGGTTACGGCGCAATAAGCAAAGAACACAAGCGAAAAGTGAAGACTTTCTCTCCAAAACTATTATGATGATACCATGCCAACTTTCAACCTTTTCGTAGTTCATTTGAAATGCCTATTGTAACAGACGAGTTTCCGTACAAATCCTGATACTTCGAAACAGATTATCCGTTTTGTACACGAAGTGCATCCAGTTTTTGCTGTAACCCTCTCTACTTTCTTTCACATGCTATGTGGGTGAAATGATGATACCATGCCAACTTTCAACCTTTTCAGAGTTCATTTGTAGTGCTTTTCAATTTCATGGTCTTATAGCTCAAAATAATCAATAAATGCATGGAAAATAACAAATGAAGTCAGAAAGGGTTGAAAATTGATGATGTGGCTTTGAATGGTGCATTTTGAACACACAAGAAGTCTGGAGTTCAAATAAGTTCAAAAAAATGAAATCCCTTTGTAACAAATGAGCTTTCGTCCGAAACCCTGATACTTCGAAAGAGATTGTTTGTTTTGTACACGAAGTGCATCTATTTTTTGCCGTAACCCTCTCAACTTTCTTGCACATACTATGTGGGTGAAATGATGATACCATGCCAATTTTCAACCTTTTCAGAGTTCATTTGAAATGCTTTTCAATTTCTGGGTCTTATAGCTCAAAAAAGCACTAAATGTATGAAAAATAACAAATGAAGTCAGAAAGGGTTGAAAATTGATGACGTTACTTTGAATGGTGCATTTTGAACACACAAGAAGTCTGGAGTTCAAATAAGTTCAAAAAAATGAAATCCCTTTGTAACAGATGAGCTTTCGTCCGAAACCCTGATACTTCGAAAGAGATTGTCCGTTTTGTACACGAAGTGCATCTAGTTTTTGTTGTAACCCTCTCAACTTTCTTACAGATGCTATGTGGGTGAAATTATGATACCATGCCAATTTTCAACCTTTTCGGAGTTCATTTGAAATGCTTTTCAATTTCCGGGTCTTATAGCTCAAAAAAGCAGTAAATGCATGAAAAATAATAAAATGCATAAAACTATAATATTTGTTATGATAAACTAAAAAACTAAAATCAATTAAAATATTCTGTTATGATGAACTAAAATAAAACTATAATATTCTTCAATAGCAAAAAGAATCAACTAAAAAGCTTTTATAAAACTATAATAGCAAAAGGAATCAACTAAAAAGCTTATATAAACCTCTAGTATTTTTTAAACTAAAATTATATAAAATTTATGCAACTTATATTAACAAAGTATTTTTTGTTCAAAACATTAATAGCAAAAAGAATTTAATAGCAAAAAAATTAACAAAATCTGGTTTTGATTAAAACAGATATTTAAAATAACCTAAATTACCAGATTGAGTATAATGATAAAACATAGTAATATTAAATATCAGGAAATGGAATCACTCAAAAATCTATTTTTATAGTAAATTTATTCATAAAACTGGTGATTCACATACATTTAAAGAAAATTCAAATTTTAAAAATAATGGCACTAACAGAAAGTTTATAATTTTTGTGACCTAAAAGCAAAAAGAAATCACTAAAAACTATAAGTATTTAGTTTTAAGTAGAAATAAAAAAAGAAAAGGAAAAAGAGGAAAAAATGCCACCTACTGGACCTCCACGTCCTGAATACGACTAGAAACCCTACAATGGGCCAGGATTCAGGCACGCGAAAGGCCCAATAGGCCCAACAGGCATGGCAAAGTAGAGATTAGGCATGTAAGCCTGCAATAGAGAGGAGCTCGAGAGGGTGGCGGCAGCAAAGCTTATAAACCACCCTGAGCCCCTCCCAAGTAGCGAGGTGGGACTAAACTTCCCGCCGCACCATCCAGCACAAGGCCTATGGTCCCGGTTCATGCCACCAACCGGGACCATAGGTTGGCATTCGTACCGGTTCGTGGAACCAACGGGGTACCAATGCCCACCTATGGTCCCGGTTCGTGCCACCAACCGGGACCATAGGTCCCAGTTTCCCGCCCTTTAGGCTGCCGAAAAGAGACCTTTGGACCCGGCTGGTGGCACGAACCGGGATCATAGGTGGGCAATGGTACCGGTTGGTGCCACAAACCGGTACCATTGGTTTTGCTATATAAGGTAGCACTTGTGAAAATTTCGCCAACTGCTCCCATTCCCCCCCCCCGACGCCGCCAGGCCGTTCCTCGTCATCGTCGACGTCACCGCCCCGAGCCCCTGCCCCGACGCCGTCGGCGCGCCCCTGACCCGCCGTCGACGTCGTCCTCGCCATCGCCGACGCCGTCGCCGCCCTCGAGCCCTCGCCGCGCGCGTAACCCCTCCCCCATGAGCCCACCGTCCTCGTCGCCGTCATCGTCGCCGGCCTCGTCGTCGTCCTCGTCACCTGCCTCGTCGCCGTCCTGCCTCAAGCCCCCAGTGAGCCCCTTCACATCCCGATCCGTGCGCTGTCGCCGCCCCTGTGCGCTGCCGCCGCCCCCTGTATGCATGTATATGGGTGTATATATGTATGTGGATGTATGTATGTATGTATATGGATGGGTATGCATGTATATGGATGTATGTATGTATGGATGGATGGATATGCATGTACATGGATGGATGTATGTGTATGTGTTCATAGTTTTTTTTGTTCATAGTTTTTTTTGTTCATAGCATTTTTAGGCTGTATAGTTTTATTTTTGTTCAATGTTTATGGTTAGAAGAGGAGAGGGAAAAATTGTGTTGCAAAAGTTACATTTAAGGTTAGTTGATTTAGTGCATTTTAGGTTATTAGTTCTACTGTTAGTGCATTTAAGGTTAGTTTTTTTTTAGTTGAACCAGTTGATTAATTAATAAAACTACTTTATTTTACTATATATATAAGTAGTTTATTTTTTGTAAGCACTACTTTATTTTATTTATAGTAAGTGCTTAGTAGTTGAACTAGTTGATTTAATAAAACTACTTTATTTTACTATATATAGAAGTAGTTTATTTTTAGTAAGTACTACTTTATTTTATTTATAGTAAGTGCTTAATTAGTAGTTGAACTAGTTGATTTAATAAAACTACTTTATTTTACTATAGAAGTAGTTTATTTTTAGTAAGAAAATTAATAGAACTAGTTTATTTTTTTAGTTCAAGCAATTATTCCCGCATCGACGTCGATGATGCCTATCCCGCATCCTCGTCGTCGACTCGGCGGAGGAGGCCGGCTTGATCAGAGGGGCCATGTCCGGGACTGGGCTCCGCCGGGCTGGTATTGGGAGGTGCTACCTTCCGGGGGGCGTAGGTTGGTGAGGAGCCAGCCCGTCGTTGACCCGATCCTTGTTTGGTGGCGGTCGCGTGGGCCAGTGATGGTGCCGAGGCTTCCGGACACCGTGGAGGTGGTACGTCACCGTGTCAGCGAGGAGGACGAGCACGTCCGTCATTACATGGTTGCGTTGGAGGGCAGGTTCGACAATACCTGGCAGCTTCTTCAGGGATCTCATTGGAGTGATCATGTGATGGTTCCTTCTCTTTGGGTGTCCACCGCCCGCGCCGATACCCGTCGGGCGCTACGGTTCTAGCTGTACTAGCGATGCTATATATATGATAGTATTCGAGGTGTATTAGTGATAATATTCAACGATGAACGGACGCAAGAGATGATGTAGTTTTGCTTATAATTGAATGCATCCTAATTTGAATACTACTTTATTTTGTGATGTGATTTTGCTTATTGAATGCTCAAATTGGAAAACTACTCCTACTTTGAATGCTAAAATTAGAGAGCACTATGCAAGGCGTATGCATATGATTAGTTGATAGCTTATAGGGTTTTTGTTTTCGCAGAAATCTAGGAGCCCCCCTCCATCATCCCCGCCGACCCCCTCCGACCTCGAGGTGAGACCAGCCAAATCTCCATGTCAATATGAGTCCTATAATATGAGTCCTTGGGTTGACTTTAAGTGTGTCGAGTCTCCACCATATATGAAAGGACGAAGAATCCCGACTGTTGTCATGGGGGTAGCTTCTCCTTCGTTCCCGTGATGAATAATAATGATCTAACTTAGGTTTTTTAGTAGATATATTTAATTGTAGATGTTTAATATTTGAATTATGAACATAGGAAATGTCGTAATCGGACGACGAAAGTCTCTCAGAAGAGTGCGACTGGTGCCACGACGACCGAGGTCAGTGCGACAGGCCTCACCTGGACGAAGATCGGCGCTTCAGCATTAAGCTGGAGGAGACCTTCGATATTGAAACGGTACGCAACAATGACAAGTGTTATTTTTTCCATAATTAAGCACGAGTTCAAATATTTCAACGTGTACTTTTCATCTTTTACAATTCGACTAGCTTATCCCATGCCATGCAAGACACTATGTCTTGGAGAGGATGGGTTTTGAAGACCATGAAAGTTTCGAAACAAAGAAAATTCACCTAAGGACCCATCATGGTGTGGATTTTGAAGTAAAGTTGTACAATTCTGAGAGCGTAACCCATTTTGATTGCAAAAACTGGGAAGCACTTTGCAAGATGTATGGTTTTGATGAGGGTATGCTTGTCACCATGGATCTTGGTGATCCTGAAAGCGAGCAAGACAATATGGACATTTGGGTCCTTGTTGATACGCCTCCAATTCTACCGCTATGAGAGTTTCTCAAACATAGTTATTAGCTAATTTATATTGTTTATTTCAAAATAGTTGACAACTTATTTCCATTGACAGCTTATTTTGATTGTTCAAACAATGTGCGGAACATGGTAGACAAAACCCACTACACCGATGGCTCCGAATTAACTTGTCAAGAGAAAAATCATCTGGTCGGATTTTGTACTGATATTGAGAATTACAATATCTACAATCAAACTCCTCAACATTATGGTCAATACGTGCCACTAGTGCACGTGTTGAACTACGGTAACTACCATGGAGATACCCTGGTAAGATTTTTTTACTATTACGACATCCATGCATCTTTTGCATACTTCTAAAACTAGTACATCATTGCTAACTATGAAGTTATTACTATGTTTTTCAACAGAGAATCCCAAAGGATTGTGTGCCTTATTTGATGTATCAGAATGGCAGCCTTCGTGTTTTGAACATATATCCAGGCCATCCTACGAATCTCAACTGTCCATACCGGATTTCTCAAAGAAGTGGAGACATGCTAATCAAAAAATGGAAAAAATGTATGGACAGTCGTAAGGAGGTTCTTGGAAGCAAAAGGAAGCGAAGCGCAAGAATTGGAGACAGGATGATCTCCATTCTCCATAATGGAGAGTCAGGGTCTATATTGTTTTATGTTATTTTACCTTAAAGAGGGTATTTAGGTCCTACCTAATACTGATGATCATGTGCTAAGAACAATTAAGTAGGGTTGGTTCGATGACTATCAAGATGATGATCGTATGACTTGTTATTAATAACAAATAGAAGTTGTATGATGATGATTAGTAGGACTTGTTATTATGATGATGCATGATGCGAGCATGAAGAGTTATTATATATCTGTGGGTGAAATGAACATGGATTGGATTGAAGTGAAGGCAACATGCATGTGGTGCATGTCGAAAGTAGTACAATCCAAACTTGATCAAGTTAGGATTAGTATTACTTTCGACATGCACCACATGTTGCCTCACTTCAATCTAAGTCATGTTTAGGCATAGCAGTAGCAGTAGCACGGAGATAAGAGAGGACACATCTCTCTATTAGCTACCTATACCAACCTAAATTAACCCCCAAAACCCCTAAACCACCTCCTTTAAAAAAACCATCCCCTGAAATGCTGACGCGTGGAAGCTTATTGGTCCCGGTTGGTGCTACCAACCGGGACCAAAGGCCCTCGTGCCTGGGCTCGCCGGAGCGGCCACGTGGAGTCCCATCTGTCCCAGTTAGTATAAGAACCGGGACTAAAGGCCTAGGGCATTAGTAATGACCCTTTAGTCCCGGTTCCCCAACCGGGACAGATGGGCCTTATGAACCGGGACAAATGGCCCTTTTTCTACTAGTGATTTGTTGTGTGGCATGTGCCGATCAAGCTTAAACATTAATGGCCCAAGAATTCTCTGGAAATACTATAGTTAATTTTGGCAAGCTTGGCCTATAAGTATGATTGGGTATAAATATGTTACTTTGTTATTAAGTCGTTGATATATACAAGATGGCATGATGCTCTAATCATGTGTTTGGCCATTCTTCTTCGTTTCTTGAGAAGAATGTGTTTGTCCCATTCATACATTTTAGCAACTCATATGGAACAAAGATGCCCAGTAAGCTAGATTAACTAACCAGGTCATATTTATATTTGGATAATAAGCGAGTATATTATAGCTTGATTTCAGACACATGATTAGAGCGAGTATATATATATATATATATATATATATATATATATATATAGGTAAATTGTTTGGGGCACCTAGGTGCCTGGACACCTAGGGCTGTTATGGCAAGTCATATTAGTTAGTGCATGTCATACAATTGACAAAATGATGGCTTTCCATATTTTGTTTGCATGCATTAGTATCCTAAATGGTCAATGATTTCTTTTCAAAACACAAATAATCTGAACATTCGTACTTGGGTGGGTATATACGTACATGTACCCAAGATATAACCACATGTACATGTTATTTGACCATGATACCAGTTAGTGGGTATTATACCTAACTAAAATATGTATGTGTTGTTTTATACTCAATGAAAATATACACATAAATGTCATACCTTTTAGTGAGTATTATATTGGTGTTATACCCAATAGAAATATACACATAAATATACATACCTTGATGTGAATATACACATGAATAAACATAACTCAATGTTAGTATACACATGAATATCTACGCGTTAGTGTTATACCCAATAAAAATATACACATAAATATACATACCTCGATGTGAATATAAACATGGATATATATACCTCGATGTTGGTATACACATGAATATCTACGCGTCCGTGTTATACCCGATGAAAATATTCACATAAATATATATAACTTGATGCGGATTTTATTTGTATATATCCATAAATTGCACACCTTTTAATAAGTGGTACATGTACCCGAGATACCCACATGTATTTTATTAAACCGTGATACCGGTTAGTGAGTATTATACCTAATAAAAATATGCACGTGTTGATGTTATACCCAATGAAAATATGTACGTGTTGACGTTATACCCGATGAAAATGTATACATGCTAAAAATATTACATGGTCTTTTATTAATTAATTATCTTGCATTTACCATACATGCCAAAAAGTATGATAATTAATTAATTACAATTTCCTATTACAAAAGGACAAATAATGACATGTATTAATTAGACAACGTTATTACTTTCCATAGCAGTAACGCCATGCAAAAAAATAGGAAAGTAATAATGCAGGTATGCATGCCAAATTTAAGCACATCTTATCAGCGAAAGCTAGTAGATCCAACGGCATCTAGGCAAGGAGCATGGGCACCTAGGTGTCCCAAATTGTCGTCCTATATATATATCATAGAAGTGTATGTGCACTTGACACTCGCGCTTGCATTTCATGTGAATTTCTCAAATATATCAAACATTACAGGATATAATCATCTATAAAACATAAGTCCTACTTTGGAAGATGGGAATTTCTCAGACATTAATATGTTACTATGTTGTTAGTTTTGAAGTCATTGTTCTAAGTGGATTGTTTAAAGTTCATTATAATAGCTCATATGGTACAATTTGCTATTGTGTGTTTTCATGTGCTATGTTCATTGCTGATTACTACGACGGGTTGGTCATGTCGTCCAAAGGTATCGTCAAATCCAATGCCATCTACTTCCGGTTCCAGCGCGACTGTTTAGACAGATTTTTTGTGTGTGGTGTGTCTAGTGGAAGTGGAACTACCAGGCCGTTGAACGAAGATAAAGCTCGAGCGGCTTCATTGACGATCTAGAATCTTATGTGGCTTGGAATGGGCGCAAGACGGACGTGCTGCAAGGTGATCAGTGATCACATTATTTTGGTTATTGGCAAATGCAATAGTACCTTTGAAATGTTGATCTATCTTCTTAAATCCAATTATATGTTCATACATGTGTTGTATGGCATGTCTTGATCAAGCCTTAATTGTCCCGGAGTGGCTGAAACTGTCCTAGTTAATTTCAACAAGATGGGTCTTATGTTTGATTGGGCACAATATGTTATTCTGTTGTTACGTTTTTACCTCAATTGATATATACGAGTTTCCGTGCCGCTCTAATCATCTGTTTTTCCCATTGTTTTTTTAGAAGAATGTCTGTTCCCCATTAATATTCCCTCTGTTTCTTTTTAGTCTGCATATAAGATCTAGTCAAAGTCATACTTTGTAAAGTTTGACTAACTTTGTAGAAAAAATATCAACATCTACAATACTAAAGTTATATGGTATGAAAATTAATTTTATGATGCATCTAACGATATTGATTTCATATTGTGAATCTTAATATTTTTTCTATAAACTTAGTCAAAGTTAACAAAGTTTGACTTTGACCAAATCTTACATGCAGATTAAAAAGAAACAGAGGGAGTACATATTAGCAATCCGCTCTAATCATATGTTTTTCCCACATGGGTGCCACATGTCCACCGGAGTACACCGTCCGCCCTTCGTTTGCTAAGATGCTTCGGCGGGCTCTCAACAAAGAGAGTTATTTGTGTGCTCATGTTTGCGAGAGCTGGAATTCAGCGCACCATCTACGGAAAAACCCCAACGATCCCTCTTTGACGAGATCTTTCATAAGGGTCTTGACAAAGCCTTTGTCTAGTGACCAAAGCGTGATACGTGGTGCCTTTGCCAAGTTCTGTACTCGGCATAGTTCTTTTTCTAAGTACAGAACTCGGCAAAGCTTTCGTCATCATTTTAAAAAATCAAATCAATTATCCTTGCAAGAAAACAAATATGTATATATCAATTATATCACCGCCAAATCACATACAATTCCTCAAGCTCAGAAAAGCATCATATATGGTCACACAAGCATCATACCAAGTCACTAAACCCCAATGCGACTAATAAATGTTACATACAATCAAATGATATAAGCAAACAACACAGTTATGATGAGTTGTACGAAGATTATGAAGTTCTTCACCACACTCAACCTGATGTGGCCTGGAATGCAAGCAACAACATTTTAGAGCAAATGTGCCAGGTTCACGTAGACTAAATGGGCCATTTATAAATGGTTATGGAAACCGATGCGGCCTGGAGTGCGGTGTGGATGGGGTTCCAACTGGTCCTGACCATGGGAAGCCCGGTCTGAAAAAGCCCAACACGACCCAATCTTAGGCCTAGATTTTGAGCTCGATGGTCGAGCCCGGACCCATTATTTTTACGCTCTTCTGAAAGGGCCCAACCCAAGGCCCGGCGGGCTTTTACACGTTCGGGCCGGGCTTGGGCCCAAAAAACAGGCCCGATGGCCAGGCCGGGCCCGGGCCTAGGTTTTTTGCCTCAGGTTTGGCCAGGTATAGTTCCAACCCGCAAAAATGCAACGGATCGAACTCACGGGGTTGGGTCGAACCCACACTTGTCACGAACAGGAGCCCTCTTCCCGTCCCCGTACGCCGCACTCCGTTCCCCGATTGGTTCGCCGCCGCCGCCCCCGTCCCCGTCAACCTCCTCGATTCCGGCCGCCGTCTCTCGGCACCACCCGAGCTGCCCATGGACATCGACTCCGAACCGCCCGCCGAGAGCAAGCCCACCCAGATGGACCTCGAGGACCAGGCAAGCCGCCGCCGCCCGCCAACCTTTTCTCGGGGAATTCCCCCATCCCTTTTTTCAGGGTTTTGTTTCTGATTGCCTCTGGGCTTCCTGTCCTGTATGGCGTGCGCAGGCGGACGCCGACGGGAAGGGGGAGGACGAGGAGCTCGCGGACTCCATCGGGAGCCTATCCATTGCCCCCGGCCGCACCAGCTTCAAGAAGAAGCCGGTGGTCGTCCTCGTCATCGGCATGGCCGGTGCGCTCGATTTCGTTCGCCACTATTCAATTTCTACAATTACAGTAGCACGGATGGCCCAGCGAACCTGCGACATGTTAGCTTTTGCTGAGAGATTTTGGGATTGGAAGCTTACTGATCTGCTCTAACAATGCAGGGACGGGGAAGACCACCTTCATGCACCGTCTGGTGTGCCATATGCAGGCATCGACAAACATGAGGGGATACGTGCTCAATCTTGACCCTGCGGTGATGACGCTGCCATTCGGGGCCAACATTGACATCCGCGATACCGTGCGGTACAAGGAGGTGATGAAAGAGTACGGACTCGGTCCCAATGGTGGCATTCTTACCTCACTCAACCTCTTCTCAACCAAGTTTGATGAGGTACCCATCCTATATGTATATCATATGTCTAGAATGGTAATGTGCATCATTGAAATCCTCCTTTAGGCTATATAAAATGGAAGATGACTGAACTGTTTCATGTGTTCTTTTTGGTAATTGATTCATGTCAATTTCTACCATTCAATGTAAACTGTTGCATGAATTGTGCTTAATTTATAGCCTAATGCTGAGCTCATAGAAAATTATTTGATTGCGTGTTGAATAATGCCAACTTCTTTCTGCAAAATTTGTATGCTGCATTTCCGGGTATTTGGGACACGACTTTTCCCTCTATTCTTGTAGTACCATTCAGCTAATGTATGTCCAATATTCATCCTTGTAGGTTATATCTGTTATTGAAAGCCGAGCAGACCAGCTGGATTATGTGCTGGTGGATACCCCAGGGCAGATTGAAATCTTCACTTGGTCGGCTTCAGGAGCTATCATAACTGAAGCTTTTGCATCAACATTTCCAACGGTTGTTGCATATGTGGTTGACACCCCCAGGTCAACAAACCCTGTAACCTTTATGAGCAACATGATGTATGCATGCAGTATCCTCTACAAGACCCGTTTGCCTCTGGTGCTGACATTTAACAAGGTTGATGTAGCCAAGCACGAGTATGCTCTTGAGGTAGGTACACCCTTGTGATGATTTCAGTTTCGCTATTCTTGATTATGTACACTGCTATTGCATTTAGCTACTATCATGTATATTCCATACTGTGTTGTACTCCCTCCGTTCCGAATTACTTGTCGCAGGTATGGATGTATCTAGATGTATTTTAGTTCTAGATACATCCATTTCTATGACGAGTAATTTGGAACGGAGGGAGTACTTGTATGCAGTGTGCACTGGAGTCTGGACCTCTTTTGGCTATTCTTTTGTCATTATGTCACATTTGAGCTGCCATGCTGGCGTGTATGGTTTAGGTTTATCGAACAATCTGTATTGTGAAATGTGAAATATACTTATAAAACAGGGTTTTCATCTGTGACGTGTGTCCATGATGTTTCATTCTTCAAAGTTTTTGTAACTTGGCCTTCAATTTTTTGCTGGACCAGTGGATGCAAGACTTTGAAGCATTTCAGGCAGCTTTGGATTCTGACTCGTCATACTCCTCTTCATTTACCCGGAGTCTCTCCCTTGTGTTGGATGAATTCTACAAGAACCTACGCTCTGTTGGAGTATCAGCGGTATCTGGCACTGGAGTTGCTGCATGTTTTGAAGCTATAGAAGCAAGTGCCAAAGAATACATGGAGACTTATAGGTTTGTCCTCTATGATAGATGCCAAAAAACTTATTAGTTACTCTTATCTAACAATCTTTATCAGGACTGATCTTGACAAGAGGATTGCTGAGAAGGAGAGACTAGAAGCTGAGCGCAGGAACGAGAACATGGAAAGACTGAGAAGAGATATGGAGAAGTCCAAAGGACAAACTGTGGTGCTCAGCACTGGTTTGAAGGACAGAATTCCCTCTTCAGAAATGATGGGCGATGTGGACGAGGAGGAAGAAGAGGAGGCGGTGGAGGATTTCAGATTTTGCGAGATTGATGACGATGATGAAGAAGATGAAGACGAAGAAGGAGAAGATGAGGAAGTGGCTCATTTTGGCCTTTAAGGTACTCCCTCCGTTTTTATTTACTCCGCGTATTAGCTTTGGTCAAAGTCAAGCTTTGTAAACTTTGACAAAGTTTATAGACAAAAATATTAACATATACAATAACAAATCAATACCATTAGATTCGTTATTGAATGTACTTCCACATCATATAGATTTTTTACGGTAAATGTTTATATTGTTTTCTATAAAGTTGGTGACTTCAGTCAAATCTAATATGCGGAGGAAATAAAAACAGTGGGGGTATCTAAATATATTTATAGCACTTCTCTTTATAATGCGCTTTAAAGATGTTGTCATTAGTTGAATATCTATCACAGCCATCCGCGCATTGATTATGCCTGCACTGTGACATAACCATGAACTAAAGGGGTTCGAGTGGTTTTTCTCAAGGGATATACACAGGCTATCTTAATTAATATACGGATTCGCACTTTGTGTGTAGTTTCATTTTGCAAATCTGAAATCTCAGCGAGGGTGGCGTTATAGTGCCGGCTTGTGATGACTTTACAGGTGTTGATAGGATGAGAACTCGAGCTGTTGATTTTCCTATGAATGGAAAGAAGAATCTGTCACTCCATTCTGATGCCATTAAGCTGTCTTACTCTTTGACAGGTTGATGGAATCGAACAGAAGAGGGCGCTTGCTTCTGGAGGACCCTGTCAGGAGTGGTGTTTCTGTTTCGAGGTTATTACGGTGGAAATGAAATGCTGTCGATATCACTCTGTAGGTCGCTGACCGACTGACGCTAGCAGTAGCCTGTAAATCAACCTGCACTACGTCGAACCCGCTGGAATGAATCGATCCCATTCCCATCCGATCGATGAGCTGAATTGGTTTCACGTACGTACTAGGTATGAATTGTCTCCTTGTCCTGTCTTGCAAACAAAACAATCAGCCGCTCTGCCATCACTGTCGATATCACTGGTATGGTAGGGAATTTTGTTGGCAGGCTCCGTGCGTGCAGCCTGTAACATAAATGCTCTCCCCTGATCTGCCATCGCCTCAGCCGTGCACCGCCCAGCGCGACGTGACGCCATTGATTCCCAGGGAGAAAGAAGGCACGCACTCCACTTTGACACTGCTATTTTTTTGCTTGATCTGAATGCCTGCCCGTGTGAGCAAGAACAGCTGTGTGTGCACTGCCATGCACGCATCGCGCATGCCAAAGTCAAACTGTGTCTGTCGTCCTCGTCCTCCTCCAGCCAGGCGTCGTCGACCGGTCGTGGAGTGCGCCGCCGGGAGCGCATTTATCGCCGGACAAGGAAGAAGAAGAGCAGGAGGAGGAGAAGACGGACGTTCCATTCCGTCAGTAATGGGAATGGCGGGATAGATCGACCATCGCGTTCGTTATGAGCAACGGACTGGTTCTAACCGTGCTCTTGCTGCCGTCATTGCCGCCATTGCTAACAAACAGCCTCCAAAGCTAGCAATAGGACACCATCCTCATCCACAACACGTACTGGAAAGCACCATGCACGGGGTCATTATTTCTCCCACGAACTCAATCTCCATTTTGCAGCAAGAATTCAGTGTCCATTGTAGACACACGGAGAGCTTTCTGAGTGGTTGCAGAGCTTGATGGGATGTGAATTCTCGTATCCGCTTCCTGCGGGATTCATGCCAAATTCTCACCAAATTTGTGTTCAAAAAAAAACTAACCAAATTTCACGTGAAATTCCTGCGAATCCTAGAGATAGATATGCATGCCCTTGAAATGCACCGAAAGTTGGCAGCCGCCGCTCGCCACGTAGTCCGCTCATTCGATGGCACACAACATCTGGCTGGTGCAGCCCAGTTGCCACCTCCCCCACGCTGCACGGCTATATAAACGCCACCTCCGATCCGCCACTGCACTACTACACTCCAAGCCGCACCGCTCGCCCGCATCCTCCCTCCCGTCCGCCACCGCATTAATTCGCTCCCACCGCTTCCCAACAAACCCGCCGCCCGCCCTTGACCGCCGCAGGCCGCAGCCATGGCGCTCGCAGCGACGCCACGCCAGCGGTCGGCGCCGGCCGTGCTGGTCGCGGCGGCGCTGCTCTCGCTTTCACTCTCACTCTCATGCGCGCAGGCGCAGGCGCCGCACGTGGCGGTGCCACCCTCGGCTCCCCCGAAGGCGGCGGCGGCGGCGGCGCCGGGCCCTGCCGCGGGGCTGAGCGCGGCGTGCCTCAACTCGCTGCTCAACATGACGGACTGCCTGCCGTACGTGCAGGCCGGGAGCAAGGCGCGGGCGCCGGACAAGCCGTGCTGCCCGGAGCTGGCCGGCATGGTGGGCTCCAACCCCGTCTGCCTCTGCGAGCTCCTCTCCGGGGCCGCCGACTCCCTCGGCATCGCCGTCGACTACGCCCGCGCGCTCGCGCTCCCCGGCGTCTGCCGCGTCGCCACCCCGCCGCTCAGCACCTGCGCAGGTAGTAATAAACTAACTCGAGCCCTTCCGCTGCAGGTTGCCGCTGGATTTGCTGCTCTACGAGTCTCTATTGAGGTGGATTTGATCTGTGTGGATATTATTCTCGCAGCAATGGGATACAATGTTCGTCTGGGCCCATCTCCGGCGCCCGCGCCGGGATCTCCCTCGCCCATGTCGCCCGGCGACAGCCCGCAGTACCCTGCTGGTAAGCGCCGCCGCATGCAGTACTAGTAGAATTTCAGTTGTGGCTTCAGTTTAATAATTCTTTCTGGCTGCCCAAGAGTCAAAGACCAAGAGGAATGATTAATTACAAGAAATTGATAGTACTAGATACTCCCTCCGTTCGGAATTACTTGTCTCGAAAATGGATGTATCTAGAACTAAAATACGTCTAGATACATCCATTTTTGCGACAAGTAATTCCGAACAGAGGGAGTATTAGTTAAATATAATATATATATATACATAAATAAAAGAAGAGAAAAACCGAAGTAAGGCTGAAGCATTCAGTGGCCACATGTATGCTCGTAGGTGCAGAGTATAGACACAGTTTCAGTTCACGTGCTTGTCATCACGTACTAGTGCCATGGAGCAGAGTACTGCAGTGGTATAGTAGGCGTACAACTAATATACTCCTGTATATGCCATCTCCGTCGCAGGTCCTTCGCCGTTCGCCTCGCCGCCGGCGTCGCCGAAGCCCAGCCACGCCGCGCGCAGCATCCACGCCGCCGGCGCCCTCGCCGCCTCCTTCGCCGTCGGGATCGTGTTCTTCTAAGCGGACAAGGCCAGCGAGGCTGTTCATCCTTCGATAAAAAAACTGTCGCGTGAATGATTGGCATGCTTCTCAGTGTGTGCTAGTACTCCAGTATGATGATTCTAGGTAGTAGATAAATACAGTACCAGTTATTTCCGGCCAACATGTTATGTGCTATGCTAATCAATTGATCCGTCGCTCACTCATAAACTCGTTCGTGACCTGAGGTGTAGCAACTCTCGATAACATTGTCGTGTGCGCATGCGCCCTCGCATCACACCTTCCTCGTGACGCCGAGCCGTGGCCCGAACAAACATCAGTCGCATCAACTAAGCGTGCCCCCGTCCGGTTGCCATGCTCCATTACAGCACGAAATTCCTTCTAATTTCGTGCTGTACTCTACTAACACGGTACATTACGTATGAGTGCATGAATGTATGCTCAATCATTCATATCGCGGGGACATTTAGATGAGATTGTCAGATCAACCCTAAAAAATCATATTTAGATGTTCTTTAAAAATCTGAAATTATTTGAGTACATCCATGTGGGGTATGTCTGCAACTCCGGAAAAAAAATCAGCTGAAAACTCGATGTACATTTAGAGATTCAAAAAAGACAAATTCAAATGCGAACAGTGAAAGCGTGGGTGAATAGCACTTTGATATTATTCAAATTCGATTCTTTTTTGTTTCCATTAATGTAAGTTGAATTAGGAGCTGAAACTTTTTTGAGATTGTACATCAAACGTTGATGTGTCTACACAATTTTTCAGAATCTTTGAGCATGTTTTTCTTTTCAAAAAAATCGATCTCATAGATCTCACACAAAGTCTCCCCCTTCGGTCGCAACCTCGCAAGTCAGGCAAGGCGGCAACCGCAAGGTGGCTACAGTAGTAGCCATTTCCGCATTTCGGGGGCGATGAAGAATTGAATTCAAGGCACTTTCTGCGGTTGCAATGAATGAAAGGCATCACCAGCCAGCAATCCCTCTCGTGATCCAGACGAGAGGCATTCAATTCCCTCATCTGCAGCAGTTCCGTGCAAACCGCCTCCTCTTCAGCATCATCACACCACGGGCAAGCGCCCAACGACATTCTCTTCTGTGCACATGAATGATTCAGGGGGTGTTTAATTCAGAAGTTCTAGGACTTTTTCTAGTCTCAGGGACTAATCAAAAAAGACTCTTCAGTAGAGTTTTTTTTCTAGTCCCTGTAGAAAAAGTCCCTCCTGTTTGGTTCCTAGAGACTTTTTAGGGATTTTTTCTAGTCTCTGGGACTAAAAAGTCCCTGAACCAAACACCTCCTCAGTTCGTTGTAATAGTGCCACAGTAGTCAAATTCAGGGCGTGTTCGTGCTACATATATATACTAGTATAGCACAAGAGTGCGAAAAGAGATTACAGTCCCTACAGTCTACCCACACAAAACGGCACCACAAGCTCATGAAACCTGTCATGGACCAACTCTAACAATCAACCCATCTCTGCCTGCCTAGCACAAATCAATAAATAAACATTGGTAGCCAGGAACCAGCTTGTCATCAGGGAGTAACAAGAAACCGGTACCATCTGGACGACCAAACCTCGGGACACCAGCTCAGTTCGACCCGCCATTGCCGCTCCTTCATGAACCCCAACTCCAGCAACAAGCGGCGTTCCAAGGATTCCATTCCAGCGCTAACACACGTTGCAGCTCCTTCTACAGTGACCGGGCAGCGCCGCGGTTCCCACCATGTACGCCGGGTTCTTCGTGCACTCTCCCAGCGCCGCCCACTGCGAGCAGCTGTTGCTGTTGTCGGTGCAGTTGCCTGGCATGTGATAGACCTTGTCGAACGAGGCCACGCGGATCCATTTCGTGGCAGACCATTTCTCCCCCTTGATGACCTCGCATCCGCCATGGAGGCTCGACGGGTCTGTCTCCGCGTCGGGGCGAAGGTTGAAGAACAGAAGGGCGTCCCCTTTTCGTGGTTTCACTAAGGAACGATGGATACAGGTGCATGTCAGTCAAGAAATGTTTCGGGTGTCTAATTGATAACTCGGGAATTAGGACCGCCAAAAAGGAAAAGAGCACGAAAATTATACCTGCAAGTCCTTTCTGTGCACATTCTGACAAATCTTTATGGTGTGATCCTTTACGTGCCTGTTTGACAAATGAATAGGCATATCTAGGAATAAGTACAGGAGTCATCGCAAAAATAGAAGTACAGGAGAACACTACGGTGCTAATGGCTACTTGCGACTGGCTCAGACGAAAAATCAGCAATCTGACACATTTTCTATCTTATTGAGCACCACCACTGTGAAGAAAATTTACCTTGGCTAAGGGGAAAACCGTTTCCCCTCCTTCTGCAACGTCTGTCAAGTACAAGAGTACAGTAGCTACACGATGTCCACCACGGATAGTGTTAACACTGTCGGTGAAGAAATCATGGTGCGGTTCATACTTCTCACCACGCTTATATCTTAGAACTTGCATATCTTCGCCGTTCTCTGGTCATTTTATAACACTTATAAGCAAAACTGAAAACAGTAAGACTCTCAGACCCTTGAAGTTCAACTTTCTACCATCCACATAAAATTGGAATATATAAACAGAAGTGCAGCAAATAAATAACCCTGAAAAATCCTCTTTATCAAGCCCAGGATTTTTATGACATGACATTCAAAGTCCAAACTAATGCTAATGCTCAACGGCAAAAGGTGTTGTAGTGCATTGGGTTTGAGTGTTTGACACCACAACAGATACATGATACACCACGTAGCTGTTCTACAGGTTCTCAAGTCAAATGTGGACATGATCAAAGAGGGTAAAACACCATGGCTCTTAACCCTTTGCATTGAAAACTTGTGCAAAGCACAAAATACAATTAGGAAAACAAATGGAAATGGTGAACATAGTGTGTGACATGTTGTGGTAGTTTGAGCATAGAATTTGGCCAACTAGTACAATGTCGTAGGGTAACTAGGACAGTATGATGTTTTAGCTCTTTTTCTACACCTTGAGCTGCTAGATGCACTTGTATCTCCGTGTGAAGTGAATTTGTACTTCATACTCTTTTCTCAACTTTTTTAGAGAACTCCTTTCCTAACTTGATGGAAAGGCAAAAGTTCTACCTCTTTTGGACATTTTTTATGTTTCTATGAAGATCTGTCCACAGTTTGGTTAGGTCCGTTGGACTGGATTCTAACCAGCTAAAAAAAGTTCTTCCCCTATCAAACTCAAATACAATTCACAAATGGAACATATTTTTATTCTCTACAACTGCAATAATAAGCACCCCCGAAATGCATGAATAGAAAAGTGCAATGTTATTGTCTCACAACCTTTTGGAAGAAATGTCCATGCGGCAATTTTATCCTCTATACCAGCAACAATTGGATCCTACAAGTTTGGACATGATTGGTCATCGGATGAAAAAATTGATCATCAGAAGAAAATACCTGAACTGTACTGTACTCCTGGACCCCAGCTATGGCTAGTCACTAAATAAACAAGATATTGTTCCCTTGAGAAATAAAAGAACATGAAGAGTACATATATAGACAGTGCCCTATAAGAGAGTACATATGACATATGAGTAATTGCTATGGAACATGAAAATTGTAGTACTACATAAGATGCTGAGCTCAAATTTCAGATGAAACATGCAAGAGAGATGACCAATCCATGGAATTTTCTTTTCTAAGATATAATGCCTATGAGCTGAAAAGCAAATGGCCGACCTGGCCCTTGCCGATGAAGGTGCCGGAGCTGGTGCGGACCTCGCTGAGCTTGCTCTTGCCGGACGTGTCATCGGCGACCGCCGACCTCTTGAGCTCCGCCCTGGCCTAAACAAGCAGGAGAACCCCAGAATCAGACACAGCCCCCACAGCAATAGCTCTCTGAGTTTCTATGGGGGACTGGGAGCAGCGGGAGAAGCACTGACGAGGGAGACGAGGTGGTTGGCCTCGTCGTCGGTGAGGAAGTGCGGGTAGAGGAAGGCCCTGCGCAGGCCATCAAGCACGTATCAGCCGTCTGGTTGGACGACCCCGCCCAAATCGAGATCGGAGGCGAGATGAAGCAAGGCGAGCGCAGGGGCGGTGGAAAAAATCGGCTGACCTGGGATGCCAGGAGATCTGCCTGGAGTGGTGCGGGTAGACGACGGGGGCCGGGTACACGGAGCTGCCCCTTCCTCCGCCGCCGCCGCCGCCCCCGGCAGCGCCGCGGCGGCCGACGAGGAGGAGGATGACGGCGAGGAGGGACAGAGCGGGGCCAGGAAGGGGAGCCCGCGCCATCGCAGTTAAGCCGACCTCTCCCTCTTTGTCTAGCCGACGCCGGCGACCAATGGAGGCGGGGTGGCGGAGAAGACGCCGCGGCGACGGCGGCGGTGGCGGCGAGGTGGAGCCTGGGAGTGGTCGCCAGTGGCCACGCTTCAGGGGGAGGGAGGGAGTGGGGGACTGGGCTGCGAGGCGGGAGAGATCCGCGCCGCTCACGTGGCAGAATCCGACGATCCAACGGCCGTCACGCAGCGAAGAAACGTGCGCGCACGCCCGGCGAAATCATGGGGGGCACCGACCGCCAAACGTGCGCACAGAGATGTCGTGTTCCACTGGCCCCGTGGAGTTTTTATTTAGAGTTGTACAAAAGTCTGCATCAAATTTTGATATTATAGTGGTAGCTTTGAGTTGAACATCGACTTTCTGCCTGGAAAAACCCTTCTCATCTTTGAAATCAGCGCCTCGACCACATCCGGGACGCTTGATGAAATAATTGTGCGTGAAAGTCGGGGTCGACGACGTGGTGAGAGCACCGGACACCGCCGTCACGGCCATAACCGCCGATTTAAAGTAACCACTACACGTAGCAATATGTTTATCAAAAGCTTAGATGCGATGTCTATTCAGAATTTGTATTTAAAACCATTTGATTCAGCACGTACGATATGGTGCTTTTCACGAGAACGTGCCAAGTTTACGACTCGAACCGAGGTGGGTTGGTTCCATCATAAGAAAACTAACCATCTAAACTAGGCTTAGTTTGTGTGTTCCTACACTACTTGTGGACCTGGTTTTCAGGTTAAAACACCCCTTTCATTTGTGAAATCTTGTGTTTTGTTGACTGAACTTAAATCGCAAGAAGCTTTTATGGCATTGGTAGTGATGCGATGATTTTTGGTAAAAGGAAAAAGGATGCGATGGAACAATTGGAAGTAACCAATTAGGTTTACGACGAAACCTAGAAATCGATCACTGATCCAATTTGACTACCTCTACGGGATAGACCTCAACAGAAAACTGTTGAGTAACGGCAGCAAGTGATTGAGTTCAGTAGTTCCTCATAGAAAATTATTGGCTCTAGAGATATGGTAATATGGAGAAGACAAAATTGTAAATTGTGGATATAATATTTCTGAACTCAAATCATTTTATCATTCTGCATCATCTATTTCTTCCGACTTACTGCCCACGAACGTTTTTCCTCTACTTTGCTTGGAGCAAAGCTTTCCTCAAATACCAGCCAAGAACAGCAGACAAACAGCGGCAACAGATGCAATTGGCTGAATGAGGTCACGAACATAAAAGGCAGGGGAAAAAGCAATAATATGAATAGCACTCACAAGAAATGACCATCATACTGATATTGTGTTCATTCACAAAATGGAAAATCAAGGTGAGAAAAAACCCTACACTGTTCTGGTTTGGATATCTGCTCATTTGGTTTCTTAGTCGGTTTAGAGTCGAGTTCTTGCAAACTTGTTCTGGAATATTGTTTGATTTCTTTAAATGAAATCGGAGGGGAAACCCTCTTTTGCTAAAAAAAAACATTTTGATCGGATGCCTTGTTTTAGTGCAACAAAAATTTTGCGGGTAAATTCACAGTGTCCATACAAGCAGCACCGGCTAGCTCTAAAGAATCTGACGGGCCACAACCAATCCAAGTCATAGTTCTGCCCTCAATTCTAGCAAATTTAGCTAAGCTCAAACTTGCGGTTATCACAATATCGCGTAAAATACTTGCCAAGCCTCCAATTTGAATTTCAAGCCATCCGACTCAAGACCGCATTACACGATGTTTATCGCACGAATATATCCTTACAATATTTGTAGACCCAATCTTCAAGTTAAAATGCCTCTTTGATTTGTGAATTTTTCTGTTTGTTGCCTGAATTTAACTGTTCCATATAAAAACCATATGAGTTGAAGCGCCCTTGCTGCTTGTGTGGTTTTATGTGTAAATTCGCAAGTGGCTTTTATGGCATGGGTAGTAATGCATATATTCTTTCGTAAAAACAGAAAAATGTGGTTGAACACGAATTGTGAGAATAATTATTCCTGAACTCAGATCCTTTTATCATTCCGCATCATCTATTTTGGGCTTACAGGTCATGAACCAAGTTCAAGAATTATGTGCTTCCTCTTTGAAAAGAAACATGTGGACTTTATTTGGGGCTTTCCCTCTACTTTTACCAAATGAGATCACGAACACAAAGCAAGGGAAAAAAAGGAAGAATATGAATAGTATTCACAAGAAATGACCATCACACTGATCTTGTGTATCAAGATGAGAAAGAATGTATTGTACAATTTGATTGGATGCCTTCGTTCAGTACAACTTTGCTCCAGACAAAACTCAAGCTTGACACATCTACAACTACAGTGGTTTGTAAGACACAACTTGCAAAACTGTGCAGAGGCTTTCTTGCTCTACCGAACAAACAAAAAAGAATATCGTGGGAATTTTTGAAGTATATAACCTAATCTTGCCATTGGAAAACTACATGTGATTACATTTACTGTACAACATAATAATCACCTTTCTCTTTGTGAGAAAACAATTTGCTGGAAACAGATACCAAGCAGCAGCCGCAGAAAGTTTCCTCAGCACCTTCCTCCATGAGTGGCATGACATGAGCCGATTTATTTTGTGGTTTTGGTCCCAGCACCTGCAGTGTTATTATGATCATACTTATTAACTTGTCTATGCATATACTGGAGTTTCCATTGCTTTATGTAAACTTTCATAGGTGCGCTTTATTTTGCACATATTAACTGAAAATAAAGAAGGTGCACACCTTTGGTAACCTTATTCTTACTCGTCGGTAAGAGCTCTTCAGCACCAATTCTAATATTAGTGTTAGATGTGCGCCTCTTTGATTTGCCGTCCAGCAAATACACTTCCACAGTGAATGATCCACAGACAGGACGATGGTCAGAAAATTTAGACTCCCCACGGAAGTAGGATGACTGCGCAATCCCATCTCCGTGCCATAGTATTCTATCACACCTGAACAAGTTGAACTACTTAGCTTACATGAACTGATAACTCATTAATACTCCCTCCGTCCCATAATATGAGCATTTTTTACACTAGTGTAGTGTCAAAAACGCTCTTATATTATGGGATGGAGGGAGCGGTTCATTGTATAGTTAGGTCTTAAATTGCAAGACAAAAAGATACATCAACTGAAATGTAGACTGAGATTTTTTAAACATCCTCTTTGTAAGTTATGTGATGATGTGAATAGTTCTATTGTTTTTGCTTCCACAACTTTAACCAATATGCTTGTGCTAATATACCTGGTTTTATCTCAAGAGAACAAACTATGTCTAAGCTTCTTCTGGCACACAAAGATGGGCATGCATGATTATTGAAGTCATACACAGATATATAATATAATTTGTGGTCATACCGTCATAATTAATTAGTAATACTACTCCCTCCGTTCATTTTTATAAGTCGTTTAGACAACTGAAAATGAGCTACTTCGCACCCTGTCTGAAATGTCTTCAAGGCCTTATAAAAGTGAACAGAGGGAGTACTAAAGGTTTTCATGGCTGTTAAAGTAGGAGTTATTTGTAAGATAAAATGAATTAATATGAACAAGATAAATACCAGGCTGGGGTTCTCCTCTTTTTCTTTGAGGTTGCAGTTTCTCCAGAATAAGAATCTGAGTTAAAAGTGTACTTGTATGTGGGGGCAAAATATATCTTCTCTTCGCTCCAACCCCTGAATACCCTTCCAGAATCGCGCTCAGTGTTAAGCTGAAAATGAAAATTCTACAAAGTCAAGTCTTTTCTCATTCCATTACTTTACTTGCTTAGTTCCTCGTTGGGGAAATTGAGTTGCGCTCAACTAATTACAAAAAAATGGGCACCATTTTTTTAGGTGCTTACTTGATCCTTTTGAAAAAGGGCATCCCAGTTATTTTCCGTCAGAAGTTTCTTGGTATCTTCATAGCTCAAGGAAATACGGTAGTTCAGATCCCCCAACCATATCACCCGGCTAAAATAAATAGCACAATAATCAGATAACAGCACAATAAAATAAAAGCTTTAAAATAATTGTAGCATTAGTATCTTACTCATGGTCAATAATTTTTTCAGGGATTCTTTGCCCAGCTCTTCTGCAAATTCTTGGAAACTGTGTGGCCCTCAGTATCTCTAAAACATCTGAGTTGCGCCGCAACTCGTCGCCTTCTTTCTCACCTGAAGCCAAATGGCTACAGATGAAACAAAAGCTTGTCTGGTGCAGTGTCATGCTCACTGATATACATCCCTGAAGCCAAAAGGTAAGTGCAAGGCATAAAAGAATTAAGGGATCTACCATTTAGGATGCTTCAGAGTTTTTTCCAGTTCTGTTTTTTTGGCGGAGTTGTTATTGTTGTAGCCAAATGTTGAATCCGATAAAGAACATGATACAGGAAACAAAGCATGAGCATAGTACTACATAATTGTCTTTGTTAATGTCTTTGCAACTATCATAACATTTTATCTCGCATCTTTAGTTCCATAAAAATTTAGGGCATGCTACACCTTGCATAATCAAAAGGAATTACTTGGATACAGATTCAGTTCTAACCTTGTTTCCAAGATAACCCATTACTCCACGGCCTACACATGATGTCCTCACATGACCGATATGCGGCACTAGTTCTTTCTTTGCCCATACTGTAACAAAAATACCAACCATTCGTTTGCAAGATATGAGGTTATATTTTAGCTGGTCACTAGAGGCAGAAGCAGACGAAATCACTCCATCAACCACATAACCAGAAGCATTATTTGATCTGTCATCAACTTCATCTTCTTCCGAAGAGTCGGTCTCATTAATGTATGCTTGTGGGCATCCAAAGCAAGCATCTTTGTAGGATTTCCTGGGCATTTCAACTGAGCAGTTGCAGATCTTGAGCAGTTTTCTCTGAGTTGGCATGTAAGGCTTCCTGATAGACTTTAAGGAGGACTGGAAGATTGCAGAACCAGAGCGGTTGGAGAAAGAAGCATCAAGGTTCGATGAAGATCGAGAAGAGGTTGAATCAAGGGATAGAGATGGCTTGTGACAGAAGATATCAGCATCCCCGTCAACTGTTCTGTTTAGCGTGCGGTTTATAAGAGCAAGCCATCTTGCAGCTGGTTCGTTGTCTTCGATCACAAGCACATTACCAGCATTGAGAGGGACAATTTCCTGAAAACTGTGTGAACGATAGAAAAAAGACGTAAGAATGTTGTCTGTTCACTGCAACAAGCCAATTTAACTCCAAGGAAAATACAGCTTATTGTGATAAAGATTAAATGCCAGAATGTCAATAACACCCAAAGGACTGTAAGAAACAAAAAAAAAAAGGAAAGCATAACATACTGTTTTTTATTAATTTACATTTAGTACGAGTTTATGAATAGGGGGAGTGAAATGTACAGAAAGTATGTAAGTCGATCACTGCGTATTCTTCTATGAATTTTCGGCACCGCAAGTCTGCAACTACTAGTATTGACAGGCGTACATTTCAGAACTGCGAGAAACAGATGGATTACATACCCTAAAACATAAATATCTGAGTGGTCATCTGCAGGAATGAAGTCGTCCAGATTCAACTCAGCGGTAGGTGTGTTTCCTCCAACGTTCCATGTAGAAATAAATACCCTGTATAATGAGTGAATTTAAATAAAATTCAAGAGACCAATATGATTTCCAACTATAGAGTGACACATAACTGAAAATGCAAGTTTGGCTGTTTGACCTGACCTAAAAGATTCAGTTTTTATGACACTTGGAGAACGGGCTAGAAAATGGCTCAGACGCATGCTCCGAACTTCGCGCATGCTCCTAACTTCTGCTTCCAATTAGTCCAAAGAAACACAAGAATAAGACAGTCAAATAAAACCAGCAGCATCCAAAGAGTGATCCAGTGCAGCAAAGTGCCAGATAGAAAGCTACCTGAAAGTGGTCTGAATGGGGAAGAAGATTGCGCCTTGGAGGAGCTTGGTGCAGATTTAACTACAGATGAGTAGATGACAAGAGAACATGGAACAGTATCATCACGAAATCCTATTAACATTGTACCGAATTCGATACAAAATGTCAAAATGTGTAATTCTTGAATCTTGAACACATGAATTCTAGCATATTCCATTGAACTGGCTGCTTCTTCATAGCATGGATTATACGAAGTTGACAGAGGCTCAATGGACTTAATGAACTGACAACCAACTTAACAAAAAAAAATGAACCCAGATGAGCTAAATTTTGATAAAATTATGCTCATCTATTTATTACTACAAGACAGTGACTCGGTTATTCAGCTTCCAAAAGAATTAAGATTAACTACCAGCAGAGGAGCTTGGACGGTCTGTCTTCTTCGCGGCTTTCTTATCTTTCGCCCCGAATATCTTTGGACGACAGCCCTGGAGTACAATGATGTAAAGCCAAATACTTCAGTCAATGATGTATCTCTGAAACTAAGAAAGAGGAGCAAAATGGGGTGAAACAAGAGACACGAACCTTCATCTTTTCATCATCTGGAAACGCCATTCGCTTTGAAGTCCGCCGAAGACAACCGAAGCTTATTATTCCAGGCTCAAATCTGATCACATTATTGGATAGAAATTAAAGATTGCGCGGTTCATCTCAAGGAAATACTAATTAGATGAACAGGGGGATAACTCTGACATCAGCACAAATAAATAGGGGAAAGAAAGCATGTGCATGCACTTGTCCCAGAAAATAAAAAGGGAATGAAGGAGAATATTTACACCCCAAAAGAACCTCCTGGATCTAAATTGTTGTTCAAATTCAAATTCAAATCCCCACACTCTAGACCTGAAGAACTGAAGTATGGCCCAAGCCAGAATAAACAGAAACCTTTCACATCAAAAACAGCCCCCACATCCACAGAGGATGCTCTTTCCCAAAAGTAGCCTGCCTATCTGTATCTGACACACGGGATCTTGAGAATCCACTGCACATTACAGCTCGCAACAGAGGCAGGGATGAACAGGAGACAGAACAGCACGAAATGAAACAGAAATCACAGCAGTGCGGAGGCGAAGCAGGAACCCACCGAATCGGCAGCAGTTTCGCCGGCACCAGCAAATCCGGCCACCGCAGCGCCGCCCGGGAGAGCCGTGGACTCGATCCCTCCTCCCCCACCAGAGGCGCAGGGCCCTCCTCCTAAATTAGCCAAGAAGGGGCTAGGCCAACGACTCCTCCCCGTAACCACCGGGAAGGCCGCGACAAGAAAGGCGAGGCGGATAGGGGGGAAGGGAAGAGGAGCGGCGGCGCGGGCGCGGAGACGACGACCCCTGGAAGCCGGGGCGGGGTCTGCAGGTGCGGGAGGCGCACGGTCGAGGAGGGCACGGCGGCCATTACCTAGGCCGGCCCCGCACCCCACCCCCACCCGGCCCGGAGAATTAAACTATTCTCCCCGGACAACTGTCCCGTACTACTGTGCGCAGCAGCGGCAGCGCCGTCCTCCTACCCGAGAAAAAAGAATTCACCTCCCCCTCCGCGGCGTTTGTTTACGGGCGGCACGACGCGGCATGAGCACGGCGGTGGTGGGGGTGGACCATGGGAGGGAATGAGGAGGAGCTTGAGCGGCGCACGTGCGGCGGGATTGATTGGATTTTGGCGCGCGGCGGAGGAAAGGTGGTGGTGGTGGTGGAGGCGGTTTGGGTTCGTTAGTTGGGCTGGGAACCTCTCCCTGTCTGCTGCCGGTCAACGGCGGACGCAAGGACAAAAGGCCAGGCTTATTTTATGTGGTGCTTCGTTGGTTCCGTGTCTGAGACTTTCTTTCTTTGCCCGGCCATGGCTCATGGCTGGCTTTTGGTTGAATCATTCCTTCCATTTCCTGGTGGTGGTTCCTCACACATCACAAACAAGAAAAAAAGCACACCAATGTCAAACGATTGTGTTTGTGCTCAAGTACTTTGGTGCCATATAGGATGAGGCTTGGGACTTGGGAGGACTGGTTCTGAAGAGCGACTCGGAAAAGGCTCAACACGGTCTAGGGTTGAAATGTGGACCATGTCAAAGGTTGAGGGGTGAAATTTCTTTTCTTTTCTGGAACAAACCGCGTTTTACCTACTGCTTATTTTACCTTATTCAAAAATAGAAGTATTTTTTATGGGTTAATTAGCTAAATGCCACTCCAATTATGGTGATCCATAAAAATGCCACTGCAATTTTTGCAAACTTTGATAAACGCCACTGCAGACTTCGAAAAATGCCACTGAAAATGGCATTTTTCAAAGTTTGAAAATTGCAGTGGCTTTTCTCGGAATCACCAAATTTGGAGCGGCATTTATCAAATTAACCCATTTTTTATTGATTAATTGCCAACCATCAGGACGATATACGCATAGAAGATTTAGGCTCACATCTCAAAATAAACTTAGGAATAAACTCACTGGATAATAAATCGCTCTCATGGCAAGGGGAGAAGCGACGCTTTGAGCTTATGTCGCAATATGAAGAATAAATCGTCACTTTTTTTTGAATAATAAACCGTCAAATTGGTCAAACATAAATTGTCATGATTAGCGGCGTGCACATCACAAGGGGCGTAGACAAGCCCCATACTAGAGGGACACGGCGTGGGGCGTGACGACGATGTACCTGGTCCATTTTATGCACTGTTCAGCACTAATTAGCCTTGATTGGTTCGATTGCTGCACACCACCACCACCTTGTGGTCCTTATCGAAGTGTATTTTCAACTAACATCATCTATATTACATGGCAATACTCGCGCCACGACGTTTTGCTCGCACGCTCGATGGGAATAGGCGGCATCAACTGACAGCGACAAAAAGAAATTAGAACGGTAGTGATGTATAAAAGGTCAATTATGGTAACCTTGCACATTAAGGCTAACCATGTGTCCACATCGCTTATTAGAATCTGAATTGGATGCTAACTAAAGGTGGACAGATCGTGCACCCTTGTCTCTCCACAATACTAGCGTCTTCAGCCACCACTTATGTGACCTAAGGATGCCAGCAAGATGACATCAAACACGTCAATTTATCATTTATTTAAAACTATCCACGAGACTAGACAAAACTCTTTTAGCTTCCCGTTAAAATTAGCCATACGTTGGTGGTAACTTAATTCTTCACTAGTAGGAGTAGCTCTGGCTTTAACAGTTTAAGTAGCACCATGATTGCGTCGGATGTGGATGTTTTTGTCAGCAATGGATGTATATATCATTATCACTCCAGGAGAATTGAAAGTGCACATATGCTAGGAATGTGGCCATGCAATGCAATTTGCAATCGATATGATTTGGGTCAGGGTGAGGCTATGATCTACCTACGGGTTAGGATCGATAGATCGTCATCTCCATTACGTTACATTATTAAGACAGCGACGACCTCTCGATGCATCGAGAATTAGTGCGGCTCCATGATGCGCGCGCATTTGTTTTAAGGTGATGATGGCAGTGATTTTATTTGTGTGCACGAGAGATCGGATCCAGGGGATAACCAAAGGAGAGCTTGCTCGATAATTCTTCATAATTACACCGAGTTTGAGATGGCAACGTTGTTCAGCACGTTATCGTTTTCCAGAGCACCATCGGGCATCGGCTACATGTTTTCTTCTACGTATGGGTTCCCATACGTAGAAAAAACAAGATCGAGGCTCGTTTTTGTGCGTGTGTGTACTGTGTACAGGCATTACTGTATGCTGAGCTTATTGGTGTCCATTTGTTTATTCAGACGCTGTGTTTCAATTTGCGTTGCGGCCTGTACGGCAGCATGCTGTCCTCGCTGGTGCCCCCAGCACCCCATGTGGAGAGAGGAGCGCAGACGCACGGCACGGCACGGTACGGGGACGTACGCAGGAGTACGTACACGCGCACGGGGCCGAGGAGAAAAAGACGGCTGATTTGCTGTCCCGGATTCGCACTTTGCTCATAAATAAGCAGGCGAATTCGCTGTGCGGACAGCAGCAGGTTTTCATTTTTGTTTATTTATTATTTTGCGGGAAAGGTAGGCAGCAGCTGGTTTGCTGGCTGCCACAGGCTTTGCATCCACGGACAGCCCGAAATAGCGCCGACGCAGATGCACTTGCGCAAGTGTACGAAAGCTGCATGCAATGCATGGGTACGAAATTCTGAATTATGAAACACTTCTTCCTCCGTTCCTGAATATATACTACACCTGCTACCACATGGGGCAAAATTTCATGTTCTGACCCTTTTCTGAAAGTTAATCGAGATCTCACCCCAGTTTGCATAAAATTCGGGATCTGGCTCTTTTGCTGTCGCCAGGGTCTATGGCGGTAGTGTGTAACAACCTACCGTCAGGGACCTTGACAATAGGAAACATTCCTATCACTAAACAGACTGGCGGTAGCCTGTATAACCCTATCGTCAAGGTGTCAGAGGGTAGGCGCGAGCACACACACTGTGTTTCATATTTAGGAAAAAAAATTACTGTAGGGCATGCAACCCTACCGCCAAGGACCTTACCTGTAGACTGTTATAACCTACCGTCATGGATCCTGACGGTAAGAAAAGGATCAGATCCTGAAACTTTTACAAATTGAGGCCAGATCTTGATTAACTTTCAAGAAATGGTCAAAACACGAAATTTAGCCACCACATGGGAGTTTTGCAACATCGGGTTAGAGGGGAGCACAGTGATTGCAAAAAGGGATTGGTGGAGGAACGCCGAAGATCTGTAGAAAAATCGTCTGTGGGTACAAAATTTTCGGACGCATGGTATTCTCCAATCTGAGCGGCTAGTAACTTTCTGGTCTGGTACTTGTGTACAATAGCTTACTAGATCCGCTGTACTGTAATTGTAGTGCGTCGTCGAATTTGTTACAAGCAGTACTTCTAAAAAAACAGAGCATTTTCACACATGTAGCTAAACTAGCTGAGTGTCCGTGCGTTGCCACAGAACATAAATTTAAACATCGCCCATCATTGTTATTTGCTTCCAACGTTGATCCAACCTTGCTAGTTGCTCGCTGTTATCTACTAACCCACGATAAGCCCACTTGAAGCCCTGACAACCCCTCCTGCTTAAAGCACTCACCCCACGAAATAGTATGATACCTTCTTCCCTATACAATACACTCCCTCCGTTCCAAAATAAGTGTCGGTTTAAATTTGAACTAAAACCCGACATTTATTTTGGACGGAAAGACTACTAAGCCAAATACATGTGAGTCAAATTTGAATTCCAGATATACATACTTATCATCACGAGTTAAAAAAAGTATTCCTATCTTCTTAATCAAATCTCGTATAGCTTGAGGGATATTGGTCATCAAGAGAAAAATGTCCACATAGTACCACAAAACAATAAATTTAGGCGAAGAGATCTTGAGTCAGAAAAAAAATCAAGAATTTATGTGTCGTATGTTGCTTATTACTATAATGTGACAAATATCAAACCACCAAACCAACGTACATAGTGAAGTTTCAGAAGCTTGACATATTATAATCAAATCAAATTATCTCAACTGTAGTAATGCAACATATATCTTTGCCATGATGCTTCCTTGATAGTCTTGTTCAGAAACAAATTTCTCTCTAAAATTTACCAAAGTAGCCTGATAGACAAGCAAGAAGCAAGTAAGCAAATATTAAAAAAAAAATACACATATCCGCATCAAAGGAAGCATCATTGCCTCCACATAACTAAATAAGAATCCTATCAAGCAGGTGCATCTGATATATCCATCTTCAATCTATGTTTTCTTCCAACTAAATAGCTGCTATGACAAGCTCATATTGGTCGGCATTTTTTGAGTAGCACATATATCCTTCATGGTCATTTTGACATATATCATGTATATATATATATATATATATATATATATATATATATATATATATATAAGTCAAATGCTCTAAGCATTTGCACACTGAAAAGTCTGAAATCGCATCAGACGTCCATGACATTACCCTCCAGAATGAGAAAAGCATGTAAAGCTAGATTATACAGTATTAGTGACAATATCAGGACGTAAACTGTACTTACTCCAAGTAAACCACTATAATTGTAATCCCAGAAGCTTTACTATTGATAAAAGCATATGAAACAGCGTGTGCGAATGACAAATGAGTTGTCGCTCCACGCTAACTATAGACATGTACTCTCTTGTAAAAAAAAGAACTACTACAGAGATGTACTCTACATAATGGTATTCAAGGTGAATCCTTGTCCATGCCAAAAGGAAAAAAATAGAAGAGGCTCAGCAGTCTGGAATACATTTAGAAAAGGTTCTCCTTAACGACAGAACATGATTCATGGTAGTATCCATTAGGAATCCTACATAGCTACTACGACTCAACGACTTGCAAAACCAGATTGATTAACAATTTACATGACTGATGCTTGTCCTAGTCCTTACTCTGCACCTAGTAGCAGTGGTCACACCAAACAGACTGTAAAATCATTTGATGGAAAAACCTCACCTCCTCGACGGCCGCTGAATCACTGGAGCAAATCCACCTATTAAGTAAGAAAAATACAAATAAACATACATGCTCTATCTCTCCAACAGACGCGCAGCTTCCCGCACCACATTCATGCCGGACCAGAGCTGCAGACCTGTATTGATGTCGCGCAATGTGACCGGATGAGAGGGCGGTGCTGACCGCCGCGATCAGACCAGCGACACTGCTTCAATGCAAATGCATCGTCCCAACAAGGCAACTCCGGTCGATTCGCCATATTGATGCGGGCTGACTGTCAATTCGCCTGGTTTCTCCATGGGTTTTTTAAAGGACATCTCAAATTAAAAACTGATTTCATCTTATTGCCCTGTATGATAGATTTTCAACCGCAGAGAGAGAGGTATGTAGAGTACAAATTTATTTAGAGAAACTGAGTGTTATTCAAATGGCAATATACATCAAGAAACAAAAATTGGAGCATACTACTCAGAGGAAGAGACATATATACATCAAAACTATGTAGCATGTGCATATAAACTTGTGTCCAAAAAGGAGTTGGATTAAGATTTTGGTATATGAAATCAATCTGGATGACATTGAGGCAAATCCAAAAACACCAAGAGAACATGAAACTGATATTCTTCAAAACACAGTTAGCCAACATCTATCATGGTCCCCATTATGAGATAATCAAAATTACCTCCCAGGATTCTTCCCTTTCCCTGCTGATTCCCACCTTGTAAGGCACTGTGTGATCTGAATTTGGATGTATATACAACCATCTTGATCTGAATAAAGAAAGCAAGGTTGATGAAAACTTCAAAAGAAAAGATACATAACACGGGATGAGAGGATGACGGGTCTGAGCTAGATATGTTGAGTCTACAATGCAGTGCTAGATCCAAAAGATTTTCCTGTCATGGTAGGTAAATATTTTGGAAGTAATGTGGTCTAGCAGGTAAGCTAAATATTACCTGGATCCCAAAAACATATGACACGTCCCTGCTACCTCCAAGTAGGATGTAATTATTCTCCAAGTATGATGTAAGTTACCTTGTGAGGCAAACATGCTTCATGTTGACTTCCCCACACTTTTCAGTATCTTCCTGTAAGTTAGGAAATTGCCTCTAGAAATGGTTAACAACACTAAAAACAGAATAATGAAAAGTCAAGAGCATCATTTGTGAATGTTGCTAGATAGACAAAATTATATGGAGAAAAGGATGTTGGGGAACGTTGTAGAAAACAAAAATTTTCCTACTCGTTTCACCAAGGTCATCTAGGAGTTCATCTAGCAACGAGTCATCATATGCATCTACATACCTTTGTAGATCGCGTGCGGAAGCGTTCAAAGAACGGTGATGATGTAGTCGTACACGACGTGATCCAAATCACCGATGACCAAGCGCCGAACGGACGGCACCTCCGCGTTCAACACACGTACGGGACGGGAGACGTCTCCTCCTTCTTGATCCAGCAAGGGGGAAGGAGAGGTTGATGAAGATCCAGCAGCACGAACGGCGTGGTGGTGGATGCAGGGCGTCACAGTAGCAGGGCTTCGCCTGTACTACGAGGGAGAGACGTAACGGGGAGAGAGGGAGGCGCCAGGGGCTGGGGTATGAAGTCCCTCCTCTCCCCCACTATATATAGGGGTGCCAGGGGGGGGCGCCGGCCCTAGTAGATGGCATCTACTAGGGGGGGCGGCGGCCTAAGGGTGGGGGGCTTGCCCCCCAAGCAAGGGGGCGCCCCCTTTAGGGTTTCCCCCAACCCTAGCCGCATGGGCCCTTGGGGGGTGGCGCCCCAGCCCACTATGGGCTGGGTTCCCTCCCACTTCAGCCCATGGGGCCCCCCGGGATAGGTGGCCCCACCCGGTGGACCCCCGGGACCCTTCCGGTGGTCCCGGTACAATACCGGTGACCCCGAAACTTGTCCCGATGGCCGAAACAGCACTTCCTATATATAATTCTTTACCTCCGGACCATTCCGGAACTCCTCGTGACGTCCGGGATCTCATCCGGGACTCCGAACAATATTCGGGTTACTGCAATACATATCTTCACAACCCTAGCGTCACCGAACCTTAAGTGTGTAGACCCTACGGGTTCGGGAGACAAGCAGACATGACCGAGACGACTCTCCGGTCAATAACCAACAGCGGGATCTGGATACCCATGTTGGTTCCCACATGCTCCATGATGATCTCATCGGATGAACCACGATGTCGAGGATTCAATCAACCCCGTATGCAATTCGCTTTGTCAATCGATATGTTACTTGCCCGAGATTCGATCGTCGGTATCCCAATACCTTGTTCAATCTCGTTACAGGCAAGTCACTTTACTCGTATCGTAATGCATGATCCCGTGACCAGACACTTGGTCACTTTGAGCTCATAATGATGATGCATTATTGAGTGGGCCAAGTGATACATCTCCGTTATACGGAGTGACAAATCCCAGTCTTGATCCATGTCAACCCAACAGACACTTTCGGAGACACCCGTAGTATACCTTTATTGTCACCCAGTTATGTTGTGACGTTTGGTACACACAAAACACTCCTATGGTATCCGGGAGTTACACGATCTCATGGTCTAAGGAAAAGATACTTTGACATTGGAAAACTCTAGCAAACGAACTATACGATCTTGTGCTATGTTTAGGATTGGGTCTTGTCCATCACATCATTCTCCCAATGATGTGATCTCGTTATCAATGACATCCAATGTCCATAGTCAGGAAACCATGACTATCCGTTGATCAACGAGCTAGTCAACTAGAGGCTTACCAGGGACATGTTGGTGTCTGTTATTCACACATGTATTACGATTTCCGGATAACACAATTATAGCATGAATAAAGACAATTATCATGAACAAGGAAATATAATAATAATGCTTTTATTATTGCCTCCAGGGCATATTTCCAACAGTCTCCCACTTGCACTAGAGTCAATAATCTAGTTACATTGTGATGAATCGAACACCCATGGAATTCTGGTGTTGATCATGTTTTGCCCTAGGGAGAGGTTTAGTCAACGGATCTGCTACATTCAGGTCCGTATGTACTTTACAAATCTCTATGTCTCCATTTTGAACATTTTCACGAATGGAGTTGAAGCGACGCTTGATGTGCCTTGTCTTCTTGTGAAACCTGGGCTCCTTGGCAAGTGCAATAGCTCCAGTGTTGTCATAAAAGAGTTTGATTGGGCCCGACGCATTGGGTATGACTCCTAGGTCGGTGATGAACTCCTTCACCCATATTGCTTCATGTGCTGCCTCCGAGGCTGCCATGTACTCCGCTTCACATGTAGATCCCGCCACGACGCTCTGCTTGCAGCTGCACCAGCTCACTGCTCCACCATTCAACATATACACGTATCCGGTTTGTGACTTAGAGTCATCCAGATCTGTGTCGAAGCTAGCGTCGACGTAACCCTTTACGACGAGCTCTTCGTCACCTCCATAAACGAGAAACATTTCCTTAGTCCTTTTCAGGTACTTCAGGATATTCTTGACCGCTGTCCAGTGTTCCTTGCTGGGATTACTTTGGTATCTGCCTACCAAACTTACGGCAAGGTTTACATCAGGTCTGGTACACAGCATGGCATACATAATAGAACCTATGGCTGAGGCATAGGGGATGACACTCATCTCTTCTATTTCTTCTGCCGTGGTCGGACATTGAGCTGAGCTCAATTTCACACCTTGTAACACAGGTAAGAACCCCTTCTTAGAATGATCCATATTGAACTTCTTCAATATCTTATCAAGGTATGTGCTTTGTGAAAGACCTATGAGGCGTCTTGATCTATCTCTATAGATTTTGATGCCTAATATATAAGCAGCTTCTCCAAGGTCCTTCATTGAAAAACTCTTATTCAAGTAGGCCCTGATGCTGTCCAAGAGTTCTATATCATTTCCCATCAACAGTATGTCATCTACATATAATATGAGAAATGCTACAGAGCTCCCACTCACTTTCTTGTAAACGCAGGCTTCTCCATAAGTCTGCGTAAACCCAAACGCTTTGATCATCTCATCAAAGCGAATATTCCAACTCCGAGATGCTTGCACCAGCCCATAAATCGAGCGTTGGAGCTTGCACACCTTGTCAGCATTCTTAGGATCGACAAAACCTTCCGGCTGCATCATATACAATTCTTCCTTAAGGAAACCATTAAGGAATGCCGTTTTGACGTCCATTTGCCAAATTTCATAATCATAAAATGCGGCAATTGCTAACATGATTCGGACGGACTTTAGCTTCGCTACCGGTGAGAAAGTCTCATCGTAGTCAACCCCTTGAACTTGTCGATAACCCTTAGCGACAAGTCGAGCTTTATAGATGGTCACATTACCATCCGCATCTGTCTTCTTCTTAAAGATCCATTTATTTTCTATAGCTCGCCGTTCAACGGGCAAGTCAGTCAAAGTCCATACTTCATTTTCATACATGGATCCTATCTCGGATTTCATGGCTTCTAGCCATTTGTCGGAATCCGGGCCCGCCATCGCTTCCTCATAGTTCGAAGGTTCACCGTTGTCTAACAACATGATTTCCAAGACAGGGTTACCGTACCACTCTGGTGCGGAACGTGTCCTTGTGGATCTTCGAATTTCAGTAGGAGCTTGATCAGAAGTATCTTGATCATTATCATTAACTTCCTCTCTAGTCGGTGCAGGCACCTCAGGAACATTTTCTTGAGTTGCGCCATTTTTCGGTTCAAGAGGCAATACTTCATCAAGCTCTACTTTCCTCCCACTTACTTCTTTCGAGAGAAACTCTTTCTCTAGAAAGGACCCATTCTTGGCAACAAAGATCTTGCCTTCGGACCTGAGGTAGAAGGTGTACCCAATAGTTTCTTTTGGGTATCCTATGAAGATGCATTTTTCCGACTTGGGTTCGAGCTTCTCAGGTTGAAGTTTCTTCACATAAGCATCGCATCCCCAAATTTTTAGAAACGACAGCTTAGGTTTCTTCCCAAACCATAATTCATACGGTGTCGTCTCAACGGATTTCGACGGAGCCCTATTTAAAGTGAATGCGGCAGTCTCTAAAGCATAGCCCCAAAAAGATAGCGGTAAATCGGTAAGAGACATCATAGACCGCACCATATCCAATAGAGTGCGATTACGACGTTCGAACACACCGTTACGCTGAGGTGTTCCAGGCGGCGTGAGTTGTGAAACTATTCCACATTTTCTTAAGTGTGTGCCAAATTCGTGACTCAAGTATTCTCCTCCACGATCTGATCGTAGAAACTTGATTTTCCTGTCACGTTGATTCTCAACCTCACTCTGAAATTCCTTGAACTTTTCAAAGGTTTCAGACTTGTGTTTCATTAAGTAGACATACCCATATCTACTCAAGTCATCAGTGAGGGTGAGAACATAACGATAACCACCGCGAGCCTCAACACTCATTGGACCGCACACATCAGTATGTATGATTTCCAATAAGTTGGTTGCTCGCTCCATTGTTCCTGAGAACGGAGTCTTGGTCATTTTACCCATAAGGCATGGTTCGCACATGTCAAATGATTCATAATCAAGAGACTCCAAAAGTCCATCTGTATGGAGCTTCTTCATGCGTTTGACACCTATGTGACCAAGGCGGCAGTGCCACAAATATGTGGTACTATCATTATCAACTTTACATCTTTTGGTACTCACACTATGAATATGTGTAGCAATACGCTCAAGATTCATTAAGAATAAACCATTCACCATAGGAGCATGACCATAAAACATATCTCTCATATAAATGGAACAACCATTATTCTCAGATTTAAATGAGTAGCCATCTCGAATTAAACGAGATCCCGATACAATGTTCATGCTCAAAGCTGGCACTAAATAACAGTTATTGAGGTTTAAAACTAATCCCGTAGGTAAATGTAGAGGCAGCGTGCCGACGGCGATCACATCAACCTTGGAACCATTCCCGACGCGCATCGTCACCTCGTCCTTCGCCAGTCTCCGTTTATTCCGCAGCTCCTGCTGTGAGTTACAAATATGAGCAACGGCACCGGTATCAAATACCCAGGAGTCACTACGAGTACTGGTAAGGTACACATCAATTACATGTATATCAAATATACCTTTGGTGTTGCCGGCCTTCTTGTCTGCTAAGTACTTGGGGCAGCTCCGTTTCTAGTGACCCTTCCCTTTGCAATAAAAGCACTCTGTCTCAGGCTTGGGTCCATTCTTTGGCTTCTTCCCGGCAGCTTGCTTGCCGAGCGCGGCAACTTCCTTGCCGTCCTTCTTGGAGTTCTTTTTACCCTTGCCTTTCTTGAACTTAGTGGTTTTATTGACCATCAACACTTGATGTTCCTTCTTGACTTCTACCTCCGCTGATTTCAGCATTGAGAACAACTCAGGAATGGTCTTTTGCATCCCCTGCATGTTGAAGTTCATCACAAAGCTCTTGTAGCTAGGTGGAAGCGACTGGAGGATTCTGTCAATGACCGCATCATCCGGGAGATTAACTCCCAGCTGAGACAAGCGGTTATGTAACCCTGACATAGTGAGTATGTGCTCACTGACAGAACTATTTTCCTCCATCTTACAGCTGAAGAACTTATCGGAGACTTCATATCTCTCGATCCGGGCATGAGCTTGAAAAACCATTTTCAGCTCTTCGAACATCTCATATGCTCCATGTCTCTCAAAACGCTTTTGGAGCCCCGGCTCTAAGATGTAAAGCATGCCGCACTGAACGAGGGAGTAGTCGTCAACACGTGTCTGCCAAGCGTTCATAACGTCTTGGTTCTGTGGGACGGGTGGATCACCTAGCGGTGCTTGTAGGACATAGTCTTTCTTGGCAGCTATGAGGATGATCCTCAGGTTCCGGGCCCAGTCCGTATAGTTGCTGCCATCGTCTTTCAGCTTGGTTTTCTCTAGGAACGCGTTGAAGTTGAGGACTACGTGGGCCATTTGATCTACAAGACATAGTGTAAAATATATTTAGACTAAGTTCATGATAATTAAGTTCATCTAATCAAATTATTAATGAACTCCCACTTAGATTAGACATCCCTCTAGTCATCTAAGTATTACATGATACGGGTTAACTAGACCGTGTCCGATCATCACGTGAGACGGACTAGTCAACGTCGGTGAACATCTTCATGTTGATCGTATCTACTATACGACTCATGCTCGACCTTTCGGTCTTCTGTGTTCCGAGGCCATGTCTGTACATGCTAGGCTCGTCAAGTTAACCCTAAGTGTTTTGCATGTGTTCCGAGGCCATGTCTGTACATGCTAGGCTCGTCAACACCCGTTGTATGTGAACGTAAGGATCCATCACACCCGATCATCACGGCGTGCTTAGAAACGACGAACTTTAGCAACGGTGCACAGTTAGGGGAGAACACTTCTTGAAATTGTTATGAGGGATCATCTTATTTACTACCGTCGTTCTAAGTAAACAAGATGCAAAAACATGATAAACATCACATGCAATCAAATAATAGACGTGACATGATATGGCCAATATCACATAGCTCCTTTGATCTCCATCTTGGGGCTCCATGATCATCTTGTCACCGGCTTGACACCATGATCTCCATCATCGTGTCTCCATGAAGTTGCTCGCCAACTATTACTTCTACTACTATGGCTAACGCGTTTAGCAATAAAGTAAAGTAATTTACATGGCATTTCTCAATGACACGCAGGTCATATAAAAGAATAAAGACAACTCCTATGGCTCCTGCCGGTTGTCATACTCATCGACATGCAAGTCGTGAATCCTATTACAATAGCATGAACATCTCATACATCACATATAGATCATTCATCATTCATCACAACTTTGGCCATATCATATCACAAACCACTTGCTGCAAAAACAAGTTACACGTCCTCTAATTGTTGTTGCAAGTTTTACGTGGCTGAATTAGGGTTCTAGCAAGAACGTCTTCTTACCTACGTTAAAGCCACAACGCGATTTGTCAACTTCTATTTACCCTTCATAAGGACCCTGTTCATCGAATCCGCTCCAACTAAAGTGGGAGAGACAGACACCCGCCAGCCACCTTATGCAACTAGTGCATGTTAATCGGTGGAACCGGTCTCACGTAAGTGCACGTGTAAGGTTGGTCCGGGCCGCTTCATCCCACAATACCGCTGAAGCAAGATAAGACTAGTAACGGCAAGAAAGTTGACAACATCTACGCCCACAACAAATTGTGTTCTACTTGCGCAAAAAGAACTACGCATAGACCTAGCTCATGATGCCACTGTTGGGGAACGTTGCAGAAAACAAAAAATTTCCTACTCGTTTCACCAAGATCATCTAGGAGTTCATCTAGCAACGAGTCATCATATGCATCTACATACCTTTGTAGATCGCGTGCGGAAGCGTTCAAAGAACGGTGATGATGTAGTCGTACACGACGTGATCCAAATCACCGATGACCAAGCGCCGAACGGACGGCACCTCCGCGTTCAACACACGTACGGGAACGGGAGACGTCTCCTCCTTCTTGATCCAGCAAGGGGAGGAGAGGTTGATGAAGATCCAGCAGCACGACGGCGTGGTGGTGGATGCAGGGCGTCACAGTAGCAGGGCTTCGCCTATACTACGAGAGAGAGACGTAACGGGGAGAGAGGGAGGCGCCAAGGCTGTATGAAGTCCCTCCTCTCCCCCACTATATATAGGGGTGCCAGGGGGGGCGCCGGCCCTAGTAGATGGAATCTACTAGGGGGGGCGGCGGCCTAGGGTGGGGGGCTTGCCCCCCAAGCAAGGGGGCGCCCCCTTAGGGTTTCCCCCAACCCTAGCCGCATGGGCCCTTGGGGGGTGGCGCCCCAGCCCACTATGGGCTGGGTTCCCTCCCACTTCAGCCCATGGGGCCCCCCGGGATAGGTGGCCCCACCCGGTGGACCCCCGGGACCCTTCCGGTGGTCCCGGTACAATACCGGTGACCCCGAAACTTGTCCCGATGGCCGAAACAGCACTTCCTATATATAATTCTTTACCTCCGGACCATTCCGGAACTCCTCGTGACGTCCGGGATCTCATCCGGGACTCCGAACAATATTCGGGTTACTGCACATACATATCTTCACAACCCTAGCGTCACCGAACCTTAAGCGTGTAGACCCTACGGGTTCGGGAGACAAGCAGACATGACCGAGACGACTCTCCGGTCAATAACCAACAGCGGGATCTGGATACCCATGTTGGCTCCCACATGCTCCACGATGATCTCATCGGATGAACCACGATGTCGAGGATTCAATCAACCCCGTATGCAATTCCCTTTGTCAATCGATATGTTACTTGCCCGAGATTCGATCGTCGGTATCCCAATACCTCGTTCAATCTCGTTACCGGCAAGTCACTTTACTCGTACCGTAATGCATGATCCCGTGACCAGACACTTGGTCACTTTGAGCTCATTATGATGATGCATTACCGAGTGGGCCCGGTGATACCTCTCCGTCATACGGAGTGACAAATCCCAGTCTTGATCCGTGTCAACCCAACAGACACTTTCGAAGATACCCGTAGTATACCTTTATAGTCACCCAGTTACGTTGTGACGTTTGGTATACCCAAAGCACTCCTACGGTATCCGGGAGTTACACGATCTCATGGTCTAAGGAAAAGATACTTTGACATTGGAAAACTCTAGCAAACTAACTATACGATCTTGTGCTATGTTTAGGATTGGGTCTTGTCCATCACATCATTCTCCCAATGATGTGATCTCGTTATCAATGACATCCAATGTCCATAGTCAGGAAACCATGACTATCCGTTGATCAACGAGCTAGTCAACTAGAGGCTTACCAGGGACATGTTGGTGTCTGTTATTCACACATGTATTACGATTTTCGGATAACACAATTATAGCATAAATAAAGACAATTATCATGAACAAGGAAATATAATAATAATGCTTTTATTATTGCCTCTAGGGCATATTTCCAACAAAGGATACAATTAGATCACAGAAACCTAGCATATAGAAAGCTTATTATTTTTTCTGAGCCGTTCATGTAATCCTTGTGAGGCTGAGGATGGTATTAAAATATCTCCCGAAATATAAGTCCCTTGATGTCTTTGCTGGTTAACTTGTCCTTGTTCAAGATCAAACATAATTTACAAAATTGGTTACATGATGGTGTTCCCTCCACTTCCGCTAGACAATGAAAATAGGGTGAAACCATCAATATATGATTTTGTAACATAAATACAAATGGCGGTGAACTGGTCTGATCGCTTAAAACATGTTCACAAAGATTGGATGCGTACCACTTGCGTGCTTACTCGGCCCGTGACCTCAAGCATCATTTCTCACTTGCGTGCCGCTAGCCCTAAGCTAGAAGTCACCTCCATGCAGCTGTCATAGACATGGCCGTGCAATGGTAAAACAACACCACCTCCCCGTCCTGATGTTCATGGCACCAGCTCACGCCAACTGCTACCATTGGGCATCTTATCTATTGGGATACCCCCTCATAATCTACAAAATCTGTAATTTGGATCTTAATTTGACTATAGAAATTCAAATATTCAATACATCTAGAATAAGCTACAGTCAAACAAGCAAGTGGAAGACACAATTTACTCGCCAATGCCTAATTATCCGAATTGAGAAAAAAGATCGAAATAGTTATAAGGCAATAAATTTCCTCACCACTTCCAGGAACTGAAGTCCAGGTTCTTGCGCTCTCTACATCACCAGCCGTGCTTTGTTTGTAACTCGAACTACTGATGCTGCAGTATCAATGTCTATCTCATTCGAGTTAATTGCAGGGTACTACCACACTTCGGCACGTCATAATGAATCAGTACCATTAGTCATTTTTTTTGCCATGCAGTACCAGCTCAGAGCCTAAGTGTTGCAAAACGGTCTAAGCCACGTATAAACGCGTACTGACGGTGTATCTGACCGCTGGGACCCGTGTGTCAGGGGCTGACGTGGCATGCTCTTTTACCATTAGTCATTTTTTTTGCCATGCAGTACCAGCTCAGAGCCTAAGTGTTGCAAAACGGTCTAAGCCACGTATAAACGCGTACTGACGGTGTATCTGACCGCTGGGACCCGTGTGTCAGGGGCTGACGTGGCATGCTCTTTTACCATTAGTCATTTTTTTTGCCATGCAGTACCAGCTCAGAGCCTAAGTGTTGCAAAACGGTCTAAGCCACGTATAAACGCGTACTGACGGTGTATCTGACCGCTGGGACCCGTGTGTCAGGGGCTGACGTGGCATGCTCTTTTACAAAAAGGACCCTTATTTTTTATTTAATCACGCATATATCCTCTATGTGTTAAAAAAAGGCCTCGCCACAAAAACATGTTTATCAGGATATAAACACAGCCCGCGCACGTGCCGCCGCGGTTCGAACTCGCGACGTGCCGTTCGAGGGGGAAACTCGCTGCCGATGCGCTAGTGCTCTTTTCGCGGTAAGAAGCACGCGTAAATATATTTGTACTTTGCGCCATTCGGTTTTTTCTACAAAGCAGAAAATCGCGCACCCGTCCGCCGGAAATCTCCATCCCGCGCTCGTTTGCTTGCGCATCCTGTGCGTCAACGTACGCGTGTACGTCTTTAAACTACGTGCTGTTCCGGTTTTTATACGATACTAAAAGAAATATTATATGACATTAAAAAAAGTTTGCCGTGCCGTATAATTGAAAATATGTTCATTGCATAATATATTAAAAAGTTCATCGTATATATATTGAACATTTAATAATATACAATGTCTGAAGAATAAACCTGCTGGTCTCTGCCTTGTTTTTGGTTGATGTTCAATTTTTTTAAAATTAAAGTGTTTGTGCATTTGAAGAAAAAATGTTCAGAACATTTTTTGGGAAATGTTGAATGCGTATTTAAAAATTGTAAATGTATTTTATAAAATGTTCGTCATGCATTATAAAATTTATTACGATTACACAATAATTTTTAGTACATGTTATAATTTTTTCTGAATAACTGTGCATTAAAAAAATACAACAAATACATGCAGTAACTGTGAGTTGGGCATATAATTTGTTTAATTGTGTATTTCAAAAATATATTGATGATGCATAATAATTGTGCATGCGTGTGATCCTGAGTGAAGACACACAAAATTTTCTTACATTTGTGTTTTAATCCACATAAATTTTAGAAAAAAAGTTCATGCTTGGCACTAAATAATACTAACCCACATAAAAACTTGTCGTGCGTGGGTCTGGTGCTTTTCACTAAATAGTACTAACATATAATTCCAAAAAAACACGTACGGGTCTGGTGCTTTTCACTAAATAGGATACGCAAGCAAGCGCTGAAAACGACTAGGCGCGGGATCGATTTCCGTCGGACGGGCGCGTGATTTTCTACTTCGTAGGTTCGAATCCCTGCGGCTACCCACGCGTGCAAAAAAAATGACTAATGGTACTGATTCGTTACGACGTGCCGAAGTGTGGTAGTGTCTTGCAATTAACTCATCTCACTCCCATCTTCATAAAAAGTAACACCATATCAATGTCATAACAACCTCTAAGCAAGAGAATACTCCGCTTTAAGAAAAAAGTGTCGGTACAAAAAAAGTGTAAAGATTACACTGAAACAAGTTGGAACCTCAGGGCGCCATCCCAAGACTGTCGATTACCAATTAAGCATCAGCACAAGCGGAATCTGCTTTGGCATAAACTTGAACAGTGAAACTCAATTACAACTCAAAATTTGTAATGCAATACCATACAGTAACTGTTCGTTTGCACCAATGATCTAATTATAAATTCCAATTCACTTCTATTAGCCAGGCAATCCAGAACTATTTACCATGTCTTCAAGTAGACAAGGCGCACATTTAAACAAACAAGCAAATATCATAAAAGCACTATATTTGAAGGCTGGAAATAGTTTATCAGTAGCAGGGAGAGGTAGTGCAACAAGGGGCGCCACAGATCACATCTGCCTATAGTTGGAGTTATAGGTGGGTACCTCGTGGATGGGTAGGGCACCGGGAATGACGTCTTGGGGAGGTAGCAGAGGACTAAGAACATGCTGCCGTCGGAGAGGAGCAGGTCTAGCGAGAGCTTGGGCCGCATCTCCTCTCCCTCATGTTCTTCTTTCCTCCTTCCTCCGGACATCCTCCATGTCAGGGTCTTTAGTGGACTGGTCGCGGATGGATAGTTCTGTGACCGGTGTCCTTGGAAACCCAACTGGAAGCGGGTCGTTGGCATCATCGCCGCCACGACTGAGGTGGGGTGGGGAGCGAGGTGGAACTGAGGATCGGGTGGGTCGAAGCTCGATTGAGAAGGGATTAGGGAGAGAGAAGAACCGACGATAGAGGGGTCATGGTGACAAGGCTCAATGTCCGTCGCCGCCTCCACCGCCGCAACTCACGTAACTCTCCTCCTAGAACTACGTCGCCACATCCACCGTCGTGGCTGATACCACCACAAACCCCCTCGCCTCCATCGCACTGGCCGTGGTCATACCACCCCGTCCAAGGGAGGTGACGATCCCAATCATGGCTGCCATGCGGGCATGGCCAAGGAGGCGGCCATGGCGAAAAGTTCATGGGTGGGGCGCCATATAACGGATGGGGTAGAGGGAGGTGCAATCAAGGAAGAAGGGGCCATCCAATGGAGAGGGAGGTGTCGGGTGGTCGTCGGAGACGGGGCGTCCGAGGCGCTGGGTGCGGATGGTTCTTGTTTTGGGGGAGGGAGGATACAGATCGGCAGGTCGGGGAGGAGGTGGAGAACGTGCGTTGTTTCATTTTTTAGCTGTCGAACGTGGGCTTTTTCAGGCAATTTTTTTTTTGTGCGTGGATTTTCCAGTTGTGCGGAACTGTACGACGTGGGGAGGAAGAGTTGATTGAACCGGGTTACTTGCCTCTGGTTTTCGGAGGGATTGAAAAAAAATCAATGGGAGGATGTGGGTGAGAGGATGTATCAATAGCCAGAGAAGGGGGTGGAAGGAGGTCGAACCATCACGATGTTCGATTCCCCTTTAATAGTAGAGATGTATTGCCATGGAAAATGAAGTACCTTTGTGAGTTTAAAATTTAATCCGGTGTGTTTTGTTTTGGTGCCAATAGAGAGACATGGCCAGACACTCGTCGGTCATTCGGTGGTAAGCGATGCTTTGGCCAAATGTGAATGAAATCGCAGTGGTTTTCATGTAAAAAAGCTTATTTCTGGCATGCTGATAAGCTGTTGTCTCCTATACTCGGCAAATAGCGTTACGGACGCAAGTAACACTGGACACGCATCAACGTGCAGCATCACGGTATAACTGCCGCTTCATGGACTGTGGAAGGTGTCTACACGAGCTAAATGGCATCAGAATCAGCCCATGTCAAACTGAAAAAATACTAAGAATGGTCATGCGACCCGTTATTTTGGTAAGCTTCCACCGTCGAAACCTAGAACTGGAACTGCATCTCCTTGGTGTAGCCAAGGTCATCCAGGTTTGCAGCCATGGCTTTGTTCATCGGAGGAGGCCCGCATCTCAATACCTGAAACAAGGCAAAGAGCGTCGCATCAGTGTCTTGTTCGTCGGATGAAATACATTTTGAAGGTTTCACAAAGAAATGCTGGTTTCAACGTTCACTGAAGTCTCGAGATTACCTGAATGTCGGCGGCAGGCGCTGGGCAGTGAGCTTGGATCATTTCCTTTGACACAAACCCAACACCACCATCCCAGACTTCAGGTGGCTGCACACGGAAAACAATGGCTATAGAGTAAGGTGCGTACGAGGAACGTTCCTCAGTGTGATATATTGTGTTATATGAGGATTCAGTGAGGATTGCAGTAATCATATAGTGCATGAAAGTTATCATTTGAGGATTCAGTGAGGATTGCAGTAATCATATAGTGCATGAAAGTTATCATTCGAGGATTCAGTGAGGATTGCAATACTCATATCAGTCAAGACTAGATACACATAAAGGGTCAGCCATGCAGTTTATAGCAGGTCACAGGATAAAGTATACAAAGTTCAGGACAGAATATACACCTGATTCAGGACATAGTAGATCTTGAAGCGATCAGGATAGTTTTTAGTCATATTGTCCAGTTCTTCCTGCATGGATCGAAGAAAGAAGTGAACATCAGGACTCAAAGCATAATACCATACTGGTAACATAGCAAACTCCATTCACCATGAAGGAATCGTACTGTAAGCCTAACGAGCTTCCCAAAAGCAATCACTAAGTATTAGGCCAACCTGTCATTTTCTTGTACAGGTCTAACCAGTAAAGGAATGGTATAACAGAACAAAATAAACAAAATAAAATATACTATTGGCTAGTGTTTATCACTTACTCCCTCTGACCCATATTACTTGTCGCAGCTTTAGTACAGCTTTGTAGTAAATATGGATCGGAGGGAGTAGTAAATATTTATCACTGATAAGAAACAGGGTTGTTGGCACATTGTGGAAGAAAAATCCTTATGGGAAAAGCGTGTATGAAATACAATTCACAATGGTTGATCTTATGATATGTTTCTGCTCTATGTATCGACAATAGAACAAATTTGGAATGATAATCAGATAAAGTGCCAGTGAAGAACTGCAGCAAATTTGACAAGAAAAGCATACCAGCAGAAGAATGTCGTCATATGTGACATTAGCGTAGATCAAGTGAATTTTTGTATTGTCGTTTGGGTTCTCAAGAATTGCCCTTGTGACCTAGGATAAGATAGCAAGATGCATTGCTCAGCACTAGCAGAATGTTTCAAGTATTAACTGCAATGGAAGAACTTTGGATCATTTATTACTTGGAACATTGGTGTAATGCCTGATCCTCCAGCTATCATTCCAAATGCTCTCACTTGCCCAGGCTGGTACTTGAAACGGCCCTGCATTAGAGACAAACGCATTTAACCTCTGATTTGAAATATCAACATGCATGGAATTGTGAATTTACACATTTCTGTTAGCAAAATTATGATCCATATGGTGTTGTTTATGTTTCAAGGAATTTAAAGATGCAACAAAGATAATATCCAGAAGAAAAGACCACGAAAATGGCCAAATCCAGGAGATTCGGTATGCAACGATCAAGAGCTACTTACAATAAAAAGATAGACATACCTTTGGTCCCTTCACAGACATGTAGTCACCAACTTTCATCTCACGAAAATGATGGGACATTCTTCCTTGGGGATACATCTGTATAATGAGAAAGAAAAATTGTAAAAAAAAAGGGTGAATTCTGAATTCACAACACTATACACAGATAGAGGAATAGATTGATATCGCAAATAGAGATAATGAGACAAAATAATACTAAAGCAAAATAAATGGGACATGTTTACAGCAAGTTACCTTTATAACAAGCTCAAAGTATCCAATATCAGAATCCAGTGTTGTCGGAGTATAAGGCTTGATTACTTCCTCACCAGTAGCATCCTGCCCTCTGCGGCAGTTGACATAACACAGAAAACAACAGATTAAGAATATTTGACTGACTCCATGAACCAAAAAGAATGAACATTCAACTCAACATCATAACTGTAGACCAGGGCATGAGCGCTAAAAGTGTTCAAACCTGCAGCTTATATGTTGGCCAATTGGAAGGCCCAACACAGAAGTAGGTGTCGGGAGAGCAAATTTGAACTTGGCCACATTATGACTGATCTGTCTCTTCTGCACGAGTTTAAACTCTTTGAAATTCTCAGCATCCAAGCAGCCTACAGACCATAGCACATCCATTAATATTAATATTAGACACAAACTTCAAAAGCAGTAATCTTGCTTTAAATAGAGCAAATAATTTTGTTCAGAGGGTAGCAAGTGTGAAAATGAATCACATAAAACAGTTTAAAAATCCCCTAGAATCTGCAGGTGCAGAAAAGCATGCGAACTAAATATTCTAGTCATGCTGAAACTTTGGATGAAGAGTGAACGTGAAGTCACTGTCGATTCAAATATATCAATATTATCTGTAGCAAACAACCTAAGTAAATGGCATCCGCGTCCGCGGCATCTCTTTCAGGAGATCCACTCCCCTAGCCATCAGCAAAGCATCCTCGATCCACAGAAACCCACGCACCAGACCTCGAACACGCGCGCGAAAGTGTCTATCTATCTGTACGGACTCGACCGCGCGTACCCTTGGGTTTCTTGCTGCGGAGGAGGAGGAATCCGGCGCCGGCGGCCACGGCGACGACGGCGACCGCGACGGCCACCGTGGTCTCCGTGCTCTGCCCCTGCAGGAACTCCATAATCGGGCGGCGGGTCGCTCCCCCTCGTGGATTCGCCGCGGGTGCGGGGAGATTCGCGTGGGGTCCGGGATTTATGAGACTGGAGTGGGGGAGGGAGGAGGAGAGTGGTGGTAGGTGGGGGGGTTGGAGGAGGGAGACGACGCGGTGGAGAAGACGGGGGTTTGGTTGGTCTGCCGTTTGGTTGGAAAGTTTGGTTTCTCTCGCATTGGAAACAGCGAATCTCAATGATCGGACGGTGGAGAATAATTAGGCATCTCCAATGCTTACTCTCAAATCGGTCGCGACCCGGGACCCGTTTTATCATCTAACACCGTACCTCATCGGTCCGTGGAGCGATGGGACGTTCGTTTTTCCGCAAACCAAATACAAAATAAAGAGAGATTTGGGGGTGTACAGCCCGCTGCCACGCACGCATTCGACACCATAGTCTCACCCTAAACCCTCTTCCTTCGAAAAACCATTATAGCGCGAAGCGGTTGGCGCACATTCACGCCGCTCCAAAGTGGACGTAACATCAAAAGTAAAGTTGTTGCTTTTTCAAAGTAAAAGTATTGATCTCATAGAGAATACAAGAAATCAGTCGATATGCATTTGAAATTCAAATTGGCCAGACCTAGGCGGGCGTTTAGAAGATGTGGTTGACAGTCGATTCCCGCATCCATGTCTGCAGACTGGTCTAACCAGTGCGCAGTCCATTTTAAGGATTAGCGTTGGAGCTGCCCTTAGACTTTTTGCTAAAAAAAGCTTTTGATCCACAATGACATCCGAGGGTAGCTGGTCTATGTACTAACTTGTCGGGGAGTAGGTTTGGGGTTATGCATTGGCCATGCTCTTAAAAGGTTACTTGAAGTCGTCGTTGTGGGTCTTCTTATGTCAGGGCTCCGGGCAAAAATCTTTGTCTGCTCGGACTTGGCAATGGCGACGCTTTGCGTCGTCACCCTCTTAGGGATGTTGTTGTGAAGCTCGGAGAGGTGTTAGCTTGTTCTAGGTTTATATTGTATCTTTGAATTTGCTTTGTATTGGGGCCTCCTCATCACATTGTATATCACTCCGTCGTGTACTTTTTTGTGTTGCTTTATATATAAAGCGAGATGAAAGTCTTTTTCGAGAAATGGGTGTGTGTTAGATATACCCGGAAAAAAATACCTGTTAGACAATGTTTTCTACAGTAGTTTTTTGGACAACAACACCTGACAAGTGACATTTTTAAGTGTTTTTTAGCTAAACACATGCTTTATTTATTGTTCAACAATCTTGTGATGAATACAATTTGAATCAGGAGGCTGAAGAAGCTAAAACATGGAGACCTACACCTACTGAAAAGGGTAAGCGCGTACTTAGCGAGGCGCTCGATATTGGAGTTTATAAATTCAAACCCGAAAGAACAAGACTGAAAATCTAATGACACTAGTAGAATGCCCGTGCGTTGCTACGGGCAGAAGACGAAAAATGCCACAAGCACGTTACAACAATCACTAAAGTTTCTCTTCCTGCATTGCACCTTTTCGCCACTATGATTCCCAAACATTTGTCACTACATAATTTTTCACTTATAACATATTGAAATATTCATTCTTGAAATATTCAGAAGAAAACATATTGACCAAAAAAACCACTTCAGCACAAGAACCTTGTGACAAATATAGAAAAAAGATTGAGATGGTTACTCTCATAGAAGACACTTTCGAATATAATTTTAGGAAATAACTTTGTACAATATTGGCCTACACCGAAGGAAAAAAAGCTCATACAACCAGTATCATGAAGGAAATGATTCCTAGTTATCTCAGTTCCAAATAGAAACTGGTATGAATTCATTGAGATTTAAATGTATGGGAACCGTTAAATTCATGTCTATCTCCATTTTCAACGAGTTCAACAGCGGGCTCGCGGGTATCTACACAACAAAAATATAGAATATGAGCTTCGGTTCACTTTATGTGACAATTATAGAAAAGGAACAACCAGAAGATAAAACAAACAAACAAACAAACATGAGAAAGCACATGCAAGCAAATAAGCCTTTATTTTTTCTAATGAACATATGAAACATCACAGTAACTAAACACAGTAACAAACTCATTCAAAGGTAACCATATTAGTGCCTATAGTGCATAGTTATTTGATCCAGATTCCTGAGTAACGACTATTTTTTATCAGAAAAGTTGCACGTAATCAGAATAGCATGTTGTTCTTTCAAGAACGCAGACATGTATTCCATATTTGTTGTCACGGGCGACAAATACATAAAAATTGATGAATGATCAAAGAGTATTTGGTCAAAGGATAGTTAGTTCTACTTCACAAATTGCGACCATGATACATTACAAGTTTCATAGTTTTTTTTCTTCAAAGGATGTTCAGCTAAGTAGAAAATGAATAAAATATCAACATCTTAATCTCTACTATTAAAGCACAGTTGGTACGTTATATGGTACCCACGTCTCCACCCTTCGCGTGACCTCCCCACCTCATCGTTTTTCAATCGAACCCATTTCCCGATGCAAGGAAAAAGCCCTGGAAAACCGACCACCCATTTCCTTCTCCCTAGTATGCCCCCACACACGCACGATTGCTCCTATGGCGCCGCTTTTGACCATGCCTCCCATCTGATGTTGCCTCGTCTCGCTCCCTCTGCCATCCAGACCCACTCCCCTGCCGCCTCTCCGCTTCAAGGTGTGTGCTCTGAAACCATCGCCTCCTTTCTTCAGCCCGTGGCATCTATTCTCCACTGGATCATCTCGATTTTTCGTCCTTCACTGAGTCCAGCGGCGAGAACCAAAGAACCCAATCCCCATCCATTTTGTGAGGGCATGCAATTAAGGAAGGGGGTGTGTGGCCCATGAGGTTGCTGCCATCAGCCATCGAGGCTGCTGAAATCTAATGAAAAAGTGTCTGCGGTACATTTCATTTCCATTCTCAGCTGGTAGAAATAATCAAATTTCAAGCATACAAATCCAAAATGAAAAAGTCTATTATGAGCACCAGAAAGATAGAAATGATCCATTTATTTCAATGCATACTACTACGCCTTGGTGCTTAAAGACAAAACTTAGTTGCAAACAGTGCATTACCTAGGAGCACCATTTGGTGTACTGAGCATAACAATTCAAAATTATTCTATGGCTATGAAGTGCCTAAAACTGAGATTGCAACATGAAAGCAAGTAGTCAGCAAGTACTGATCAAATTGACAAATTATATGGTTCATTCGTCCATAGTGAACACAAAATTAAAAGAGCTGCCAGAACTCATTGTGGCATTCTATAGAAGCATCATTCTTCTGCAAGTATAGTATTGTCAAGAAAGCATGGTATAGCCAAGAGATCAAGGCGTTATACAAGCATTATTTCATAGCACAATCTAGGGGGGAAATCCTTCGCTCTGGAAGAACGGCAACCGAAGATGTACCGATGACATTGCTTTGCATTACTCAAAATCAAGAGTTACGATAGCAACCTGTTAATCTGACATACCTTTAGATAGAAGCTCAATGACAATTTCCTTCTGAACCCATATTGAGAAAAATAAGCCAGGTTTGGATTTTAATATCTCTGCCAGCATTTATTTTCAACTGCGCAAGCAAAATAAAACTTGAATTTCACACCTCGAAAACTACTAAAAATAATGTAAGTGCATCTAGTGCCACCCCTAGTTGGTTTTGGAGTACTAACGACAAACCTGGTTAAGGGACTAATGTGTTTGTGAGAATTGCAGGATAACACAGGTGGTAGTCCCTCATTAATTTTGTTTACCTACGAACATGACCCCTAAAAATGTGTGAAGACATTGAAGATAATGGTGGTATGTGAAGATATTCACATTGAAGACTATGACATGAGAAGACATCGCATGAAGTCTTTGGAGCGCGAAGACATAGTTGTTTCGTAGTTTCATTTTCTTCTTTGTTGAGTCATAGGAACCACCGTACTGTTAAGTGGGGTCCAAGTGAACATAGTCAGAATGACTAAAGTGATGCTCAACCAAATCCTAAGTCTTCGAGCGAAGACAATGAGAGCAAATCTTATCCAGAGTTGGATAAGTCAGATTTACTTGTAGCCCAAGTCAAGCTGCCATGTGTGTTTGAAATCTGACCGTTGGAACACGTGTCAGTTCCTTAGTGACCCAAGGTCATTTCGGACAAATCAGGTCGGGTTGCCTAGTGGCTATAAATATCCCACCCCCTACACCATAAATTAGTGGCTGCTCAGAGTTAGTGCACGGCTTTTGTCATTTGAGAGCAACCCACCTCCGAAGCCTTTGAGAGAGAAATCCTTACAAGGACAAAACCCTAAACACCCAGAGCCAAAGAGTGTTAGGCATCACTGAAGTCTTCCTGTCTGTGTGATCTAAAGACTTGTTACACTTGAGGACTATGAATCCTCCAGCCGGTTAGGCGTCGCGTTCTGAGCATCCAAGAGTCATTGTGGATCGCTGGTGAACGAAGTCTGTGAAGGTTTGGAAGTCTACCTTGAAGACTTACCTAAGTGATTGGGCGAGGACTGTGTGTCCTTAGCTCAAGGGGAATAAGGTGAAGACACAGACTTCTGAGTTAAATCTCAGCCTCCCTAACCAGACGTACAGTTGTCACAACAACTGGAACTGGTCCAACAAATCCCTCGTCTTCATTAAGCAACTGGTTCTATCCTTCCCTTCTCTTTATTTACAGTTGGTCCTTGTGAAGTCATTGCCTACTTGCATTATCTGTTTGTCTTCACTGTCTGACTGTTTCTTCTGATTGGCTTCATACTATCTTCCATCCTGATCCATACTGCCTAGCTGCTATTAGTCTTCGTGCTTTCACTTCATTAAATACTTGACTATGGCTGGCCTAGTGTAGTCTACCTTCCGCTGCATGTTAATAGGTTCATTTCTATCGCTTGTCTTCGAAACTTCCATGTTTTGAAGACTTTCATAAAAATCGCCTATTCACCCCCCTCTAATCGATAACTAACACTTTCAATTGGTATCAGAGCAAGGTACTCCCTTATTCTGTGTGATTCGGTTTAACCACCTGGAGTTTTAGCTATGTCGACTGCAGGAATAATCAAAGTCTCTGCTGCGTGCCCCTTCTTCGATGGAACTGAATATCCCTACTGGAAGAATAAGATGTGCATGCATCTTGAAGCCATTAATGTCGACCTCTGGTATGTCGTCAATAATGGCGTTCCCAAGACTGGTGAAGGTGTCACCCTGCTGATGTCAAGAAGTTCGTTCAACTGGATTCTACTGCCAAGAACATCATCTGTGGTCATCTGACCAAAGGACAGTATGGCCGTGTGAGTGCTCTAGAAACGTCGAAGCTAGTCTGGGACTGGCTCTCCAAGGTCAACAAAGGCGTCTCAACCCAGAGAGATCAAAGGATTAGTGTCCTTCGCAACCTCTTCAACCGCTTCAAGAGAAACGACAATGAGAATGTTCAACTCACGTTTGATCGCCTCACAGACATCAAAAATGAGCTTCAAGATCTCGGCGCTACTGAGATCACCAAGCATGAAATCGTCAAGACGCTCCTGAGATCACTTGACAGCTCGTTTGACACCCTAGCCCTGATGATTCAAGAATGCCCTGACTTCAAGACACTCGATCCGTCTGACATACTTGAAAGGCTCAACACACATGAGTTTCAGCTTTCTGAGAAAAGAGATATCTATGGTCCCAACTATGGCCGAACTCGCGCCTTGAAGGCAAAAGTTGTTTCCTCATGTGAAGAAGAATCTGACTGCAGTTTTGATGATCCTGAAGATATTGGAAAGGAGCTTGCTATGCTTGTGAAGAAGTTCCCGAAGTTCACTAGGAAGAAAGGCTTCAGAAAGTCTTCATGATCCAGCTCAAGGAATGACGAAGCTTCTACTCATGACTACAAGAAGAGAACATGTCACAAGTGCAAGAAACCTGGTCACTACATCTCTGAGTGTCCGCAGTGGGACAATGAGAAGAACAACAAGAAGAAGAGCAAGGAATATGATTCTGATGACAAGAAGAAGAAGAAGAAATACTCAAAGTCTTCTTCCAAGTCTTCCTCAAAGTCTTCATCACACAAGAAGAGCTCATCTGGCAAGGCTCGTGCATTTGTTGGCAAGGAAATGGATTCAGAGGAGGAGTCTGCTTCTAAGGAGGCGGAGGTGGAGTCTGAGGAGGAGTCCGACTCTGGCGTCGCAAGTTTGGCCATAGCCTATGTTGCCAAGTCCATCTTCAACACTGAAGACAATGGCTTCATCACCTACGCTGATGACAAGGACGACTCCGCTCCCACCTATTGCTTCATGGCACGTGGTGCCAAGGTAAACTCACGCAATGCTCACTATCAAACATCCAGTGAAGATGACTCTGATTGTGATTCCAAACCCAGCTACAAAACACTTGCTAAAATTGCAACTGAACAACAGAAAGCTATGGAACATATTCAAAAACTGTTAGACAAAAGCGATGACCTGTTGGACGCAGAAATGACTCAATCTCAGTCCTTAATTGAAGACATAAAAAAATCTTCATGTTAAGTATGAGGAACTTGAAAGTCGTCATGAAATGCTCTCAACAACTCATGAAAAGCTTTCCTATGATTATCTTCAAAGGAAGCAAGAACTTGAGAAATTGAGAGCAATTCATGAAGATCTTCAAAAGGAAAACGAGTCACTTCGCGCTCAACAGATCAGTCCCGCTCAGGAAGGATTTGAACTACCATGTCTAAAATGCCTTGAGCGTGATAACACTACTTCTGTTGCTGAATGTTCTACTGCTGCTACTGTTGCAATATCTTCAACTATTGATGTGGTAACTAACCCCTCTATTGAGGATGCCACTGCTATTGCTGATGAAAATGCTAGGTTGAAGACATTGCTTGAAACAGGGATGTACAAAAGTCTCAAAGGGCATCAGACACTATGTGATGTCCTCAAAAGGCAGATTCTGAACCGAAACCCTAGGAAAGAGGGTGTTGGGTCCAAAAGGAAAATGAATGTTGATGGCTCTTACTGGAAGCCTGAGAAGTACCCCAAAACCACATGGGTTGCTGCAAAGGAACCTTTAATGGATCCATCCATTCTATCTGGCTTCACTTGTGCTAACCCTATTACCATTGATGAATCCTTTGATGCAAACTATAAACTGTTTAAAAATCAGAATGGTGAAGTGTTTGCCAGGTATATTGGTACTAACTGCAGGAATGGGCCACCTATGAAGAAAGTCTGGGTGCCCAAAAGGTGTCTGGATAATCTTCCTGTGAATGTCGTCATGACACCACAAGGGAAGAAGACAAACCCCATACCACATGCTTCATATGGTCCAAAGGCTTCATACAGACAGAGGACTCACCAGAGTCGCACTAACACAAATGTTTTGCAGGGAAACCATACTCAGGCCTATGAATATGAGCGCGTTTCGTCAAACCGCCATGTTCATAAGACCAAGAACTACTCTGCTTATTCTCATGAGTATTATTCACCTCCTGCAATACTGTTTGCTAGGGCTCCAAAGCCAAAGTTCTCAGATGTTGCACTTAGACTCATTGCTTCGAAGCCACCCCTGAAGATGTGGGTGGTTAAGAAAACTTAACTCTCTTTTGCAGGGAAAGGTCTTGAGCCTGAAATCAAAGGCGTCTAAAGCTATTGCTGGGGACCTAAAACATCTTGTGGGGCGCAAGATAAAATGCCTAAATGATCTTATTATGTATTTCATTCCTGAGTCGCTTAACATGCATCCTATCAGTTCTAACCTCGATCTGAGCTTTCATAATTCACTTGCTCGTCAAATGCTTATGCTTCACAATACTCTTTGTAAAGCCTATCCCCCTAACTGTTCTGTAGGGTATGACACCAGCTGCTTTAGAATGGATTATTGATAGTGGATGCACTAATCATATGACTGGTGATCAAAGTCTTCTCATGGACTCAACCTTACGTCCATCTGAGAAGAGTCACATCACATTTGCTGACACTGGTAAAAGCAAGGTATTGGGTCTAGGTAGAGTTGCAATCTCAAAGGATCAACACATGGATAAAGTGATGCTTGTTGAATCCCTTGGTTTCAACTTAATGTCTGTCTCAATGCTTTGCGATTTGAACATGATTGTGATATTTGGAAAATATCGCTGCCTTGTTCTAATGGAATCTGACAAGTCTCTAGTCTTTGAAGGGTATCGCAAAGATGATTTGTACATGGTAGATTTCTCAGCAGGACCACAGCTTGCCGTATGTCTTCTTGCAAAAGCTTCAGAGTGCTGGCTCTGGCATCGGAGGCTAGGGCATGCTAGCATGAGGAACTTGCATACTCTCGCAAAGAAGAAGCACGTCATAGGCATCGAGGGCGTCAAGTTCAAGAAGGATCACTTATGCGGTACCTGCGAAGCTGGAAAGATGATGAGGGCCACGCATCCCTGGGAGACAATCATGACAACAACTCAACCCTTCGAACTGCTACACATGGACCTTTTCGGCCCTACTCACTACTCCACTCTAACTACTACTGCTTGTCTCTATGGCTTTGTCATTGTTGATGATTATTCAAGATATACATGGGTACACATAGTCCTCTACAAAACATAAGTGCGGGATGTCTTTAGACGCTTCGCCAATCAAGCCATGAACAACTATGGCGTCAAGATCAAGCATATCAGAAGTGACAATGGCACAGAATTCAAGAACACCGTGTAACGCCCCGAGACCGATGTGCCAGGTGTCCTCTAGTTATTCGCTGTTGTTGCCTTGTCATTACTTGCGTGTCATGCATTGCATATCATGTCATCATGTGCATTTCATTTGCATACATGTTCGTCTCATGCATCCGAGCATTTTCCCCGTTGTCCGTTTTGTAATCCGGCGCTCCTATGTAAGCCGGTGTCCTTTTCTACCTCTTTTCGTGTGTGGGGGTTAAACATTTTCGGATTGGACCAAGACTTGCCATGCAGCCTTGGTTTACTACCCGTAGACCACCTGTCAAGTTTCGTGCCATTTGGACTTCGTTTGATACTCCAACGGTTAACCGAGGGACCGAAAAGGCCTCGTGTGTGTTGCAGCCCAACACCCCTCCAAAGTGGCCCAAAACCCACCTAAACCTCCTCCATCATCTCGGTCGTTCGATCACGACCACGTGGCCGAAAACCACACCTCATTTGGACATTCCTAGCTCCCTCTATGCCTATATAAAGACCCCTCCATTTCATTCCTGAGTCTTCTTCCCCCTAACCCTAAAAATTTCCCTCGCGCCGCGCCGGACATGTCCGAACCCGGCCGGATGAACCCGCCACCGCTGTCCGCGCCAATGGCCTCCCGCCACCTGTCCCGCCGTTGCCTTCTCCGCCGCCGGCCCGGGCGGCCCGAACCGGGCCCCTGAGGCCCATCGCGCGTCCCGCCGCCTGGGAACCTACCGCGCCCGCGCCGCCCATCCCGCGCACCGGCCGCCTCCGAGCGCCGCCGCCCCGCCAAGTGCTCCGCCACCGCGCCGCCAGCTCGCGCCTTGCCGCCTGCCTCGCCCGCCGGCCGCCGCCGCCGACCTCGTGGGGTCACGCCACCCCGCCGTGATGCCATCCTCCGCGCAGCACCGCGCCCCGCCACCTCCTCCTCTTCCCGGCCAGATCCGGCGAGGGGCCGGCCAGATCTCGCCGCCCCGTCTTCTCCCACGTCTCCGGCGGTTCCTCCGGTGAAGTTTCCGGCGAACATCGAAATGCGTGCGATCTGGATCCAGATCTGAAACCCACTCGGTTGACTTTTGCCTCTCTAACCCTAATTTTTATGCCATCTTCATCATGTCATAACTCTGCATCTGTAGCTCCGATTCACGTGTGTAGCATATCAAAATGTTCGTCTCGACGAGTACACCATTTCATCTCATTGCATCATTTTCATTTGAGCTCATCTTGATGCCCGAAATGCTGTTGGAAGAGGGCTATGTGATGAATTTGTCAGATCTGTTTCAGCAAATGGCATTTTGTCATTTTTGCCATGATTAATGTGTGCATGCTATGATCCTGAGCTCTACATGTGTTTTGTTATATGCCATGCCATCTTTACAGGGGTGTATGCCATGTATTTTTGTGATCTTTGTGGTGACTAGCACAAGCATGCAAAGTAGCTTACTCAATGATGCTGATTTCAGGGACTTAGAATTTCACAAAGTCCTTGTCCTGTTATTGTTTTATGCCATATGTTCATGTTGTTTCCTAGTGATCCGTGCCTCTTTTCAGGATGATCAGTAAGGATGTTTTGTTAATATTGTTGTGCTCTATCCATCCATGTACTTGTTTGCAATTATGGAGCACCCTAGCTTGAGTCAATCGAGCTCTACTTTTGCTATAAAATGATCCTGGCAGATTGTTGACATGTTTAGCGATTTTGCCGAGAATGTTGCTATTGATCCGTGCATGCTATGATGTTGTTCTTGCCATGTCTAGCTTCTATGTCATGTCTTCTTGATGGATGGATGCTTAGTTTGTCATGCCATGCTCTGTAGTGAGTGCATCGAGCTCGTAAACATGCCTACTCGTTAATCTGTTTTGCATGCTCCAGTTTTTCACTAAGTCTGAATCTGTTTATATTTTTGCCATGTTCACATGCTTGCAATTGTATTTTCTGATCCCTTTTGGCTCAAGGTCACTAAGGGACTTTTGTTAAGTGCTTAGAGTAGCTTCATGACATGCCCTGATTTGCCATGTTAAGTTCCAGTAGCATGTAGTTTTCATGCTCTAAAGATTGCTTCCTGCTGATAAATTCCAGACTTGTGTTAATTTCACTAAGTCTGAAACCTGTTATCATTTGCTCTTTTGCCATGCTTGTTTGAACATGTTAATGAGTGAATTAGCCGTAGCTCAGTGTTCATCTTTTGTCAAGCATCATGAGTGGATCCCTGCCATGTATTTTGTTGCCATGTTTGAGTGCTGTAGCATATTTATCTTGATGCATTTAGATGGTCACTTGCTGATTATCGCAGACCGGTGCCATATTTGTTTTGCTTGCCATTTCCAAACCGTGCATCCGATTCCGGTGATCTCAATATCGATTTCAACTGAAATCACCTCACCTTTCCAGTGGCACCCTTTGTTTTCCAAGTTGAGGCCAGTTTCAACCATTCCTTTCCAAATCATGCATATGCATCACATACCGCATCCCGCATATCATACCATGTTCGTGTGTTGGTTGTTTACTATGTTGTGTGCTTCTTTCTGGTGTTGCTTCTTCGGGTTGGTTCCGATAACGTCGCGTTTGTGAGGACCCGTTCGACTACGTCCGTTTGTCTTCTTCGTGGACTCGTTCTTCTTCCTTGCGGGATTTCAAGCAAGATGACCATACCCTCAAAATCACTTCTATCTTTGCTTGCTAGATTGCTCGCTCTTTTGCTATGCCTATGCTACGATACCTACCACTTGCTTATCATGCCTCCCATATTGTTAAACCAAGCCTCTAACCCACCTTGTCCTAGCAAACCGTTGTTTGGCTATGTTACCGCTTTGCTCAGCCCCTCTTATAGCGTTGCTAGTTGCAGGTGAAGATTGGAGTTTGTTCCTTGTTGGAACATGGATATTTTGTTCGGATATCACAATATCTCTTATTTAATTAATGCATCTATATACTTGGTAAAGGGTGGAAGGCTCAGCCTTATGCCTAGTGTTTTGTTCCACTCTTGCCGCCCTAGTTTCCGTCATATCGGTGTTATGTTCCCGGATTTTGCGTTCCTTACGCTGTTGGGTTATAATGGGAACCCCTTGACAGTTTGCTTTGAATAAAACTCCTCCAGCAAGGCCCAACATTGGTTTTACCATTTGCCACCTAGCCTTTTCTCTCCCTTGGGTCGGCCGGCTCAAGAGTCATGTTTATTTAAACCCCCGGGCCAGTGCTCCTCTGAGTGTTGGTCCAACCTGTCAGCTGCCGGTGGCCACCAGGGGCAACTCTGGGCTGGCCTACCGGAACCTTGGACAATCTGGTGTGCCCTGAGAACGAGATATGTGCAGCTCCTATCGGGATTTGCCGGCACATTCGGGTGGCTTTGCTGGTTTAGTTTTACCATTGTCGAAATGTCCTGTAACCGGGATTCTGAGTCTGATCGGGTCTTCCCGCTAGAAGGAATATCCTTCGTTGACCATGAGAGCTTGTGATGGGCTAAGTTGGGACACCCCTGCAGGGATTTGGACTTTCGAAAGCTGTGCCCATGGTTATGGGCAGATGGGAATTTGTTAATGTCCGGTTGTAGAAAACCTGAAGTTGATCTTAATTAAGATACATCAACCGCGTGTGTAACCGTGATGGTCTCTTCTCGGCGGAGTCCGGGAAGTGAACACGGTGTTGGAGTAATGCTTGATGTAGGTTGTTCTAGGATCACTTCTTGATCATAGTTGTTCGACCGTGCTTTTGCCTTGTCTTCTTGCTCTCATTTGCGCATGTTAGCCACCATATATGCTAGTCGCTTGCCGCAGCTCCACCTCATACCTTTTACCCTACCTATAAGCTTAAGTAGTCTTGATCGCGAGGGTGTGAGATTGCTGAGTCCCCGTGACTCACAATTTACTTCCAAAACCAGCTTGCAGGTGCCGTTGAACCGTGCAGATGACGCAACCAAGCTCAAGGAGGAGCTCATTGAAGATCTTGTCCTTTGTGTCGTTTCGTTCTAGTTGATCAGTAGTGGAGCCCAGTTGGGGTCGATCGGGGATCTGTGTAGCATTTGGGGTGGTCTTCCTATTTTGGGTTCCGTAGTCGGACCTTGAGTGTATCTGGATGATGTAATGCTTTATTCATGTAATTGTGTGAAGTGGCGATTGTAAGCCATCTATGTATCTCTTTCCCTTATGTATTACATGGGTTGTGTGAAGATTACCTCACTTGCAACATTGCTTTCAATGCGGTTATGCCTCTAAGTCATGCTTCGACGCGTGGGAGATATAGCCGCATCGAGGGCGTGACACACCGGCCTCGACACTTATCTTGACACCTTGGGTATCACTCATGAGTTCTCAGCTCCATACACGCCGCGGCGAATGGCATCGTGGAACTCAAGAACAGAACACTCATTGAGATGGCAAGGACGATGCTTGATGAATACAAGACTCCAAGAAAGTTCTGGCCCGAAGCCATTGATACTGCATGCCATGTCATCAACTGTGTTTATCTTCACAAGCTTCTGAAGAAGACATCCTATGAACTCCTTACTGGTAAGAAGCCAAACGTTAGTTACTTCAGAGTATTTGGTGCTAGGTGCTGGATCAAGGATCCACATCACACTTCAAAATTTGCACCGAAAGCACATGAAGGTTTTATGCTTGGTTACGAAAAGGATTCGCACTCCTACATAGTCTTCAACCTCTTTCACTATAAAGTGGTTGAAACTGTGGATGTGCGGTTCGATGAGACTAACCGCTCGCAAAGAGAGCACCTGCCAAATGTGCTAGATGAAATTCCACCTAGTGAATCCATCAAGCTTATGGGAACTGGAGAAATCATACCGTCTGAAACTCAGGCTGAAGAGGAACTTATCATTTCTGCACCTAATCAACCTGAAGACAATGCTCAACCTAAAGACAATCCTCCTAATGATGACAATGATCAGCAAGGGCAAAATCTTCGTCCAGTTCATCCTCGTGTTGCAAATGAAGTACAGATTGAGAGGATAATTGATAGCATCAATGCACCTGGTCCACTCACTCGTTCAAGAGCAACACAACTAGCAAATTTCTGTGGGCACTTTACATTTGTCTCAATATCTGAACCCAAGAAAGTTGCTAAAGCATTCATGGAACCTGAGTGGATTCAAGCTATGCAAGAAGAGCTTCAACAGTTCGAGTTGAACAATGTGTGGGAATTGGTCAAGCGTCCTGATCCTCGTAAACACAATATCATAGGCACTAAATGGATATATCGCAATAAGCAAGATGAGCATGGTCAAGTTGTCAGAAACAAGGCTCATCTTGTTGCTCAAGGATACACTCAAGTTGAAGGAATTGACTTCGATGAAACATTTTCTCCCGTGGCTAGGCTTGAAGCCATTTGCATACTGCTAGCCTACGCAAATCATCATAACATCCTTCTATATCAAATGGATGTAAAGAGTGCCTTTCTCAATGGAAAGATTGAAGAACAAGTGTATGTTGCACAACCACCTGGCTTTGAAGATCCAAAACATCCTGACATGGTTTACAAGCTCAACAGGGCACTGTATGGCCTCAAACAAGCCCCTCGTGCTTGGTACGACACACTCAAATACTTCCTCAAGAGCAAAGGCTTCAAACCTGGCTCCCTGGATCCCACACTCTTCACGAAGATGGTGAACTGTTTGTGTGCCAAATATATGTGGATGACATTATCTTTGGGTGCACAAATCAAAAATACAATGATGAGTTTGGACACATGATGCAAGAGCAATATCAAATGTCCATGATGGGTGAGCTGAAGTTCTTCCTTGGTCTTCAAATATGTCAGCAAAGCAATGACATCTTCATATCTCAAGAGAAATACCTCAAAGACTGCCTGAAGAAGTTTGGAATGCAAGACCGCAAAGGTTACACGACGCCAATGCCAACCAAGAGTCATCTGGGTCCTGACGCCAATGGTAAAGAGTTTGATCAAAAGGTATATCGTTCCATGATTGGTTCTTTACTTTATTTATGTGCATCTAGGCCAGATATCATGCTTAGTGTTTGCATGCGTGCCCGATTCCTAGCGGCACCAAAGGAATCGCATCACTTAGCTGTGAAGCGAATTCTTCGATATTTGGCTTACACCCCAACACTAGGATTATGGTATCCAAAGGGCTCAGAGTTTGATCTAGTTGGATTCTCAGATGCTGATTATGCTGGTGACAAGGTGGATCGCAAGTCTACATCAGGCACATGTCACTTTCTGGGACGATCACTTGTTTGTTGGTCTTCAAAGAAGCAGAACTGTGTATCTCTCTCCAGTGCTGAATCTGAATACATTGCTGCTGGATCTTGCTGCGCTCAGCTTCTATGGATGAAGCAAACACTCAAGGACTATGGCATCCATCTGAAGCAAGTACCACTCTACTGCGACAATGAAAGCGCCATCAAGATTGCCAACAACCCAGTTCAGTACTCGAAGACAAAGCACATTCAGATCCGTCATCACTTTCTCAAAGATCATGTCATGAAGGAAGATATTGATATCATTCACGTCAACACTGAAGAGAAACTGTTAGATATCTTCAAAAAGCCCTTGGATGAGAAAAGGTTTTGCAAGTTGCGGTGTGAGCTAAATATCTTGGAATCCTCAAATGTCCTGTGATCAGGCACACATCCTAACACTTATGCATGTTGATGACTTAGATGTGCAACACACGAAGTAACGTATATCTTTAATTAATGAAGACTTACACTCTAAGTGTGAATACATTAACTCAGAATTTGACTTCAGAGCGCCACTATAATTGTGCGCCGTGTCTGGGTCTAATACTTCCTATACGGTGGATAACGCCACCACCAAACTTTTGTTTGGAGTGTTTTCTATTGGCGTTACATTTGCAAAATCTTCGCGTTTGGTTTGTCTTCAATATGAACATGTCTTCATGTTTATCTTCACTATATTGATTTGGTCTTATTCGGATATATTCATATGTTAGCGTTCTGTCCTCTACAACATTCACTTATAGCTATGTCTTCTCATTTGAATCATTTTAACTAAGTGAATGTGATCGGACCCTAACCTCTCTATGCTTCTGTCTCAAATCTATCTATCCAAATCATATACATTCTATTGAAACTGTCGTATGTCTTCTCTGCGTCCTTGTCAGCAGAAGACATAGAGACAAACATTAAATCTGATTTAAATGCTCAATCCTTTTTGCCTGAAACCCGGAGAAGCAGGAACGACCACCCGACAATCGAGGCGTGCGTGGGAACATGGAACAACCTCCAATGTGTTGCATGTTCGCCACGTGTTCTTCAGATGTGAACCGCCAGGGGCACCTGCGTAATAATATTGTGCCATCCCTGTCCTTATAAATACACGCCACACCCCAGTCATTATCTCTTCTTCCACTTCTCCTTCTCGCACAAACCCTAGCGCCACCGCTAGCTCTCGACGACGCCGGCGACGAAGCGCTTAGCTGCCGCGACCTCACCGACGCCGTCCTCACGTCGGCCGCGAACATCGTCTTCTCCGCCGTCACCATAGGTGTCCTCCGTCGCCAAGTTAGGGCACGGAAGATCGAACTGGTCGGCCTCATCTTCTACTCCGTCTAGCAGTTCTTCATGTGGTAAATAAAACCTCTTTTTACAGTCCTTTTGATCCGATAGATTCATCCTTTTCAACCACAAATGGTTTCTGTCCCTACAAATTTGGATCTATCTTGTTCTGCATCTCATAGCATGCCTAGTATATTCACTTATGCTTCACAAAGTAGTTAGATTCCTCACCTGTACTTATTCTTGGATTCGTACAAATCTGGAACCAACTCTCAACATATGAGTGAATGTCTTCGCACTATGAGTGAATGTCTTCTAAACTGATTTATCTTCAAAATCTTTTGAGAATGCATATGACCTCTTCCCCTTCCCTCGCATCTCTAATGCTGTCACAGGTACATGTCCGTGGGAGAATCCCTTGGTTCTCATAGTTTGCATTCATTTGCAGAGTTCTTACAACATCACATCAATTCTCCAGAAGCTAGTTCCTGTCTGACCAGCAGACGGAAGCCTTTGACAGTTTTCAAGTCATTCAGTCTGAACTACATGGCTGCAGATAAGTCAGCAAGGAAGGGAGGCAGGAAGCCCGTGGGGATACATCAAAGGATTTGCCTGAAGATCTCTATGAACTATACAAGACTGATCCCGAAGAGGATTACAATCAGCGCAAAACACGAATCCAATGGATTCGAAGATATTGGGCAGAGCAATGGTTCAAATACAAATTCATGACCAAGGAGTATGCTGAGAAGAATGCCCTCAAATGTCCTTGGGATGATATTCTCTTTCGAAATATTCAACCCAAGAACAGAACTGAAGCTATTGCTCAGGGTTTCTACCCGTGTATGGTTCGTGGACCACAGCCCGCAAATGCCGATCCATCATCACCGCTATGGTGTCGCGACGACAATCTATTCAAGCGCAACCTTTAGTTTGCCAAAGCATCTGCCAAAGAGAACAAGAAATCGCTTGGATTAGACTTCAACCCCGGTCCATCTGCTCCTCGTGCCGACAGCACACGCGACGCTGAACCTAATATTGTTGGGCCCTTCTACAACCGTGAAGGTCTCATCACTCACATTATGATTCAAGGGGAAGCCGTGGACCACTCTACAGATGACGCTGATTCTCACGAAGCGCACCATCGAAGCCTGTGAAGCAGAAGAAACCCAAGGCTTCGAAGCCATCCACTGCACCAAGTGTTTCGCGAGCGAAGCCTTGCTACCTCTTGAGCACTGCGTTGGTTTTCCCTTGAAGAGGAAAGGGTGATGCAGCAAAGTAGCGTAAGTATTTCCCTCAGTTTTTGAGAACCAAGGTATCAAACCAGTAGGAGGCTACGTGCGAGTCCCTCTCACCTGCACAAAACAAATAAATCCTCGCAACCAATGCGATAAGGGGTTTTCAATCCCTACATGGTCACTTACGAGAGTGAGATCTGATAGATATGATAATATAATATTTTTGGTATTTTTATGATAAAGATGCAAACTAAAATAAAAGGCAATGAAAATAACTAAGTATTGGAAGATTAATATGATGAAGATAGACCCGGGGGCCATAGGCTTCACTAGTGTCTTCTCTCGAGAGCATAAGTATTTTACGATGGGTGAATAAATTACCGTTGAGCAATTGACAGAATTGAGCATAGTTATGAGAATATCTAGGTATGATCATGTATATAGGCATCACGTCCAAGACAAGTAGACCAACTCCTGCCTGCATCTACTACTATTACTCCACACATCGACCGCTATCCAGCATGCATCTAGAGTATAAAGTTCAAGAGAACAGAGTAACGCTTTAACAAGATGACATGATGTAGAGGGATAAACTCATGCAATATGATGAAAACCACATCTTGTTATCCTCGATGGCAACAATACAATACGTGCCTTGCTGCCCCTACTGTCACTGGGAAAGGACACTGCAAGGTTGAACCCAAAGCTAAGCACTTCTCCCATTGCAAGAAAGATCAATCTAGTAGGCCAAACCAAACTGATAATTCGAAGAGACTTGCAAAGATAACCAATCATACATAAAAGAATTCAGAGAAGATTCAAATATTGTTCATAGATAAACTTGATCATAAACCCACAATTCAACGGTCTCAACAAACACACCGCAAAAGAAGATTACATTGAATAGATCTCCACAAGAGAGGGGGAGAACTTTGTATTGAGATCCAAAAAGAGAGAAGAAGCCATCTAGCTAATAACCATGGACCCGTAGGTATGAGGTAAACTACTCACACTTCATCGGAAGGGCTATGGTGTTGATGTAGAAGCCCTCCGTGATTGATGCCCCCTCCGGCGGAGCTCCGGAACAGGCCCCAAGATGGGATCTCGTGGATACAGAAAGTTACGGCGGTGGAATTAGGGTTTAGCTCCGTATCTGATCGTTTGGGGGTACGTAGGTATATATAGGAGGAAGAAGTACGTCGGTGTAGCAACAGGGGGCCCACGAGGGTGGAGAGCGCGCCTGGGGGGGGGGGGTATGCGCGCCGCCTACCTCGTGGCCTCCCTGTTGGTTGCTTGACGTAGGGTCCAAGTCTCCTGGATCTTGTTCGTTCCAAAAATCACGTTCCCGAAGGTTTCATTCCGTTTGGACTCCGTTTGATATTCCTTTTCTTCGAAACCCTAAAATAGGCAAAAAACAGCAATTTTGGGCTGGGCCTCCGGTTAATAGGTTAGTCCCAAAAAGAATATAGAAGTGTATAATATAGCATGGAGCAATCAAAAATTATAGATACGTTGGAGACGTATCAAGCATCCCCAAGCTTAATTCCTGCTCGTCCTCGAGTAGGTAAATGATAAAAACAGAATTTTTGATGTGGAATGCTACTAGGCATAATTTCAATGTAATTCTTCTTAATTGTGGCATGAATATTCAAATCCGAAAGATTCAAGATAAAAGTCTAATATTGACATAGAAATAATAATACTTCAAGCATACTAACTAAGCAATTATGTCTTCTCAAAATAAATGGCCAAAGAAAGTTCATCCCTACAAAATCATATAGTTTAGTCATGCTCCATTTTCGTCACACAAGAATGCTCTCATCATGCACAACCCCGATGACAAGCCAAGCAATTGTTTCATACTTTAGTAATCTCAAACTTTATAAACCTTCACGCAATACATGAGCGTGAGCCATGGATATAACACTATGGGTGGAATAGAGTATAAAGATGGGGGTTATGTGGAGAAGACAAAAAAGGAGAAAGTTTCACATCAACGAGGCTAATCAATGGGCTATGGAGATGCCCATCGATTGATGTTAATGCAAGGAATAGGGATTGCCATGCAACGGATGCACTAGAGCTATAAATGTATGAAAGCTCAACAAAAGAAACTAGTGGGTGTGCATCCAACTTGCTTGCTCACGAAGACCTAGGGCACTTGAGGAGGCCCATTGTTGGAATATACAAGCCAGGTTCTATAATGAAAAATTCCCACTAGTATATGAAAGTGACAAAACAATAGACTCTCTATCATGAAGATCATGGTGCTACTTTGAAGCACAAGTGTGGAAAAAAAGATAGTAGCATTGTCCCTTTTCATTTCTTTTTTTGGGCCTTCCTTTTTTATTTGGCCTTTCTCTTTTTTTATTGGGACAATGCTCTATTAAATGATGATCATCACACTTCTATTTATTTACAACTCAATGATTACAACTCAATACTAGAACAAGGTATGACTCTATATGAATGCCTCCGGCGGTGTACCGGGATATGCAATGAATGAAGTGTGACATGTATGAAGAATTATGAACGGTGGCTTTGCCACAAATACGATGTCAACTACATGATCATGCAAAGCAACATGACAATGATGAACGTATCATGATAAACGGGATGGTGGAAAGTTGCATGGCAATATATCTCGGAATGGCTATGGAAATGCCATAATAGGTAGGTATGGTGGCTGTTTTGAGGAAGATATAAGGAGACTTATGTGTGAAAGAGCATATCATATCACGGGGTTTGGATGCACCGGCGAAGTTTTCACCAACTCTCAATGTGAGAAAGGGCAATGCACGATACCGAAGAGGCTAGCAATGATGGAAGGGTGAGAGTGTGTATAATCCATGTACTCAACATTAGTCATAAAGAAGTCACATACTTATTGCAAAAATCTACAAGTCATCAAGAACCAAGCACTACGCGCATTCTCCTAGGGGGGTAGATTGGTAGGAAAAGACCATCGCTCGTCCCCGACCGCCACTCATAAGGAGGACAATCAAAGAACACCTCATGTTTCAAATTTGTTACATAATGTTTACCATACGTGCATGCTACGGGACTTGCAAACTTCAACACAAGTATTTCTCAATTTCACAACTACCCAACTAGAACAACTTTAATATCACTACCTCCATATCTCAAAACAACCATCAAGCATCAAACTTCTCTTAGTATTCAAAACACTCATAAGAAAGTTTTTACTAATCTTGAATACCTAGCATATTAGGATTATTTAAGCAAATTACCATGCTATTTAAGACTCTCAAAATAATCTAAGTGAAGCAATAGAGATCAATAGTTTCTATAAAACAAATCCACCACCGTGCTCTAAAAGATATAAGTGAAGTACTAGAGCAAAACTATATAACTCAAAAGATATAAGCGAAGCACATAGAGTATTCTAACAAATCCCAAATCATGTATGGCTCTCTCAAAAGGTGTGTAAAGCAAGGATGATTGTGGTAAAGTAACAAATAAAGACTCAAATAATACAAGACGCTCCAAGCAAAACACATATCATGTGGTGAATAAAAATATAGCTCCAAGTAAAGTTACCGATAGAAGTAGACGAAAAGAGGGGATGCCTTCCGGGGCATCCCCAAGCTTTGGCTTTTAGGTGTCCTTAGATTATATTGGGGGTGCCATGGGCATCCCCAAGCTTAGGCTCTTGCCACTCCTTGTTCCATAATCCATCAAATCTTTACCCAAAACTTGGAAACTTCACAACACAAAACTTAAAGTAGAAAATCGCATGAGCTCCGTTAGCGAAAGAAAACAAAAGACCACTTCAAGGTACTGTAATGAACTCATTATTTATTTATATTGGTGTTAATCCTAATGTATTCCAACTTCTCTATGGTTTATAAACTATTTTATTGTCCATAGATTCATCAAAATAAGCAAACAACACACGAAAAACAGAATCTGTCAAAACAGAACAGTCTGTAGTAATCTGTATCTAGCGCAAGATCTGGAACCCCAAAAATTATAAAATAAATTTCTGGACGTGAGGAATTTATCTATTAATCATCTGCAAAAAGAATTAACTAAATACAACTTTCCAAATAAAAATGGAAGCAGTTCTCGTGAGCGCTAAAGTTTCTGTTTTTTTACAGCAAGATTAACAAGACTTTCCCCAAGTCTTTCCAACGGTTCTACTTGGCACAAACACTAATTAAACACAAAAAACACAACCAAAACAGAGGCTAGATAAATTATTTATTTAATAACAGAAAGTAAAAATATTGGTTGTCTCCCTACAAGCGCTTTTCTTTAAAGCCTTATAGCTAGGCATTGATAATTTTAATGATGCTCACATGAAAGACAAGAATTGAAGCACAAAAGGAGCATCATAAAGCATGTGACAAACACATCTAAGTCTAACATACTTCCTATGCATAGGCATCTTATAGGCAAACAAATTATCAAGGCAAGCAAAAACTAGCATATGCAAGGAAGAGGAAAGAAACAATAGCAATCTCAACATAACGAGAGGTAGTTTAGTAACATGAAAAATTTCTACCACCATATTTTCCTCTCTCATAATAATTACATGTAGGATCATAAGCAAATTCAACAAAATAGCTATCACATAAAATATTTTCAACATGATCCTCATGCATGCAAAGTTGACACTCTTCCAAAATAGTGGGATTAACATTAACTAAAGTCATGACCTCTTCAAACCCACTTTTATCAAAGATTTCATAAGATTGAACATTTTCCAAATATGTGGGATCTAAAGTTGAAACTCTTCCAAACCCACTTTCAATAATATTGCAAACACTATTATCAATCTCATATTCATCACGGGGCTTAAATAAATTTTCCAGATCATAAGAAGAATCACCCCAATCATGATCATTGCAACAAGTAGAGGACATAGCAAAACTAGCATCCCCAAGCTTAGGATTTTGCATATTATTAGCACAATTTACATAAATGGAATTTATAATAAAATCATTGCAATCATGCTTTTTATTCAAAGATCTATCATGAATCGCTTCATAAAGTAATTCATCACACTTTTCAGATTCACGAATTTCAAGCAAAACCTCATAAAGATAATCTAGTGCACAAAACTCACTAGCAAATGGTTCATCATAATTGGATATCTTAAAAATATTAGCAAGTGGATGAGGATCCATAGATCTTAGGTTCTCTGTTTAGTAATAAATAAACAACTATTCCAACCATACGAGCAAACAAGAAACGTGCAAAAAAGAGGCAAATAGGGAAAGAGAAGGAGGACGGAGAGAGAGGGCAAATAAAACAGCAAGGGTGAAGTGGGGGAGAGGAAAACGAGAGGCAAATGGCAAATAATGTAATGCGGGAGATAAGGGTTTGTGATGGGTAATTGGTATGTTGACTTTTGCGTAGACCTCCCCGGCAACGGCGCCAGAAATCCTTCTTGCTACCTCTTGAGCACTGCGTTGGTTTTCCCTTGAAGAGGAAAGGGTGATGCAACAAAGTAGCATAAGTATTTCCCTCAGTTTTTGAGAACCAAGGTATCGATCCAGTAGGAGGCTACGCGTGAGTCCCTCGCACCGGCACAACACAAATAAATCCTCGCAACCAACGCGATAAGGGGTTGTCAATCCCTACACGGTCACTTATGAGAGTGAGATCTAATAGATATGATAAGATAATATTTTTGGTATTTTTATGATAAAGATGCAAAGTAAAATAAAGGCAATGAAAATAACTAAGTATTGGAAGATTAATATGATGAAGATAGCCTCGGGGCCATAGGTTTCACTAGTGGCTTCTCTCGAGAGCATAAGTATTTTACGGTGGGTGAACAAATTACTGTTGAGCAATTGACAGAATTGAGCATAGTTATGAGAATATCTATGTATGATCATGTATATAGGCATCACGTCCAAGACAAGTAGACCGACTCCTGCCTGCTTCTACTACTATTACTCCACACATCGACCTCTATCCAGCATGCATCTAGAGTATTAAGTTCAAGAGAACAGAGTAACGCTTTAAGCAAGATGACATGATGTAGAGGGATAAACTCATGCAATATGATGAAAACCCCATCTTGTTATCCTCGATGGCAACAATACAATACGTGCCTTGCTGCCCCTACTGTCACTGGGAAAGGACACCGCAAGATTGAACCCAAAGCTAAGCACTTCTCCCATTGCAAGAAAGATCAATCTAGTAGGCCAAACCAAACTGATAATTCAAAGAGACTTGCAAAGATAACCAATCATACATAAAAGAATTTAGAGAAGATTCAAATATTGTTCATAGATAAACTTGATCATAAACCCACAATTCATTTGTCTCAACAAACACACCGCAAAAGAAGATTACATCGAATAGATCTCCACAAGAGAGGGGGAGAACTTTGTATTGAGATCCAAAAAGAGAGAAGAAGCCATCTAGCTAATAACTATGGACCCGTAGGTCTGAGGTAAACTACTCACACTTCATCGGAAGGGCTATGGTATTGATGTAGAAGCCCTCCTTGATCGATGCCCCGTCCGGCGGAGCTCCGGAACAGGCCCCAAGATGGGATCTCGTGGATACAGAAAGTTACGGCGGTGGAATTAGGGTTTTGGCTCCGTATCTGATCGTTTGGGGGTACGTAGGTATATATAGGAGGAAGAAGTACGTCGGTGGAGCAACAGGGGGCCCACGAGGGTGGAGGGCACGCTTGGGGGGGAGGTAGGCGCGCCCCCCTACCTCGTGGCCTCCTTGTTGGTTGCTTGACGTAGGGTCCAAGACTCCTGGATCTTGTTCGTTCCAAAAATCACGTTCCCAAAGGTTTCATTCCATTTGGATTCCATTTGATATTCCTTTTCTTCGAAACCCTAAAATAGGCAAAAAAACAGCAATTCTGGGCTGGGCCTCCCGTTAATAGGTTAGTCCCAAAAATAATATAAAAGTGTATAATAAAGCCTAATAATGTCCAAAACAGTAGATAATATAGCATGGAGCAATCAAAAATTATAGATACGTTGGAGACGTATCAAGCCTCTGGCCACTGCTCCTCCTGCACCAAGTGTGCATTCTGAAGATCTCTCTCGCATCTCCAAGTCTGAGAAGAGGAAGAAGCCCATTCAAACTACTGGTCAAGCACTGACCCCAACTACCATTCCGAGGAATGAGAATGAAGCCATTGATCTGTCAAGTGACGGCGATCTTGGCAATGATGCTCTTGAGCTGCTAATAAAAAGCAAGCAAGAGGCGGAAATCTTCAATGATCTTCCCCTCTTTGATGTGGACATCCTGAACAAGTTCATCGACGACTAGTTTGACAGCCCAAACCTTAGTTTGATGATCTTCAACTCCCTATTGGCCTCAGCGTTTCCTTCCATGGAGCCATTGCTCCTGAGCTGGCTCTAGCTCAGAGAATTGTTGAACTGAAGCACAAGATTGACTATGAAAAGGCTCAGTTCAAGAAGCACATGGCCCAGCTCAGTGTGAAAAACATCCAAAACTTCAAGCAAATGATGCATGAGCTCAAGTAGGCGTTTCACAAGAAACGTGACGAAGCTAAAGGTTCTCGAGAGCGCATGAAACACCTGGCTGGCAAATGTGTTCAAGCCTACAATGAAGCTGAGAAGCGCAAGGCACTTGGGCGTCCTGGCATCGACCCCAAGATGGCTGCCAAGAAGAAGAAGAAGCCTGCTGTGGCCCAAGCTGAAGCATCAAGGCAGGAAGAACCCCGCATTGTCTTCCCTGCCAGTATGACAGGCTCGAAGCCTAAGGTCCCCACAGTGGCTTCGGAGCTCAAGAAAACAAGGGCAGCCGAAGCCGAAACCAGAAAGCGCAAAACCAAGAACACCACTGATGAGGCTCCACCAACCAAGAAGAGAAAAAACAAGAAGAAAGATCGGGCTGCTCCCATAGAGCCCCTTGTCGTAGAGCCAATCTCAGTGGCTCGTCCTGCGTCTGAACACCGTGAGCGCCAGTTGATAGTTCATGAGCCTGCTACCACAGAGGCTCCTGAAGCTGAAGAAGATCCAACTGTTGACCCCACCGCAGCTGAATACATTGGTCCCCAAGACAATGTTGAAGATGATGAAGTCCTTCCTCAGATCGAGCACAACATGGTATCATCGCCTGTTCTGACGAACAACGAACTCATCAGCATTGGTCGTCCTTTGACGCCAATTGCTCAGGATGATTCATGGGCTGATCACCCTCAAGACTCCCCCCGTCAAGAATCACCAAGTACTCCCCCACCTCAAGCCACCACTCCGGTGCTTGAAGATGATGACTTTGTGGCCCAGCCGACTCCCTCTCCAAAGGCATCGCCAGCGTTTTGCAGGCTTCGCAAAGGACCAAGGCCAAAAGTCACTCTTTCGAGTGTTCCAGAAGGAGAAGAGCATTGATAACCCACAAGTATAGGGGATCGCAACAGTTTTCAAGGGTCGAGTATTCAACCCAAATTTATTGATTCGACACAAGGGGAGCCAAAGAATATTCTCAAGTATTAGCAGCTGAGTTGTCAATTAAACCACACCTGGAAGCTTAATATCTGCAGCAAAGTATTTAGTAGCAAAGTAATATGATAGTAGTGGTAACGGTAGCAAAAGGTAACAATAGCAAAAGTAGTGTTTTTGGTATTTTGTAGTGATGATAGCAATAGCAACGGAAAAGTAAATAAGCGAAGAACAATATATGTAAAGCTCGTAGGCAATGGATCAGTGATGGAGAATTATGCTGGATGCGGTTCATCATGTAACAGTCATAACCTAGGGTGACACAGAACTAGCTCCAGTTCATTGATATAATGTAGGCATGTATTCCGAATATAGTCATACGTGCTTATGGAAAAGAACTTGCATGACATCTTTTGTCCTACCCTCCCGTGGCAGCGGGGTCCTTACGGAAACTAAGGGATATTAAGGACTCCTTTTAATAGAGTATCGGAACAAAGCATTAACACATAGTGAATACATGAACTCCTGAAACTATGGTCATCACCGGTAAGTATCCCAATTATTGTCACTTCGGGGTTAACGGATCATAAAACATAATAGGTGACTATAGACTTGCAAGATAGGATCTAGAACTCTCATATATTGATGAAAACATAATAGGTTCGGATCTGAAATCATGGCACTCGGGCCCTAGTGACAAGCATTAAGCATAACAAAGTCATAGCAACATCAATCTCAGAACATAGTGGATACTAGGGATCAAACCCTAACAAAACTAACTCGATTACATGATAGATCCCATCCTACCCATCACCGTCCAGCAAGCCTACGATGGAATTACTCACGCACGGCGGTGAGCATCATGAAATTGGTGATGGAGGATGGTTAATGATGACGATGGCGACAGATTCCCCTCTCCGGAGCCTCGAACGGACTCTAGATCAGCCCTCCCGAGAGGTTTTAGGGCTTGGCGGTGGCTCCGTATCGTAAAACACAATGAATTCTTCTCTCTGATTTTTTTCTCCCCGAAACACAATATATAGAGTTGGAGTTGGAGTCGGAGGAGCTCCAGGGGGCCCACGAGGTAGGGGGGCGCGCCCCCACCCTCGTAGACAGGTGGTGGGCCCCCTGGCCTTTATCTTTTGCAGGTATTTTTTTATATTTTCCAAAAAGTTGCTCCGTGAAGTTTCAGGTCATTCTGAGAACTTTTGTTTCTGCACGTAAATAACACCATGGTAATTCTGCTGAAAACAGCATCAGTTCGGGTTAGTTCCATTCAAATCATGCAAGTTAGAGTCCAAAACAAGGACAAAAGTGTTTGGAAAAGTAGAAACGACGGAGACGTATCAACTCCCCCAAACTTAAACCTTTACTTGTCCTCAAGCAATTCAGATGACAAACTGAAAATGATAAAGAAAAACTTTTACAAACTCTGTTTGCTCTTGTTGTTGTAAATATGTAAAGCCAGCATTCAAGTTTTCAGCAAATATTATAACTAACCACATTCATAATAACGCTTAGGTCTCAAGTTTACTCAGATCAATGGCATAATCAACTAGCGAACAATAATAATAAATCTCAGATGACAACACTTTCTCAAAACAATCATAACATGATATAACAAGATGGTATCTCGCTAGCCCTTTCTGAGACCGCAAAACATAAATGCAGAGCACCTTTAAAGATCACGACCATCAGCCTGCCCTCGCTGGCTACCGCCCGCACACACCTGGCCGCTGCATGTGGCATGCTCGCGCATACCATTCTCGTGAGCATCGACCATGCGCCCCGCTGCCTTGCGTTGCCGCCTGCCGTGCCCTCTGGTAGGCCCACAGCCTGTTGGCCGCCGTTACCGTTGGAGATACGTGTGGAGGACGGGGTTGTGAGAGGACGAGGAGGCGCCGCCGTTGGAGATAGAGGTTGCTAGGGTTAGCCGCGGGGCCGCACGTGGGGCAGGAACAACGAGGTGGCCCCGTATGTTGGAAAGGGGAGATCTCGTCAGAGTTGGTAGTGCCATGGGGGCAGCGGCAGAGGCAGCTGGTAGTGGGCGGCGGCAGCAGTGACGCGTGAACTAGAAACAGATAGGGATGGCGATCTTGGACCTCGGCGGCGGCCATCCTGGACCTCGGCTGCGGCGAAGGGCTCCACATTGGCGGCGGCGAAGCGTTCCACGATGGCGGCGGCGAGCTTCACGATCGACCTAGCAAATAGATCGAGGGGAGTTTTCTTTGTGGTGTTTTTCTCCTTGGCGTGGTCAATGGTTTTTTTAGTTGTTCTTTTTCCATGGTTATTTTTCCACTGGTTTTTCAAGGGAGATAAAAAATCGTGGGAATGGGATCTGGTGTAGGTATCGATCGAGGGGGTGGGGGTGAGCGAACGAAGGAAACGATGTACGGAGTAGAGAAAATAAAAGTAATTATTTGTTTTCTAATTAATGTGATTGAGCGATTTAAGGTAAGTTTAATTAATTTATATTTGATCTTTAGAGATTGATTGTGATTGATTCTACATTACTAAATAACTTGCGCTAGTATGGAAAGTTCCGATCCATTCAGATTTCTTTCGTTGTGTGAGAGGGTCACGCGAAAATAAACCGGTGAAGCAGGGTGATACGTCTCCAACGTATCTATAATTTTTGATTGTTCCATGCTATTATATTATCCATCTAGGATGTTTTATATGCATTTATATGCTATTTTATATGATTTTTGGGACTAACCTATTAACCTAGAGCCCAATGCCAGTTTCTGTTTTTCCTTATTTTTGATTATTGCAGAAAAGGAAAACCAAACGGAGTCCAATTGACCTGAAATTTCATGGAGATTGTTTTTGGACCAGAAGAAGCCCACGGAGTACCGGAGATGGACCAGAGGAGTCCCGAGGCCACCACCAGGGTGGGGGCGCGCACTACCCCCTGGGCGCGCCCCTCTATCTCGTGGTCGTCTCGGGGACCCCCCTGACTTGTTCCCGATCACAAAGAATAACTTTGAGGTGGTTTCATACCCTACAATAATCTCTTCATTTGTTCTCCGCTATTAGTTACTTTGGAGTGATTCTTTGTTGCATGTTGAGGGATAGTTACATGATCCAATTATGTTATTATTGTTGAGAGAACTTGCACTAGTGAAAGTATGAACCCTAGGCCTTGTTTCCTAGCATTGCAATACCGTTTGTGCTCACTTTTACCACTTGCTACCTTGCTGTTTTTATATTTTCAGATTACAAAAACCTTTATCTACCATCCATATTGCACTTGTATCACCATCTCTTCGCCGAACTAGTGCACCTATACAATTTACCATTGTATTGGGTGTGTTGGGGACACAAGAGACTCTTTGTTATTTGGTTGCAGGGTTGTTTGAGAGAGACCATCTTCATCCTATGCCTCCCACATATTGATAAACCTTAGGTCATCCACTTGAGGGAAATTTGCTACTGTCCTACAAACCTCTGCACTTGGAGGCTCAATGTATACTACACAACCTTCTTCTTGTAGACGTTGTTGGGCCTCCAAGTGCAGAGGTTTGTAGGACAGTAGAAAATTTCCCTCAAGTGGATGACCTAAGGTTTATCAATCCGTAGGAGGCGTAGGATGAAGATGGTCTCTCTCAAGCAACCCTGCAACCAAATAACAAAGAGTCTCTTGTGTCCCCAACACACCCAATACAATGGTAAATTGTATAGGTGCACTAGTTCGGCGAAGAGATGGTGATACAAGTGGTATATGGATGGTAGACAAAGGTTTTTGTAATCTGAAAATATAAAAACAGCAAGGTAACTAATGATAAAAGTGAGCACAAACAGTATTGCAATGCATTGAAACAAGGCCTAGGGTTCATACTTTCACTAGTGCAAGTCCTCTCAACAATAATAACATAATTGGATCACATAACTATCCCTCAACATGCAACAAAGAGCCACTCCAAAGTCACTAATAGCGGAGAACAAACGAAAAGATTATGGTAGGGTACGAAACCACCTCAAAGTTATTCTTTCCAATCAATCCGTTGGGCTATTCCTATAAGTGTCACAAACAGCCCTAGAGTTCGTACTAGAATAACACCTTAAGACACAAATCAACCAAAACCCTAATGTCACCTAATACTCCAATGTCACCTCAAGTATCAGTGGGTATGATTATACGATATGCATCACACAATCTCAGATTCATCTATTCCACCAACACATAGAACCTCAAAGAGTGCCCCAAAGTTTCTACCGGAGAGTCAAGACGAAAACGTGTGCCAACCCCTATGCATAGGTTCATGGGCGGAACCCGCAAGTTGATCACCAAAACATACATCAAGTGGATCAATAGAATACCCCATTGTCACCACGGGTATCCCACGCAAGACATACATCAAGTGTTCTCAAATCCTTAAAGACTAAATCTAATAAGATAACTTCAAAGGGAAAACTCAATCCATTACAAGAGAGTAGAGGGGGAGAAACATCATAAGATCCAACTATAACAACAAAGCTCGCGATACATCAAGATCGCACCACCTCAAGAACACGAGAGAGAGAGAGATCAAACACATAGCTACTGGTACATACCCTCAGCCCCAAGGGAGAACTACTCCCTCGTCATGGAGAGCACCGGGATGATGAAGATGGCCACCGGAGAGGGATTCCCCCTCTGGCAGGGTGCCGGAACGGGTCTAGATTGGTTTTCGGTGGCTACGGAGGCTTCTGGCAGCGGAACTCCCGATCTATTGTGCTCCTCGATGTTTTTAGGGTATATGGGTATATATGGGAGGAAGAAGTACGTCGGTGGACCTCCAGGCTGTCCACGAGGCAGGGGGGCGCGCCCAGGGGGCGGGCGTGCCCTCCACCCTCGTGGGTAGCCCGGGACTCTCCTGGTCCAACTCCGATACTCCGTGGGCTTCTTCTGGTCCAAAAATAAGTTCCGTGAAGTTTCAGGTCAATTGGACTTCGTTTGATTTTCCTTTTCTGCGATACTCTAAAACAAGGAAAAAACAGAAACTGGCACTGGGCTCTAGGTTAATAGGTTAGTCCCAAAAATCATATAAAATAGCATATAAATGCATATAAAACATCCAAGGTTGATAATATAATAGCATGGAACAATAAAAAATTATAGATACGTTGGAGACGTATGAATGATACGTCCATTTTGCATCATGCTTTTATATCGATATTTATTGCATTATGGACTGTTATTTCACTTTATGTCACAATACTTATGGCTATTCTCTCTTATTTTACAAGGTTTACATAAGGAGGGAGAATGCCGAAAGCTGGAATTCTGGGCTGGAAAAGGAGCAAATATTAGAGACCTATTCTGCGCAACTCCAAAAGTCCTGAAACTCCACGGAACAAAATAAATAAAGAAAAATCACTCGCCAAAGATGAAGGCCAGGGGGCCCACACCCTGCTCACGAGGGTGGGGGGCGCCCCCCTAGGGCGGCCCCCCTACCTCGTGGGCCCCCTGGTGGCTCTCCGACGTCCATCTTCTCCTATATGAAGTCTTTCGATGAGAAAAAAATAGAGGAACCTTTCGGGACGAGACTCCGCCGCCACGAGGCGGAACCTTGGCGGAACCAATCTAGAGCTCCGGCAGAGCTGTTCTGCCGGGGATACTTCCCTCCGGGAGGGGGAAATCATCACCATCGTCATCACCAACGCTCCTCTCATCGGGAGAGGGCAATCTCCATCAACATCTTCACCAGCACCATCTCATCTCCAAACCCTAGTTCATCTCTTGTATCCAATTCTTGTCTCAAAGTCCGGGATTGGTGCTAGTAGGTTGCTAGTAGTGTTGATTACTCCTTGTAGTTGATGCTAGTTGGTTTATTTGGTGGAAGATCATATGTTCAGATCCTATATGCATATTATACCCCTCTGATTATGAACATGAATATGCTTTGTGAGTAATTACGTTTGTTCCTGAGGACAAGGGAGAAGTCTTGCTATGAGTAGTCATGTGAATTTGGTATTCGTTTGATATTTTGATAAGATGTATGTTGTCTAGCCTCTACTGGTGTTATGTGAACGTCGACTACATAACACTTCACCATTATTTGGGCCTAGAGGAAGGCATTGGGAAGTAATAAGTAGATGATGGGTTGCTAGAGTGACAGAAGCTTAAACCCTAGTTTATGCGTTGCTTCGTAAGGGGCTGATTTGGATCCATATGTTTCATGCTATGGTTAGGTTTACCTTAATACTTTTGTTGTAGTTGCGGATGCTTGCAATAGAGGGAGGTTAATCATAAGTGGGATGCTTGTTCAAGTAAGAACAGCACCCAAGCACCGGTCCACCCACATATCAAATTATCAAAGTATCGAACGCGAATCATATGAATGTGATGAAAACTAGCTTGACGATATTCCCATGTGTCCTCGGGAGCGCTTTTCCTATTATAAGAGTTTATTCCGGCTTGTCCTTTGCTACAAAAAGGATTGGGCCACCTTGCTGCACTTTATTTACTTTTGTTACTTGTTGCTTGTTACAATTTATCTTATCAGAAAACTATCCGTTACCACTTATTTCAGTACTTGCAGAGAATACCTTGCTGAAAACCGCTTATCATTTCCTTCTGCTCCTCGTTGGGTTCGACACTCTTACTTATCGAAAGGACTACAATAGATCCCCTATACTTGTGGGTCATCAAGACTCTTTTTTGGCGCCGTTGGCGGGGAGTGTAGCGCCTTTGGTAGGTGGAATTTGTTAAGGAAAAATTTATATAGTGTGCTGAAATTTACTGTCACTTGTTACTATGGAAAGTAATTCTCTAAGGGGCTTGTTCGGGGTATCTTCACCCCGTCCAGTAGAGCAAAGAGTTGCTCTTCAACCAACTGAACCTATTGAAAATGAAACTCCTTTTGAATTTCCTTCGGGTATGATGGAAAAACTGCTAGCTAACCCTTTTACAGGAGATAGAACAAAGCATCCTGATGAGCACTTAATATATGTGGATGAAGTTTGTGGATTATTTAAGCTTGCAGGTATACCCGATGATGTTGCTAAGAAGAAGGTCTTCCCTTTATCTTTGAAGGGAGACGCATTGATATGGTGTAGGCTATGTGATGATATGAAATCATGGAACTATAAAAGATTGAATTTGGAATTTCATCAAAAGTATTACCCTATGCATCTTGTTCATCGTGATCGCAATTATATATACAATTTCTGGCCTCGCGAAGGAGAAAGCATCGCTCAAGCTTGGGGGAGGCTTAAATCAATGTTATATTCATGCCCCAATCATGAGCTCTCGAGAGAAATAATTATGCAAAGTTTTTATGCTCGGCTTTCTGAAAACAATCGCACCATGCTCGATACTTCTTGTGCTCGCTCTTTTATGATGAAGACTATTAAATTCAGATGGAATTTATTGGATAGAATTAAACGCAACTCTGAAGATTGGGACCTCGACGAAGGTAAGGAGTCAGGTATGTCACCTAAGTTTGATTGTGTTATATCTTTTATGGATACCGATATTTTCCGTAAGTTTAGCACTAAATATGGACTTGATTCTGAGATAGTAGCTTCTTTCTGTGAATCTTTTGCTACTTATGTTGATCTCCGTAAGGAGAAGTGGTTTAAATATCATCCTCCCATAGAAGTAAAAGTAGCTGCACCTATTAAAGTTGAAGAAAAGACTGTCACTTATAATGATCCTATTGTTCCTACTTCTTATGTTGAGAAACCACCTTTCCCTGTTAGAATAAAGGATCATGCTAAAGCTTCAACTGTTATTCGTAAAAGCAATATTAGAACTTATACACCTCCTGAGCAAGTTAAAGTAGAACCTAATATTGCTATTGTTAAAGATCTCTTGTCTGATAATATTGATGGGCATGTTATTCAGTTCGAAGGTGAAACTGCTAGAATTGCTAAACCTTGTGATAAAGATAAACATAGACCTATGGTAGGCGTGCCTGTTATTTCTATTAAAATAGGAGATCATTGTTATCATGGCTTATGTGATATGGGTGCTAGTGCTGGTGCAATACCTATTGACTTATACAAAGAAATTATGCATGACATTGCACCCGCTGAGTTAGAAGACATTGATGTCACAATTAAACTTGCCAATAGAGATACTATTTCACCAATGGGAATTGTTAGAGATGTTGAAGTCTTGTGTGGGAAAACTAAATATCCTGCTGATTTTCTTGTTCTTGGTTCCCCACAAGATAGCTTTTGTCTCATTATATTTGGTAGACCCTTATTAAATACTGTTAATGCTACCATAGATTGCACAAAGAATGTTGTTACTATTGGCTTGGATGATATGGTTCATGAGTTTAATTTCTCTAAATTTAGTAAACAACATCGTGAGGAAGAATTACCTAGTAAGGATGAAATTATTGGTCTTGCTTCTATTGTCGTACCTCCTAGTGATCCTTTAGAACACTTAGACCATGAAAATGATATGTTCATGAATGAAAGAAGGGAAATAGATGAAGTATTCTTTAAACAGGAACCTATTCTGCAACACAATTTGCCTGTTGAAATTTTAGGGGATCCTCCTCCACCCAAGGGTGATCCCGTGTTTGAGCTTAAACCTTTGCCTGATAATCTTAAATATGCTTATCTTGATGAAAAGGAGATATATACTGTTATTATTAGTGTTAACCTTTCAGAGCATGAAGAAGAAAGATTACTGAAAACTCTAAAGAAGCACCATGCTGCTATTGGATATACTCTTGATGATCTTAAGGGCATTAGTCCCACTCTATGTCAACATAAAATAAATTTGGAAGCAGATGCCAAACCAGTTCGTGATCCTCAACGATGTTTGAATCCTAAAATGAAAGAAGTGGTAAGAAAAGAAATACTCAAGCTTCTGGAGGCAGGTATAATCTATCTCGTTGTTGATAGTCAGTGGGTAAGTCTTGTCCATTGTGTCCCTAAGAAGGGAGGTATTACTGTTGTTCCTAATGATAAAGATGAATTGATTCCACAAAGAATTATCACAGGTTATAGGATGGTAATTGATTTTCGCAAATTAAATAAAGCTACTAAGAAAGATCATTACCCCTTACCTTTTATTGAACAAATGCTAGAAAGATTATGCAAACATACACACTATTGCTTTCTAGATGGTTATTCTGGTTTCTCTCAAATACCTGTGTCGGCTAGAGATCAATCAAAGACTACTTTTACATGCCCTTTTGGTACTTTTGCTTATAGACGTATGCCTTTTGGTCTATGTAATGCACCTGCTACCTTTCAAAGATGCATGATGGCTATATTCTCTGACTTTTGTGAAAAGATTTGTGAGGTTTTCATGGACGATTTTTCCATCTATGGTTCCTCTTTTAATGATTGCTTGAGCAATCTTGATCGAGTTTTGCAGAGATGTGAAGAAACTAATCTTGTCTTGAATTGGGAAAAGTGCCACTTTATGGCTAATGAAGGTATTGTCTTGGGGCATAAAGTTTCTGAAAGAGGTATTGAAGTTGATAAAGCCAAGGTCGGTGCTATTGAAAAGATGCCATGTCCCAAGGACATCAAAGGTATAAGAAGTTTCCTTGGTCACGCCGGATTTTATAGGAGGTTCATTAAGGACTTCTCAAAAATTTCTCAGCCTCTGACTAATTTATTGCAAAAAGATATACCATTTGTCTTTGATGATGATTGTGTAGAAGCATTTGAAATACTTAAGGAAGCATTAGTCTCTGCACCTGTTGTTCAGCCACCTGATTGGAATTTACCCTTTGAAATTATGTGTGATGCTAGTGATTATGCTGTAGGTGCTGTTCTAGGGCAAAGAGTTGATAAGAAATTAAATGTTATTTATTATGCCAGTAAGACTCTAGACAATGCTCAAAGAAATTATGCTACTACTAAAAAAGAGCTTTTAGCAGTTGTATTTGCTTGTGATAAGTTCAGACCTTATATTGTTGATTCTAAAGTAACTATTCACACTGATCATGCTGCTATTAAATACCTTATGGAAAAGAAAGATGCTAAATCTAGACTTATTAGATGGGTTCTCTTGCTGCAAGAATTTGATTTGCATATTGTTGATAGAAAGGGAGCTGAGAACCCCGTTGCAGACAACTTTTCTAGGTTAGAGAATGTTCTTGATGACCCACTACCTATTAATGATAGCTTTCCTGATGAACAATTAAATGTTATAAGTACTTCTCTTAGTACTCCATGGTATGCTGATTATGCTAATTATATTGTTGCTAAGTTTATACCACCTAGCTTCACATACCAGCAAAAGAAAAAGTTTTTCTATGATTTAAGACATTACTTTTGGGATGACCCACATCTTTATAAAGAAGGAGTAGATGGTGTTATTAGACGTTGTTTACCTGAGCATGAACAGGAACAGATCCTACGCAAGTGTCATTCCGAGGCTTATGGAGGACACCACGCTGGAGATAGAACTGCACATAAGGTATTGCAATCTAGTTTTTATTGGCCTACTCTCTTCAAGGATGCCCGTAAGTTTGTCTTGTCTTGTGATGAATGTCAAAGAATTGGTAATATTAGTAGACCTCAAGAAATGCCTATGAATTATTCTCTTGTTATTGAACCGTTTGATGTTTGGGGCTTTGATCATATGGGACCTTTTCCTGCCTCTAATGGATACACACATATTTTAGTTGCTGTTGATTACATTACTAAGTGGGTAGAAGCTATTCCAACTAGTAGTGCTGATCATAACACTTCTATTAAAATGCTGAAGGAAGTTATTTTCCCGAGGTTTGGAGTCCCTAGATATTTAATGACTGATGGTGGTTCACACTTTATTCATGGTGCTTTCCGTAAAATGCTTGATAAATATGATGTTAATCATAGAATTGCATCTCCTTATCACCCTCAGTCTAGTGGTCAAGTAGAGTTGAGCAATAGAGAGCTCAAATTAATTTTTCAAAAGACTATTAATAGGTCTAGAAAGAATTGGTCCAAGAAACTTGATGATGCGTTATGGGCTTATAGAACTGCATACAAAAATCCTATGGGTATGTCTCCGTATAAAATGGTTTATGGAAAAGCATGTCACTTACCTCTCAAACTAGAACATAAGGCATATTGGGCTATTAAAGAGCTCAACTATGATTTCAAACTTGCCGGTTAAAAGAGGTTATTTGATATTAGCTCACTCGATGAATGGAGAACCCAAGCTTATGAAAATGCCAAGTTGTTTAAAGAAAAAGTTAAAAGATGGCATGAGAAAAGGATACAAAAGCATGAGTTTAATGTAGGTGATTATGTATTGCTATACAACTCTCGTTTAAGACTTTTCGCAGGGAAACTTCTCTCTAAATGGGAAGGCCCCTATGTTATCGAAGAGGTCTATCATTCCGGTGCCATAAAAATCAACAACTTCGAGGGCACAAATCCGAAGGTGGTAAACGGTCAAAGAATCAAACATTATATCTCAGGTAATCCCATAAATGTTGAAACCAATATTATTGAAACCGTAACCCCGGAGGAATACATAAGGGACACTTTCCGGAACGTTTCAGACTCCGAAAAGGAATAGGTATGTGGTACGGTAAGTAAACAGACTCCAAAACAATTTTTAAGGCAATATTTCTCCGTTTTGGAATATTTAGAAAAATAGAAAAATAAGTAGCAGTCCGGGAAGGACACAAGGGCCCCACGAGGGTGGTGGGCGCGCCCTACCCCTCTGGGCGCGCCCCCTACCTCGTGTGCCTTCCGGACTCCGTTTTCTTGCACGTTACGTATTTTGGTCGGTAAAAATTCATTATATGACCTCCCGAAGGTTTTCACTCCCGTAACACGCAAACCTCCTCTGTTCTTGTTTCGAGCCGTTTTTCTAACAGATCTAGGTTATCATGACGGCCCCAAGCGCCTCCAAGGACAAGTTCTTCGAGAAGGTCATCAACCCTTACCTCGCGGAGGTGTTGCGACACCCTCAAACCATTGAGTTGCGTGATGGGTTGCTGCACATCCGCGATGAAGAGGGACCAAAGGGGACCGGAAGCATGGAGATGAGGCTCGAAGCAGTGGAGCAACAAGTTTTCAAGTGCCAAGGGATGGTGGAACGTGGACTCAACTCTAACCACATGATGATCGCGGAGTTTACTAGCAAACACAAGTTGGATGCTGACAACATCAGGGAGACTATCTTCAAGCTTCATGAGAAGATCGAGCACCTCCAAGCCCAAATCTATGACCTGCAAAACCAAAACTGTGAGTATGAATATAGATTCAAAAGGATGAGTTTGGCTGCAGATTTGAGGATCCCGAAGACTCGATCATCTTTCTATGATGGAGAACCTATGCCTTGGAAGATGGACGCAAGGCCCGCATCATCTACAACACCTCCACCTTCTTCATCGACAAAGGAGATATAATCACATGGGTATGGGCACTCCCCTTGGCAACTGCCAAGCTTGGGGGAGGTGCCCCGGTATCATTTCACAATCACAACTCCTATCTTTACCGTTTTTCTTAGTTCGATCCTATTAGTAGTATCTTGATCTAGTAGAATAAAGTTTATGGCATGATCTAGTTTTGAGTTTGCTTTATGATCTCTCTTTGTAATCGAGTCCGTGAGCTATATATAATAAAGATTAGTGTTGAGTCAAGGGCTTGATTATTTTGCCATGATCTTGGGTGAATAAAAGAAAAGAGAAAAGAATAAAAAGAAACAAAAAGTTCATATTGATCTTATTGAGAGTAATGACTTCACATAGAAGAGTATGATGATTAAAAATTGTTGGGGGTTGGCAGACATAGCTTTGGTCATTGTTGCAATTAATAGGAAGTAATAAGGAAATAGAGGTTTTCACATATAGATATATTATCATTGACATCTTTTATGATTGGGAGCACTCATTAAAATATGACATGCTAAAGAGTTGATGTTGGACAAGGAAGACAACGTAATGAGTCATGTCTTTCTTATATCTGAGATAAAGTATGTTGTCATGGATCCTCTAACTTGTTGAGCTTGCCTTTCCCCCTCATGCTAGCCAAATTCTCAGCACCAAGTAGAAATACTACTTGTGCTTCCAAATACCCTTAAACCGGTTTTGCCATGAGAGTCCACCATATCTACCTATGGATTGAGTAGATCCTTCAAGTAAGTTGTCATCGGTGCAAAGCAATAAAAATTGCTATAAATATGTATGATTGATTGGTGTGGGAGAAATAAGCTTTATACGATCTTGTGATGTGGAAGTAATAAAAGCGACGGACTACATAAAAAGGTTCATATCACAAGGGGCAATATAAAGTGACGTTCTTTCGCATTGAGATTTTATGCATCCAACCATAAAAGCGCATGGCAACCTCTGCGAAGGGCCTATCCTTTATTATTATCTTCTACCTTATGCAAGAGTCATGGTGATCTTCACCTTTTCTTTTTCATTTTATCCTTTGGCAAGCTCAGCATGTTGGAAAGAACATGATATATATATATATATATATATCTAATTGGATGTAGGGGAGCATGAACCATTATTGTTGACATTACCCTTGCGGTAAAAGGTTGTGGGGCAAAACTATAAGCCCCTATCTTTCTCTGTGTCCGATTAAAACTTCATAACCACATGTATTGCGTGAGTGTTAGCAATTATGGAGGACTAAATGATAATTGAGTATGAGGACTTGCTTTTTTAGCTCTGACATAGACTCTTTCCGATGTTATGATAAATTGCAATTGCTTCAATGACTGAGATTATAGTTTGTTGGAGCCCAATAAGGTTTATGATTTATACTTTTGCATTGTGAATATATCATCACTTGAACATAAGTAATCATATGACAAAATCTATATATGTTGCTGTTATGAGAATAATCATGATGCCTTCATGTCTGTATTTTATTTTTATCGACGCCTCTACCTCTAAACATGAGGACATATTTATTGTTATCGGCTTTTCGCTTGAGGACAAGCGAGGTCTAAGCTTG